>NC_051417.1:21662722-21662863 GCF_015228065.2 Penaeus monodon | reverse complement strand
GGAGAAATGAGTAGGAAGAACGAGATCTATAAAAAATAGAAGCAGAGGGGAAAATAGAAAGACGATGAGGAGTAGGGATGGTAAGGGTAGGGGTTGAAAGTACCCCCCACCCCCCAAAAAAACGGTATTGTGAGTACGAAA
>NC_051417.1:21662104-21662682 GCF_015228065.2 Penaeus monodon | reverse complement strand
AGTGACGTTAAAGAGAAAAGGGTTGGTGATTTGGCTCGTTCTTCGTCGTAAAGGTTTAATAGGGACGGTTCTAGAAGGTTCCATCTCTAAACGACCAGTGCGGATGCCGGTTACATGGGTGGGGGGTTGGGGGGATTCGATGAGGCGAGGAGGGGGGGGGGGTGAGATTGGGTTTGGGCGTGGATGATGATGGGCTGGGGATGGGGGGTTGGATGAGGAGGGTAGGGGTGGGGGGTTGGATGAGGTGGGAGCGGATAAAAGGGTTGGATAAGGTGAGGTGGGGGTGGGGGGGTGAAAGAGATGGTGAGAGGAGGAGGAGATGGATGATATGGGGTAGGCATGGGGGAGGGGGGGGGGTGAGCAGCAACGTAAGCAAGATATAATTTAGAAGGTTTGCTTTTCCATTTGCATTTCCCGGTGTCCGTGTCGGGTCATGTCCTGCATGGAAAAGGGGAAGCGTGACTTTTTGAACTGTTTAAACTGATTATCTTTTTCAGTCTGTGGCCCCGTTTCTGCTCTTCCTAATAAGCATTTAGTTTTTCCTCTTACAACGGCCATCAATAAGATATTTCATGTCT
>NC_051417.1:21661697-21661939 GCF_015228065.2 Penaeus monodon | reverse complement strand
CATTCATACAAAAGAAAGTCGACGAGCTGCACGTCAAGTAAATTCCCGAGACTCACTTGGTCATTACACACTGCAGTGTTTGCCTCATGATATACGTAGACTCAGGCCGTGATGGAAACAGAAGGGATAATGCATTATTTGCAATTGATCCGCGGGGAAATGTTGCTGGTGTGAATTATTGTGTGGCAGAGCTTTCCTTTCTTCTTCTCTCCTGTTAATATTGTTATTTGCGTTTTCCTCTC
>NC_051417.1:21661309-21661618 GCF_015228065.2 Penaeus monodon | reverse complement strand
CACTCTCTTTCGCTTCGTCCTTATCTCCTCTTTATAAAGCCTGTCTATTATCGACCATCCTCTTCTTATCCAATTATTCCTTTTTCTTCTGCACCTTCTTTCGCACAACGAATGCAATATTATTCGCAGTGCTTTTGTGTGTATAAACGCTTCTGCATTCTTACGACGATGGTGTTTACGATTAATACATATCTGGCAACTCGATACACTGTAGATAGAATCAGCTGGAGAAAGAAACCGGTTGAAAGAAGAATGAAGAAGAGGATGGTTAGTGTCTGTGGTGCATTTATTTACAGTTATCATTATTTG
>NC_051417.1:21660701-21660965 GCF_015228065.2 Penaeus monodon | reverse complement strand
ACTTAGCGTATATAGCTCATTAGACAGTCACACATGTAATGATATCAATACCTCATTAATCTTACTTATAATTGAAGACTGTTATTGCTCTCCATTTCCTGCTCTTCTCCAATATTCGATAAGTCTGGGCCCTTTAAACTTTTCCACCTGATTGTACGCTGCGATGGCGTGTTTACAGGCCGGTAGCACGCGCGGGTAACGTGCATAAGCAATTTTATTTTCCATTTTTAGACATTCCGGGTTTCCTATAATATTAACAACCTC
>NC_051417.1:21659592-21659916 GCF_015228065.2 Penaeus monodon | reverse complement strand
TAATGGTGTAGAAAAGCGCAGATTGAGTGTAAAAAATATGCTATATAATATTCGATTATATTGTATTTGGTGTTTTCAGGACAAACGAACAGACAGTAATTTCAAACCTTACAGGTGTTTATTTTTAAAAAGCTTCAGAAGGCACGAATTAGGTCGAGCGAAATGCAATTATAGACCAGTCACAGATTCTATTCAATTCTGAAGCCATGTAAACTCTCCTTTCGGATGTTAGGCTTGCGGGTAACTCAGGATTTCATGTCTCTCTCTCTTTCTCTCACTTTCTCTTTCTCTCTACCTGTATTTCTCTGTCTTCTTCCTGTTCTT
>NC_051417.1:21658375-21659357 GCF_015228065.2 Penaeus monodon | reverse complement strand
TGGTTGTTCTGTTTATCTCTCGTTGAATCTTTTCCCTACTCATTTTCCGACTGTAATATTCATATCATCACCTGCTTTTTGGCCATTTACTCTTCCACTAGATCGTCGTTTATTTATTCATTTTCGCTTTTAGCCAATCATCTCCGTAATCAGGTTAACACATCGCACGTGGATTCGATTTGATGCCTCACTTGCATTCCTCATTTACTGCTTCCCGTGTGGATCGCACCCATCCACCCATCCTCATTCGTATGTTAGAGCTTTGTGTGAATGTTTGAGAATGTTAGTATTTGCTTGCATGTGTGTGCGCTAGTATATGTATACGCACATGTAGATATGTTTCGATATATACAGCGATTATCGAAGTAACAATAACCTTCTGTTACACTAAGACACTTTTCCTCAGATAAAATTGTCGATCATAGTTCGTATCCAGAATCTATAACGCAACACCCCTGCCATTCTTCAGTTTCCATCTCCGCTTATTATTCTAATCATTTATAAATAATTCCTTTTTGGCTTCGACGCGGGTTCAAAGTAAGATTATTTCCTGTTTAGTGCATCATCCTGATTTCGCCACGGGCAAAGTGATTCATGATGAAAGATACCTTTTGCCAAAGACTTCTGTCACATGCACGGCTGCCCTGTGATCATCTAAGAGGTTATAAATAAGATTAAGGAAATTAGAAACAGGAAGTGTGTGCGTTGAAGGATAGAGCCATGATGAGATTACCTCCAGAGGGAGATCAAATGAGGGCAGAGCAATGTCAGTGTCGACACGGTTCACATTAATCTGGGCAGTGGTGCATATATATGTATATTTAATTCATACTTCCTACCTCATGCCTCATATTTCCCAGTCCTGAACTCTTTACCTCAAAGGCGGCTTCATAGTCAGTGTAATATTCTCGTGCGATGTATCTTTCAAGAGGGAACTCACATCTCACCTGCTACTCGCAAACTACTCGCTACAACTTGGCGT
>NC_051417.1:21657974-21658148 GCF_015228065.2 Penaeus monodon | reverse complement strand
TTTACCTCTCCCAAGACGACCTAGTCACTCGCGTCTCACCCACCTCATCCCTCGAAAAAGGTTTATTTGTCCATCATAGACGAGAGTGCCACCCCGTCTCTCCCCTCTTCTACCCCCCCCCCCCCGCGCCTCTCCCCATCTGCTTCTTTCATATCGTCTTTTATGTCGACTGCA
>NC_051417.1:21657858-21657942 GCF_015228065.2 Penaeus monodon | reverse complement strand
TGGCACTGCGATGGGCGCCGGTGCTTGATGGCCCCGGAATTTGATTACTGGTGTCAAGATTGGTCATGCGGCTTGACTTGGTTT
>NC_051417.1:21657294-21657818 GCF_015228065.2 Penaeus monodon | reverse complement strand
TGGGAAATAAACAGGGGAGAGAAAAAGAAATGATTTGCATTTGGAATCTTTAAATATGCTTATCATTATTCCATTGCTTATCAAAATTCTTGTAGACATGCCAGAACCGCAAAACTGACCGGTGAAATCAAGGTTGATAATGATCATAGAAGTCAAAATATATCTTAGATTCCAATTCCCTCACTAAAGATGGACCTTCCCTGCCCGTTTATACTCATAATCTCTGAATTTTCCAGGTCACACCTTTGATTACATTTTCTTCATAATTTTCTTGATTGAAACATCACATTTTTTCTCGGCATTGACCCGTTTTTGCTCAGTGATCCACGGCCAATTTTTGCTACACGTGATAATTCCAAATAATCCTGAAACAGCATACGCCCCCCCCCCCCCATGCGTGTGTTCGTAAGCCATGTACACGACAGCTATTGCTTTCAGTCATGTAAAGCACTGCATGACAATTCATTTTTCTCCGTGGTTTCCTCTTTTTATAATTTCTCTTTTTAATCTTTATTCTGACTCTA
>NC_051417.1:21656865-21657265 GCF_015228065.2 Penaeus monodon | reverse complement strand
AGTTAATCGCTCTGATAATTTATCCATTTGCGTCTACCTATATTTACCTTTATTATTCCACTTCCTCCATTTATTCTGTCTGTCCATTGCTTCATTATCCTACTGCTCATTATCATTGTATGTATCTACCGGTTGCATGAAAATAACCTATTTGTGTTCTCTAGGTACAATTTATTCCACTTTTATATCAGTCCAATCATTACTCAGATAATACCACAAGCTTAAGTTTTTTAATACTCTAAAAAAAGAATTGGAAACAGACATGACGTTCAAGCCTCGAAGTACAATGACATCTAATCAGCAATGGCAACTATAAAGTAACGAACTGAAAACACAGATTTAGAACAAATAAACAGAAGAGAAATGAAAAAAAAATATATGTAGTTAATTACATTAATAT
>NC_051417.1:21656562-21656761 GCF_015228065.2 Penaeus monodon | reverse complement strand
GCTATTTCCACCGCGCGAATGGAGGAAAGACATTTTCTCAGAGTGATGTTATTTTTCCTATCTATTATCAAAAAGGGATTTAGTCCACCAGGAAGAGGCACACTAATCCCAAATAAGTATTAAGATTGTTCTTATTAGCCTGAGTGTATGATCTAATCCAAATTAGGGCTTATGGCATACCGGAGTCGGAGGTGGCATA
>NC_051417.1:21655255-21656531 GCF_015228065.2 Penaeus monodon | reverse complement strand
GAGTGCTAATATGATTGGGTTTTGCTCTTTCTCTAGTGTTGACCTCTGTCTGCCTATGTATCTGTCCCCAAAACACAACATTCCCTTTAACCATGGTATTATTTTTGGAGATGAAAAATAATGCATAAACTTGCATTAGCAAGTTCCTTCACACAGCGTTTTAAAGTCTAGATAATATGATAATATCCCTCATAAATTTGATTAACGCTCATTGTACAAACTCGTAGTGAATTTAAATGATACCTAAGAGAGACAACAATTTTTAAGTCGCTTTAGTATGAGTTTAAGTTGATAGACTATGTTAGGCCACACGCAATGGTGTTAGGAATTTGACAATAAATAATGAAGCTAAAAGCATTACGAATGGGATCCTTGAAAAGGTTATGTATTTGTGTCTCTCCTCTCATTAGTCTTTTTTTTCCTTTTTGTATTTAATGTAGAAATATTAGTGTGATAATGGCGATAATACAAATGACGAAGATTAAATAACTTCAGCAGTGAGATAATACTGTATATGGTAATAACATCTAAATAAATGATAATGACAGGTGCGATTGAATGATAATCGTGATAACGTGAATTATGATTATAATGAAACAAAAACTACAGATAATAGTAAACACAAATCAGCAAAGAACAAGTTATAATGACAGCAAAAATATAACTAACAGTCGTCCATTTTTGTTTGTCAGGCACTCTGTTATTGACCAGGAGCTCTCAGGTGTCAATCACGTCACACGTACTGTCCGTCACTTGTTCCTTTCCACCACAGATTCTGCAGTTTGGTGTCATTCTGGTAGTCCTTGGTGTTATTTTTATTATTTGTTTTCAGTTAGTCATATCTTATCAGTTAGCTGATTGATTAATGTTTTTCTTTTCATTGTTTGATGAATGGCCCATGTTACTTACACTTACAGTAATACTTCATCGATTACTGCCATTAGTTATCGTTATTATTTTACGAATTTACGTAAACTAATTGATTCGCCTTTATATAAATCATACGTCAGACATTTCTATTATTCACCTGAATCTTCAACTTTCTTTGAGAATTCATTTAAATCCTTTTAAAGGAGCGACTCGGGTACATTAAGTATTAATATTCAACACCGTTACTTTTCGAGCCACTGTCGCTGCAGCCTTTCTGTCACCATTCTCTCTTTATTCACATTTTCTTGAATGTAGTCACCATAAATCAACTCGTATTGATTACACTCGACTTACATTTTATAGCTATCAAATCTGTCTTGCAGAAGGAGCGAGATCTTACAAGAAA
>NC_051417.1:21655042-21655216 GCF_015228065.2 Penaeus monodon | reverse complement strand
AAAAAAGTATCAAGTAAAATTATATATCTGGTCACCCGGGGTCAACATCATTAAGGGTATTGAAACGACCTTAAAAGGACCTACATCATGGTAAAATATACAGTGTGTGACAAGGCAAATAGACTTCCAGGTGAGTTATTCTGATTATGGCGAACACGAACGTATAGTATGATC
>NC_051417.1:21653970-21654560 GCF_015228065.2 Penaeus monodon | reverse complement strand
ACATCTGATCTTAACCTCTCTCCATCGGCTTGTTGACTACATTGCAACCTGCGTGACCTTTCACCTTTACAGTCCTCCAACGCAATTTACTTCTTACATGTATTCTGGCACTGCCATCTGTGTATTCTCTATTAACGCTCGTGCATCGAACAGGGATGGGTATGACAAACGATGGTCCAGTTGGCGTCTCACAGTTTAAGGGAAACTAATTCTTAATATTGCATTGACGTCTGGGCTTGTTTGCTCTAATGACGCAGCTGCGGAATTTTATTTATCAATTTGATTTTCAGTTCATGTTCCTGTTTTCCTATTTGTTTCGTATATACATTAATTCAAATATAAGTTTAAGAATTTACAGGTTTCTCTCATTTTATATGTAAGCATTTTACTTTCGTAATTTTATTTAGTTACATATTATTCACACAATTATGTGTATTTCCAATAAAATTCTGGCGCGTTCTCTTTACTGTATGTTTAGTCAATCAACCTATTCCCCAGTTTACTCTCTATACTTTATCTCTCTGTTTTTGAGTTGATTTCAAGATATCTTAAGCTCAGTGGTAGAGCGCTGTGTAATAGCAAGGTTCTGG
>NC_051417.1:21653687-21653909 GCF_015228065.2 Penaeus monodon | reverse complement strand
TGGCCACCGTGCCGCATCATCCCGCAGCTTAGAAAGGATGTTCCTCTACTAACATGTCCACTTCGTCCATTTTTCACTTTCTATTATATTAAGGCTTAAGTTTAATAGCTACATATCACTTCTAACTATTTATATTTCTAAATGTGTATTTTCTTTCTTTGTTTAATCCTATATGTATAACAATCTTTCAGATGCAAGTAGAGCAAGATATATATATATATA
>NC_051417.1:21653345-21653560 GCF_015228065.2 Penaeus monodon | reverse complement strand
ATGATTTAAATTTCCTTTTAGCCGGTGGAAATGAATGTAGACTGTTTACCGGTTACATCCGGTAAAATCCTACGGATACGTTCCATAAGATTTGACTTGGTAACGATAATGCTTTGTATGAAATGTCAGCTTGGCAGTACGTAGGGTTGGAAGATAAGTACTGTCCATGAAGGATTATGTTGCTTTTTTTCCCTGCTCGTCCATTAGATTTGCTC
>NC_051417.1:21653023-21653298 GCF_015228065.2 Penaeus monodon | reverse complement strand
ATGTAATGCTCTTATGACACTTCAGGAGGGTCGTATCTTAACCACGATTAGTCAGGACGTGTTAATGGAGGCTGAATACTGGATAGGGGAATGAAATAGGACTTATAAATTTTATTTACACCGGCTAAATACATGCATTTCATCGTGGTCTTGATTGATTATCAAAACCATTTTTTATGCAAAGAAAAACACACCTCAGAAAACACACCAACATATATACAAAAATTTTGTCTTGAAAAATTAAGTTCTACTGTATTAAGTTACTACTTTCTTTG
>NC_051417.1:21652751-21652960 GCF_015228065.2 Penaeus monodon | reverse complement strand
AAGTGTTACCAAAAAAAAGTTTTCTCTGTTTCCTTTCCGCTCTAAGAGAACGATCTCTGTCTACCAATCTAATACTTAAGGGGTAACTTTATAAGTTTTTCTCCTTTTTTATGCTCTTCCTTTCCAATTTTAGATGTATATCTTTTCAATGTTTTTATCCGATTTTCTCGGTATATGAAGATTTAAAATTACTGAAAAAATAAGAAAGT
>NC_051417.1:21651588-21651846 GCF_015228065.2 Penaeus monodon | reverse complement strand
CTCCTTGTACGACTCAGCATGTGTAGGAGGAGAGTAAATCAATTGAAAACGGACTTAGTGACTGTTTTCAGCTTGATAATATTTATTCGCACATAAGAAATGGAATAACCGATTTATCACGTGAATCATTCTCAAGGGAATCCCAAGGAGCGTAAAGCTTTAGCCGTTTTCTCTGGCCTAGTCGGTTCGCTTTCGTTTTCTTTGGTTGAGCGAGAGGCAATTGTAGGGATGACTATTGTATTAACAGTGCCTAATATG
>NC_051417.1:21651111-21651453 GCF_015228065.2 Penaeus monodon | reverse complement strand
GGCCTATATATACGGCGCATGCATATATTCAATGAAAAAGGTGATACAGATATAGAAAAATGCTCAAGATCAGAACAAAAGCCAATACCCGTATCGACCAAAGCAGAAATAATACCATTCCACGTGGCGACCTATCGGCCGAGACCCATAACTTGCAATCACCAACGACATGCTGTAATAACTAGTAGCCGCCGTTACTTGCTCGCCATATTTCTTCTGGCGAGAAGGTAATTGCGCTAACTTATATTAGACGATGGAATTGCCACGCTGGTGTTTGGGCCACAGAGTGTAGAGAAAACGGCACTTTAGAGTGATATCGCCCCGAGAATGAGTAAGGCTCTG
>NC_051417.1:21650471-21650678 GCF_015228065.2 Penaeus monodon | reverse complement strand
AAGAAAGAAGACTTTGCACCACACAATAGATTGATCTTGAGGCCAAGTATTGCAACACTGTGGAATGCAATTTAGCTTTAGACATGACTAAACGATCTGCAACAAGTACTGCAATAACCGGTAATAATAAATACGTACTCTACTTTACGTACCCACGTATATCAATGTTACCAATACCAACCCTCATTCTTTTTTCATTACTAGCTA
>NC_051417.1:21650072-21650272 GCF_015228065.2 Penaeus monodon | reverse complement strand
TGTCATTCCCACCGTCCTACCCACATACAATTCTGCTGGAGGAAAGTGTGTGGTGGGCAACGTGCACGTAGGTACACACACTATGTTGATCAAAGTCGTGTATGGTCGAGATAATCATTGTTCTATGGTTATTTCGCTCCTAAATGTAATTCGCTAGTATGGCAATGGGTGATGTGAGAGAAGTGAGGCAGATAGTTTCA
>NC_051417.1:21648383-21649959 GCF_015228065.2 Penaeus monodon | reverse complement strand
AAATATCCTTAGTACGTGTATGATGTCTGCATCTAAACTCTATTTTTGGAAATATAACTTTTTTCATTACATTGTGGACATCCACGCCACATTACCCCTTATTCATTCATTCATCATTCTGAGGAAAAGCGATTGGTTATTGATTGATATGTTCCCGTACTCCTTTCCCTCCCAATTCAGCCTTGCTCTCATCTACTCTCCTTCGTTCCTGCAGCTATTTTTGTATCACGCCATGGCCCTTCTCCCTCCCCGTTACACACGCACGCATGCACGCATGAATAGGCATGCAAACAAGTGCCGCTGCCACGATACCGCTGTAGATACGAATACAAACGATCGCTGCGCCGGGAGTTTCATTCAAATAAGAGAAGCACAAACACAGACACGCACACAGGCATGATGTTTCGAAATGTGTTGTCCTTTTTTCGGTCTCATGCACCGTAATTTTTCTGTTTGTGGTTTGCAATGAAACCGAAAGTAGGATCTTCGTGAAGTGAGAGGAAAGGAGGATTGTGAGAGAGAGAGGGAAAGGGAGAGGGAGAGGGAGAGGGAAAGGGAAAGGAAAGAGAAAGGGAGAGGGGGATTGAGAGAGAGAAGGGGGATTGAGAGAGTTGGGGGGATTGAGGGACAGGAGGGGTTGAGAGAGAGAGAGATTGAAAGGTTGAAAGATTCATTCACCATACAATTTTCTTTGCTTTGCTTCAGAAAGAAAGAAAGGAGGGAGGGAGAGAAACAGAAGGAGAAGTGAGGGAGAGAGAGAGAGAGAAGAAAGAGAGAGAGACCGATTAATCTATCATCCAATTTTCTTTGCATCGTTGCAGAAAGAAATCACTGCCATAATTTTTTTTTCAACTGCCATGTACTTAGAGTTCCATCCCAGCGACTTTTCTACCCTTTCACTCTATTGATTCCCTCTAAAAGAAGCCCCGCCCTGAAGTCGCCTTGCCACCCCAGCTACCTGTACAGTCAATTCAGAAGCCCTTGGGTGTATGCATGTCACTACACACAGTACAAACACTCCTTAGCCTTTCTTTCACTCACCCCTTCCTTCTCCGTCTTTCTGCCTTTTTTCTTTTAGATTCTTTTGCTTCTACTTCCCCAGCATACCTTCCGATTTCCCTCCCCATTCTCCTCCCATTTTCCCTTCCCCACCTTACTTTCCCTTATCTTCTTTCTCCCTCTTCTCCCTTCGTTTTCTTCCTCTCATTTCCTACTCTCACCTCCACTTCCTCACCTTATCTTCCCTCCACTTTCCTTCTCCCCCTCCTCCTTTCCTCCTTCATCCACTTCCCCAACTTATCTCCCCTACCTCTTTCCTCCACTTCGTCCTCCCAGCTCCACTTCCACACCTCCTCTCCCCTCCCCTTTTCCTCTCCTTCCTCCTCCGACCTCCACTTCCCCTCCCTCTTTCCTCCCCCACTTCCTCCTTTCCCTCAGAGGCAATGTCGCGTCATCACCTTCCAAGGCCTTAATAACTGTAACACACTAGCCTCGCGAGGGTGTTTGGTACGCCCCACATTTTGATGAAAATTCTTAGAATATACAATTCCCTTTCTCTTTCCTTTTCTTACCTCGT
>NC_051417.1:21647686-21648213 GCF_015228065.2 Penaeus monodon | reverse complement strand
CATATTGTTTATTGCTAAAACATGAGATCTGTTCGCTATCAAAAAAAAAAATATATATATTACGAGGTCATGTTAGATGTTTTATTTTGAAAACGACAAATGTATTGTTGAGAAGTTGTTAAACCTTTGAGAATGCTGATTTTTTTCTCTACAGCAAAGATATTTGATGGTGAAACTAATTTCTAAAAACATTTTCATTCTTGCTATGTAATTAAAAGTAAGTTGATACAGAAACTTCTTTTGTTGTAAATATTTTCTTAATATTCACTTATATATAGAGTAAAGCACTGAGGACTGGGTTAAAATTACCGATCTTTTCAAAGTGACGCAGTATTTGTTGTTTATGAAATACGTAAATTTTAGATGCTAAAAAAGTCGGCTAGCGTGGGATGGATTTAGATTCTCCTTTGTTCTGGGATAATCTTCTATATCCATTAACGATTATGATATGTATTGTAACCTTTACATTGTTTTTAGTACATTTATTTTTACTTGTATTCCCAGATGTTATGCATTCAGTCCGTGCG
>NC_051417.1:21647399-21647621 GCF_015228065.2 Penaeus monodon | reverse complement strand
GGTATGTGTGTAAAGAAACAAAAATAAAGCATTGGATTTCAAGTTTGATTTTAATCTGGAATTTCAAACCAAATCCGATGTCTTCTATGGCCTACTTTAAGGTGTTCTCTTTCGTATTTATAGTGACGAGTGAATGCTCCATATATTCTATTTTGTTTTCTTATGCAAAATGCGGCATGGAGGTGTGTAGAAATATGTAATCGTGTGTGTATGCGTTTAGTG
>NC_051417.1:21646782-21647359 GCF_015228065.2 Penaeus monodon | reverse complement strand
CATGCTTTTTAGGAAGGCAAGGGTGATAAAGAGGAGAGGGGAGAGTGGCGACTGGGAGGGGGGGGGGGGGTAGGAGAAGGAAGAGGGAAGAAATACAGGAGGAAAAGGAAGGGGGAGAGGGCATAATAGAGAGGAAAGGGAATGGGGAGAAAATTTGGAGATATAAGAGGAAAAAGAAATGAAGGGGGAGAAGGGGAAAGGGAGGAAAGGAAAGAGATAGAAGTAAGGGAAAAGAGGAAAAGAAAAGGGAAGAACGAGAGAAATAGTAAAAAGAGATGGAGATCAAAAGAAGGGAATAAGGAGAGAAAGAGAGAGAAAAAAAGAAAGCATAAGCAAAGAGAAGACGGGAAGAAGAAAGAGGAAGGAGAGCAGAACAAAAGAAAACGGAAGCAAATGAAGAAGGAAGAAAAGAAGAAATAAAATAAAACGAAAAGGGAAGAGACATTTTAAACGGAGAAAACGTATTTTGTTTCCCTCATGACTGAAATTAGCATCAGGTATTTCCTCAGCTGGGATGGCGGGTGCAGTTGACAAGGCGTGTAATTCGCACAGATTTATTCTATTCGCACCAATTATT
>NC_051417.1:21645473-21645631 GCF_015228065.2 Penaeus monodon | reverse complement strand
GCATAAAAAGGAAAAACGAACTGAAAGGGGCACAGCTGAACACCTGACAAACAATACCACAATAGTCAGTGAAACAATAACTGGATGCATTTTCACGCGCACTTACAGATCCACACTTAGTTCACATTCTGCTTCAGCCAACTTTTTATCTTCCCAAG
>NC_051417.1:21644393-21644675 GCF_015228065.2 Penaeus monodon | reverse complement strand
ATCTCCGAGAAATTACATTTAACATTCCTCATTTTCCGTGCTTGATATTTATGTTTGAGTGGGTAATTGGGCTATAAAACTGTGTAATTACATGGCATACTGTTTACTATCTTGCTGGTACTTTTTGTAGCATATGTAATTAATATGTAGTATAAATATTTAACATGCATCCCGCATAAGATGGCTTATCTAAACGGGTACAATAGGTGAGTGTATATTATTACCTATTGATTTGAGTATATATTGTTATGCGAATTATTCAGATGTGTTTACTTTACTTCG
>NC_051417.1:21643286-21644014 GCF_015228065.2 Penaeus monodon | reverse complement strand
GATAATCACTGGGTGTTAACTCAGTAGTATTACCTGAGAATCTACATCTATTTCTATTTCTCCACTCTGCCATCTCCCTTTTCACTGAATCAGTGACTCCTCTCCCTTGCGGACTATCGCTTGGTCATTTCTTTAACTAGGCTGAAGGGTATGACTTACTTTAGGACTGTATTTTTTCCCTTGAAAGCACCAAGTACTTCATTGATGATCGGATCTGTTTTGTTTTTTGTGATATTTGTTTACCTCTTTCGCCAAGCAGCCTGAGGTCCTTCAAAGAGAGGCTTGTTACCTAGATGTTTTCTCTGCAATATTTTCGATTTGTGTTTTAGAGATCATCTTGCCGTCAAAGGTTGTCCTGAGGATTATCATTTTGTTTTGAGGCTTTAAAATCTTCCCGTTTACATGTACATGATGTTTAGCTTTGATCTAAATTCTGTTAAGAGATGCTATATAAATGGAGTTCACGGTTGGCTCGGCAAGTCATAACTCTCAGAGAAGATCAAGTCGTTAGTAACGTCATCGGGCTCGGGAACAAGATGCAGAAGATCATTAATGAAGATGTTTCACAAGAGCTAAAGAGACTTCCTTTGGTTCATCCGTACCCGTATCTTGAGGAACGGAACGTGTGTTATTGCAGACTACCCCTTGATGTAATCCTTGCAGAGAGTCCGCAATGAAATGCTCCTTCGTTGCTCAGTGTGTAGTTGCATGGTCCCCTGCTTAAATTT
>NC_051417.1:21642805-21643049 GCF_015228065.2 Penaeus monodon | reverse complement strand
GTTTGATTTAGTCTTGTTCTTCCCAGTATAAGCGATAATCACTGGGTGTTAACTCAGCAACAGTGGAATTACCTGAAAATCTACATCTGTTTCATTTAACATTATCTCCATTCGGTTTCTCCACTCTCCCATCTCCCTTTTCACTGAATCAGTGACTCCTCTCCCTTTTCTTTTTCTTTTTTTTAACCTGTCCTAATTCTTCACTTTACTATCTCGTCAATTTTCACCTTGTCTTCATACTCAT
>NC_051417.1:21642204-21642765 GCF_015228065.2 Penaeus monodon | reverse complement strand
ACGTAGATCTAGTGGTGTGTTTGCGGCTTTGTGGGCGTGCGTATTAAAAAAGAAAATAGAAAGAGAAGAAAAAAGAGAGTCTAGTTGAGAATATTGAAATGGAAGAGAATTACCAACCAACCTACTCAACCCTCCTCCCCTTCCTCCTTAGTAAGGCAACTGGATAGCAACAACAACAGCAGGCAAGGGGCGTCGCCTCGTACTCTGTATCAGGCAACTTGAAGCGGCTGGAGAAGTGTAAAGCACGAGGTACTTAAACCCAGGTTGTAATAACGCTTAGAACTCGCCGTCCTCGACCTAAAGCTGTGGGCTCTTTCTCTATTCGGAAAGGGAGAGGGACTGGATAGAAAAGGGGGAGGGGGTAATGCCCAGGGTGGGTACTGGTACATGGAGGGAGATACTAGCATTAGGGGAGGAGGAGGGGGGGTACTGGTAATGAAGAAAGTACTGGACCAGCTCTTGACGCGGGTTTAAGTGCGTTAGTTGGGATGAGTACGAGGAAGAGCTCGAGCAGGCTTGCTGCGTAGGGGAAAATAAAGGAAGGATATTTAGAAAGACGCG
>NC_051417.1:21640394-21642052 GCF_015228065.2 Penaeus monodon | reverse complement strand
TTGTCATTGTGTTTCTATATCTATCTGTTCTCCTACTCTTGCTTTTTGTTTCTGGCTCCATCCCTGTTTCGTTTTTTTTTTCAGCATAAAAGCTTACTTTATTTCGAACAATTGTTACAGTGTTTCATGGGTATGTCTTAAAGCTTAACTAATAATGATTAAATACTAATTCTATCGACAAAAATCCACTATTGTTCTCTTTACCATTTGCTGATTGCAGAATATCCTGCGGGGAAGGATTTGCAGTCCTCTATTTCACCTTTTTGTATAACTAAAAAATAATTTGCTCGAATGGTGCGTCGTCCTGGAGGAAGAGTTGTCGAGTACTGTTCCGCTGTCCTTGTGGTGCTGTCGAGCTGGTTGCTTTAAAGATTGCAGGGGGCCACGTGCTCCTCTTGGCTCCGGGATATGGTCGAAAGTCATTGGGTTGGGAAGCTGTCATGGTTGTTCATTCCGAGTTCGTTCCTTGCGGACTATCGCTTGATCATTTCTTTAACTAGGCTGAAGGGTACGACTTATTTTTGGACTGTACTTTTTCACTTGAAAGCACCAAGTACTTCATTTGATGATCGGATCTGTTTTGTTTTTTTTGTGATATTTGTTTACCTCTTTCGTCAAGCAGCCTGAGGTCCTTCAAAGAGAGGCTTGTTACCTAGATGTTTTCTCTGCAATATTTTCGATTTGTGTTTTAGAGATCATCTTGCCGTCAAAGGTTGTCCTGAGGATTATCATTTTGTTTTGAGGCTTTAAAATCTTCCCGTTAACATGTACATGATGTTTAGCTTTGATCTAAATTCTGTTAAGAGATGCTATATAAATGGGGTTCACGGTTGGCTCGGCAAGTCATAACTCTCAGAGAAGATCAAGTCGTTAGTAACGTCATCGGGCTCGGGAACAAGATGCAGAAGATCATTAATGAAGATGTTTCACAAGAGCTAAAGAGACTTCCTTTGGTACATCCGTACCCGTATCTTGAGGAACGGAACGTGTGTTATTGCAGACTACCCCTTGATGTAATCCTTGCAGAGAGTCCGCAATGAAATGCTCCTTCGTTGTTCAGTGTGTAGTTGCATGGTCCGCTGCTTAGAAATTTACTCCAATTTAGAATCAAGCGTGTTTAGTGAAGCGGTTTGTCAACCATACTGTTAATGTCTTTTCAATGATTAGGTGTTAACAGCAAAGAAGCAGAAAACACTACTGATTTTCCGGTTCTTTAACCTCTGAAGACATGTATTTTGACAAGAGGATGGACTAATTGGTTCCTGTTGCTCACTTTCCCCGGATGCCTATAAGCTTCGGTGCCGGAGGGCGAAATACTATCAACTTATTATCTACCTGTGTTGTTATCTGAAGGAACATAGCACTCTGGTCTAAATCGATGCGAGGCCTTAGATGGAGAACATGAGTGGTATTTACTATATTCGCGCACTTAATAGGGTTTTGGTGAGGCATGCCACTTGCTGTTTACGTGCCCTTTTAGACCTTCCTCCCAGGTTACTTGGAGCTGCCTAATACTGGTCCATTCCAATTTCCACTGTGTTAGACTTCGCTCCTCATGGGGCTACTGGAAATTCAGTTTCCTTACGACAGCCACATGATTAGAGAGGTGCATTCAGCTCTGAGAGGGAAATCGCACACTACTAGGTCAGGGGATGAAC
>NC_051417.1:21639925-21640004 GCF_015228065.2 Penaeus monodon | reverse complement strand
ATATTTTCATCAATCAGCTTCCCCCTGACTCCAATTTGCATAAAAAATAAAATCTTGTTTAATGTGCATAATAAGAGAC
>NC_051417.1:21639688-21639898 GCF_015228065.2 Penaeus monodon | reverse complement strand
TCATTTAAAAACCTGCAACATTATCTTGTGTATATAGCAGTAACATTATTTCAACATTATGGTTCAGCAATTTTTTGTGATTGTAAATGACGGCGTATTCAAGCTTATTGAAAGAAACTGATGCGATAGACTACATAGTGTGTAGAGTCAATATTTATATTTGATTTTGCAGTAAAATATGAATGCGTGGATTTGGTAGCATGATATTGA
>NC_051417.1:21639035-21639347 GCF_015228065.2 Penaeus monodon | reverse complement strand
GTTAAATCAGTCCTTGCTATGAGGGGAAGTGCCTATGGCAATAGTCGATGTCAATCTGCACGCCGTCTCCCTCCCATCACTTTGATGTCCCGCAGGACTTCGTATTTCAGACCATACTTACATCAAAGCTTCAATCTGCTTTTAGTTCTCGTGTCTTCTATTTGTGTACTTTTTTCCTATTAGTGTAAGATCTACTAGTCTGTCTTTGTCAGAGGCAAGATGACAATCCGTTTTTTGTCTAGTTTTCAGCATATTCGTTTTTCATTTCCTTTTGTTCAGTTTAGGGTGAAAAATGAAAATAGGAATGCCATA
>NC_051417.1:21638744-21638923 GCF_015228065.2 Penaeus monodon | reverse complement strand
ACGCAATGAAAGAGAAACCCACAGTGCAATAAAGGCAACTTGAAAGCGCCAGTTGGAAAGCGTCTGTACAATAATTACCAGTCCATTAAACATTCTGATTGGCTTGCATTTAAGAGGTTTTGATAATTTGAAGACGCAAATAGATGTACGCTCGCTCATATGTGCTTTTATAAAATGGT
>NC_051417.1:21637945-21638203 GCF_015228065.2 Penaeus monodon | reverse complement strand
ACATGAGAAAAAGCACAGATTTATCCACATCCGAAAGAGACACGCCAAATGACAAAGAAAAATAGATTAAGCAGACAGACAGACGCAACTGCCATACAGTCCTAAACACTCACGCTGACCTACACACACACACTTCCCTCCCCCTTGTTTTCCTAGCCATCAGGTGAAGGGCGTGTCTGAGAGAGGGCGCAGGCTCTCGTGAACGGCGCTGGAGCCTGCTCACGTCTCGCGAGCAAACACACTGTGTGTTCTGACCCT
>NC_051417.1:21637264-21637892 GCF_015228065.2 Penaeus monodon | reverse complement strand
TTTATGGGAGGATGTAAGGGGGATGGGTGATAAGGGAGGGATATGGGGGCAGGTAAAGGAAGTATATGGGAGAAGTAGAAGAGGAAGGGGTGGTGGGGGAGGGATATGGGTGTAGTGTTGGGGGTGGGATATGAAGGGAAGGAGTCGTGGGAGGACGTATATGGTGCATGTGAGGGGATGGATTAGTGGGGGGGGGGGAGTATATGGTGGATGTGAAGGGAAGGGATGGTGGGAGAATGTGAGGGTGTGTGTAGGGGGTCGGGATACGAAGTGGAGAGGATGTGACGGGGTGTGTAGGGAGTCGGGATGCAAGGAGGAGAGGATGTGGGGATGGGATGTTATGGGGAAGGGGTGTTTAGAGTCAGGGGCGGGAAGGGAAAGGCGGGGGTTGGGGTGTAGGGGCTGCGGAATGGGATGGGACAGGGAGAGATCCAGGAGGGCATAGGGACAAGGGTGTATAGGGTGGGATGTGATGAGGGGGAGGAGAGGGGAGGGGGAGGAAGGGAGAGGGAATGGGGAGAGGGAGAGGGAATGGGGTTCTCCCGAGGTCGTGCTCTCAGTTGTATTTTCTCAGCTGGTTTCGGTTACCTGGTAGTGAATCTTGCGTGTGTACTGAATTTGTCTGGGA
>NC_051417.1:21636853-21637081 GCF_015228065.2 Penaeus monodon | reverse complement strand
CATTCTCTAAGAAGAATAGTTTATGAAAATAATGATAATCAGCAGATAGGTTACACTATATATTGCAGTAATTATGCCCAACAGGAACAACGGAAATTAACATTTTGACTGTGGTCCGACAGCACGAATTATATCCGGCCTCCAAGAGAATCAGATAACAATATCCGATAGGCGGAAGAGTCTTTAATTGTATAGCATATATTATTTACATACTATAGAGGCTATGTG
>NC_051417.1:21636369-21636740 GCF_015228065.2 Penaeus monodon | reverse complement strand
GAATGCTTTTAAGAAGGAATAATTGATAATGAAATTGCATGCAAGATCTTCCGTCAGACTGAATTCCGAGACGGCTAATATCAATGCGAATCATGTAACCCCTTCACGCCGGCAGTCCTTGCATTATGAGAATTGACATCTCAAGCCGGACTTAGTTGCCATGTGTAATGCTATTAGCACATGACTTCCTTCCCGCACCTTTCATAATGAAGTCGATAACATGACTCATGATTCACGAACACTGTAATCGCTAATTGCATGCAGTGAATTACAGATTGCATAAACCACAGACGTCTCTTTTATATTTATTGGAGGGAAACTCTGTAGGTGTCTCGAGCACGAAAATATCTCATATATTTGATACTAGGAGA
>NC_051417.1:21635384-21635536 GCF_015228065.2 Penaeus monodon | reverse complement strand
CATCATTATCTTATGAAGCTCTAATATATGGAATGATTCCGTGACCTTCACCCTCTGACCCCGGCTGCGAGCGGGGATTAACCTGCTCTTGTTACGTGTTGAGGTCGTCGCCATGACTTGTGGGCTGTGTGTGTGTCGGGGGGCGGGGCGGA
>NC_051417.1:21634794-21635146 GCF_015228065.2 Penaeus monodon | reverse complement strand
GTAGCGAGCTAGAGAAATGATAATTTGCTGATGTGTAGCTGATGACGAGTTGACCATTATCACTCATAATCTAAGTCTCGTACATGTGCATGATTGCATGGAGCAAATCACAGATAAACCTGGCTTTTTACGTTTCTTATTCTTCCGCATTAGACTCGTCTGAGACACCTTCCTTGGCACGAATCGGAATTGTCTTGCATTACCAAGAAACTGCCCGCCATAAACTAGAATCCCCAGGTCTTCAGTATCTCGTCTAAAGCCATGCTACGGTCACACGCTGCCACCTCTACGCTGGTCCCGTGCCACATCTACCACTCATCTACGCGCCTCGCTCTCCATTCACGTGTCCTTT
>NC_051417.1:21634223-21634617 GCF_015228065.2 Penaeus monodon | reverse complement strand
AAAAATTTTTTTTTTTTTAAACCCCCTTTTTTTAAAAAAACCCCCAAATTCCACCCAATTTGGTTATTAAAAAATAAATTTTTAGCCTTTTTAAGCTTTTTTTTTCCCCGGTTGATTTGCCCTTTAAGTCCCAAAATTGGGGTTTTGGGGGGCCGGTTTTTCCCTTTGTTTGTTTAAAAGGGGAATTTTTTTTTTTTTTTTCCCCAATTGTTCCCCGGGAAAAAAAAATTTGCCCCCGTGGAAAAAAAAATTTAAATTTTATATTTTGTAGGTCAGGGTTTTTGGGGGGCTTTTAAACCCCAAAATTTTAAATTTCGATTTTACCCCTTGAAATTAATTGTGAAAAATTTAAAACCTTTAAACATTTTTCTTTACCCATTAATTCAAATTCTGG
>NC_051417.1:21629121-21634175 GCF_015228065.2 Penaeus monodon | reverse complement strand
AAAAAATTTTTTTCATAAAAATATTTCCCCCAAAAAAAATTTTTAGGAAAACTTTTTAAAATTAAAACTTTTTTAAATTTGAATACGTTTTTGTTTAAACATTTTTATTTGAATAATAAATTCATTAAAATGATTTCCCAATTATTCTTGTTTTAATTTTACTTTTTAAACTTTTTAAATTGTAAATATTTTATAAAAATATTGTAATGTTTAAAATTTTTCCCCTTTAAAAAAAAGGGGGAACTTAAAATGAAAAATTATTATAATTTTAAAATTGTATAACTTTATTTAGTTTTATTTATAAAATTTTTTATTATAAGAAATTTATACGGGATATAAAAAATGAAATTTTTAAATAAAATGTATTATTATGTATATATTTAAAAGTATATACTGATATAAAATTAATTTTATTTTATTTTTTAATATAATTAAATTTTATTTAAAATTTTTATATATTATATATGTATTATATATTATATAAAGTAATCATATTTTTTGGTTATATGAAATAAAAATTTATGTTTTAAATTTAAATTATTAATAATTTATTTTAAAAAGTATTAATTTTTTTATGTTATAATTTATAATATATTATTTATATTTATATATGTATACTATTATATATGTATATATTTTAAAATACTTATATTTGAAATATATTTTAAATATGATTTTAATTTTTATATAAAAAACTTTAAATATATAAATTATAAAAAATTTCATATAATATATTGTTTAATAAAAATTTTAATTTATATTTTATAGTATTATATTTTAAAATTTTATAAAAATATATAGGGATATATTTTAATCATTGTTGTATTATATAAAATTAATTAAAATTTAAAATTTTTATTTTAAAACAATATTATAAATGTATTAAAAAAATTAATATAAAATATTAATAATTTTTAAAATATATTATTATATTTTTAAAATTCAATGCATATTTTTATATTTTTAAAATGTAAAAACCCTATAAGGGGAATATGTTATATATAAGGAATATTTAAAATATAATATAAAATTTTTTAATATATAATATATAAATTTTAAATTTTTTTTTAAAAAAAAGGGTTAAAATATGAATAACCCTTTAATTGATATAATGATTTATCTTTATATGAAATATATGTAAAAGAAACAATAAAATGTTTAAATGAAAATAAATATATGGGGGAAATTTTTAAAATTTAAAATAAAAAAGGTATATTTAAATTTAAAATAAATTAAAAAATAGTTTTAATTAGGGGAAAAATATATTAATAAATATTAAAATTTATATATTAAAATAATATAAATTAATATTATAAATGAGAAATTTAATATAAAAAAGGGATTTTAAAATTTTTAAAAATTTATATAATTATATATAAAATTATGATATATAAAAAAAAATTAATTAAATTTTTTATATATATTAAATATATTAAAAAATAATATTATTTATATAAATTTTTTAATAATTTTAATTATATTAATTATATTTTTAAATTTTAATATATGAAAATATTTTAAAATTAATTAATTTTAAATTTTTTTTAAAAAAAATTTTTGTAAATTTTTAAAATTATTTATAAAAATAATTTTTAATAATAAAATAAAATAATAATTAAATTATTAAAAATAAAATTATAATATAAAAAATTTTTTAAAAATTTTTAAAATAATTTTTTTAAAATAAAATTTTAATATATAATATCATAAATATTTTAAAAAATTTTAAAAAAATTTTTAAATAATTTAAAATAAAAAAAAAAATTAAATATTTATAATTTAAAAAAAATTTTTTCCCCTTGATGATCCAAAATTTTTAAAAACCCCTAAAACAAATAAAAATTTAAAAAATTTATGGATTAAATTATAAAAAAATAAAAATTTTTAAGAATAAAAAATTTTAACAAAGTTTAAAATTTTTAAAAATTATTTAAAAAATTTAAAAAATTTTATTTTATTTTTTTTAATTATAAAAAAAAAATTTTTTTTTATATATTTTAAAAATATATTTTTTAAATTATATATATATAAAATATTTAATATATATTTAAATTTTTAAAAAAAATTTTTCATTTTATTTTTTTAAAATTTTAAAAATTAAAATTTTAAATTTTTAAAAATATAAAAATTATAAAAAATTAATATAAATATTTAAAAATTTAAAAAATTTTTATAAAAATTTTTTAAATATTTTAATTATTATATATTTATAATTTTTAATTTTATATTAAATATAATTTTATAAATTTTAAAAAATTTTTATTATAAAAAGATATTTAAAAAATTTGTTTAATTTTTAAATTATAAAAATTTAAAGATAATTTGAAAATATTATTAAAAAATTATAAAAAAAAAAAAAATATTATATATATATATATATAAATATATAATCTATAAAATTTATATAAAATAAAAATTATAAAAAAAAAAAATATATTTTAAAATAATTATATATAATATATATAAAATTTAAAAAATTTTAAAAAAAAAAATTTTATAAATTTAAAAATTTTTAAAGTTTTTAATATATATGAAAATATTTTATAAAAATATAATTAATAATTTATTTATATTATAAAATTTTTTTAAAAAATTTAAATATATAATAAAACTTTAAAAAAAAATTTTAAAATAATTATAAAATTAAAAAAAATTATTTTAAAAAAAAAAAATTATTTTAAATTTTAGATTTTTTGAAATTAAATTTTTAAATATATAAAAAATAAAATAAAAATAATATATTTAAAATTTTAATTAAATTAAATATATAAAAATTTATATAAATTTTAAATTATTTTTAAAATTAAATTTTAAAAAATTTTAAATTAATTTAAATTTTAAATTTAAAAAATTAAAAATTTAAAAAAATTTATTAAAAAATTAATATATATATAATTAATATATTTTATATATTTTTAAGATTTACTTAATATATATATTATATTTTTAAAATAAATATATATTATAAAAAATAAATTTTAATATTTTATTTATTATATTTTTTTTTAAAAATTATATTTTTAAAAATTATATAAATAATAAAATTAAAATTTTTATTTTTAAATTATCTTATAAATTTATTATTCAATTTTATAAATAATAAATAAAATTTTATTTAAAAAATTTTTAAATTTAAAATTTTTTTTAAAATATAAATAGATTAATTTTAATTTTATTTTATAAATAAATTTTTTTAAAAAAATAAATTAAATAAATTATTATATATTTTAAATAATAATATTATAAAATATCATTATTATATATATTATCAATATATTTTTTATAATAAATTTATTTATATATTATTAATAATAATTTACATTTTAATATATAAAAATTGGGTTTAATTAAAATTTATTATATTATTTAAATTATTTTTTAAAAAATTTATTTTTTAATTAATTATAAATAAAAAAAAAAAAAATTTTTTTTTTTTTTAAAATTATTTATAAAAAATTTATATATAAAAATTAATATAAATTATTTTTAACAAAATATATTTATAATTTTTTATATATTTTTTTATAAATTTTATTTTATATATTTTAATATATTTTAAAAATATATATTTTATATATATAAAAAATTTATTTTATAAATATTTATTTTTAATAATATTTATTATAAAAAAATTAATAAATTTAAATTTATTATTTAAAAAAAATTTTATATATTTTATTTTTAAAAATAAAAATTTATAAATCAATTTATTTTAATATAAAATTAAATTTAATATTATGAAATTATATTATATTATTTTTAATTATATTTTATAATATTTAAAATATATAAAATAATTTTAATATATAATTTATATTATAATATTTATATTATAAAAAAAGGAAATTAAATAATATATAAATATTTTAAATTGTTTTAAAATTTATATTATTAATATTAAAAATTATATTTTAATTAATTTTGTATATAAATAATAAAAAATTTTTATAAATTTTAAATCCAAATATTTTTTTAAAAATTTTAAATATTTATTATATATAAAATTTTATTTTTTTAAAAAATTTATTTTATTTAATATAATTTTTTTATATATTTTTTTAATTTAAAATTTATATATTTTTAAAAATTTAAAAATTTTTTTTAAATTTTAATTATTTTTTTAAAAAATAGAATTTTTAATATATTTTTTAAATAAAATTTTTAAAAAATTTAATATAAAATTTTTATAAAAATAAAATTGTTTATTTATTTATTTTTGAAATTATAATTTTTATTATAATAAAAATATATATAAAATTTTATTTTTAAAAAATTTTTTAATTAAAAATTTATTTTAAAATAATTTTTTACTTTTTAAATATATATTTTATTAGATATATATTAAATTTAATTTATATTTAATTATTTATATTTATAATAAATATATATATTAAAATTATATAAAATTATATTTATATATATATATAATTTTTTAAAATATAATAAAAATGTTATTAAAAAATATTTATATAATTTTTTTAAAAAATTATAGGGATATATATTTTAAAAAATTTATATAAAAATTTTAAATATTTATTATTATAAAATTATTTATATTTTTAAATAATAAAAGAATATATAAAAATATATAATTATAATATATAAAATTTATTATATATATTAAATTATATATATATTAATATTTTTTTAAAATTTTAATAATTATATATGAATTATTAATATAAAATATTTTTATTAATATTAAAATTTTTATAATTTTAAAAATAAAATTTAATATAAAATAAAAATATAATATAATTTTCCCATATTATAAATATATGTTTTTTAAAAATTATTATATTAAATTAAAAATGTTTTTATATTTTATATTATTGTTATTTATTATAATATTTAGGGATAATTATTAAATTATAATATATTATTAAAATATTTATATGTTTTTATTAATATTAATATATTTTTAATTTTTTTTTGTTAGTTTTTTTTTTGTTTTTGGGTTTTTTAAAATAATTGCAATTAAATATAAAAAATTTTTTTTTAAAATTTTTAATTTATATAATATTATTTTAAAATTTAAATATTATTTTATTTTT
>NC_051417.1:21628859-21629023 GCF_015228065.2 Penaeus monodon | reverse complement strand
AAAAATTAATTTAAATATATATAATAATATATAAAAAAAAAAAGCCAAAAAAAAAAAAAAAACACACACACCACCCCCCAAACACCCAAAAAAAAAAACCCCAAAAACAAACAAAAAATAAAAAAAAAATATAAAAAAAAAAAAAAATTTTTTTGGGGGGGGGG
>NC_051417.1:21627693-21628554 GCF_015228065.2 Penaeus monodon | reverse complement strand
TTTTTAATAAAAATTTAATATTAATTATATATAAAAATTTTTAAATATAAAAATTTGAAAAAAAATTTTATAATTTTAAATATAAAATTTTAAATATATATTTTATATATATATATATTTTAAAAAATATATTTTTTAATATATATATATATAAAAAAAAATTTTATAAATATTTTAATTATATATTAAAAATAAAAAGAAAAAATTTATTTTAAAAAATAATTTTTATATAAATATTTTAATATTTTTAATTTTTAATATTTTTAAAATATAATATAATTTTAAAAAATTATGTTTATTAAAAAATTATATATATATATATAATTAAAAATATATTTTTAATATTTAATAAAATAGTATATAAATATAAATTTTAAAAATATTAATATTATATATATATATAAAAAAATAATATAAAATAAAATTATATTTTAATATAATTATTATATAAAAAATATTTTATATATAAAAATATATTTTGTTTAAAAAATTTAATGTTATAAATAAAAAAATTTTTTTTAATATATTTTTTTAAATAAATATTTTATTATTTTTTAAAATTTTAATTAAATTATTAATTATTATAGTAATTTTATTTATATTTTAAAAAATTAATTTATTTTAAAAAATTTTAATTTTATAAATTTATTTTAAAATATTTTAATTATAATAATTAAAATTATTATATATATAAAATTTTAAATTTTAAATATTTATTTTTTTTTAAAATAATAATTAAAAATTAAAAAATTTTAAAAAAAAATTTATTGTTTTTAAATATTTTATTTATATTTTAAAAATTTTTATTTTTAAAATTAAAAAATTAAATTTATAAAAAAATTAAAATAATTTGATTAAAAA
>NC_051417.1:21625465-21627658 GCF_015228065.2 Penaeus monodon | reverse complement strand
AAATTATATTTAAATTTTAAAAATTTATATATATGTATATTTAAAAATATTAAATTTTATTTAAAAAATTTATATTTAAATTTTTTAAAATATTTTATTTTTATTTTAAAAAATTATAATATTTATAAAATTATAATATTTTATATTAAAAATTTTTAATATTTTATATTTATAATCCTGATATTTTTTTTATAAAAAAAAATTTTTATATATATAATTATTTTTAATATATTATTTTTATATATATTATTTTTTATTATATATATATATTTTTTATATTAAATATTATTTAAAATTAATATAAAATAATAATATATTTTTAAATATATTATTGTTTTTAAAAAATTTAATAATATTTTTTTAAAAAAATAAATTATATTTAATTTATATATTTAATGTATAAAATTTATATAAAAATATAAATATTTTTATTTAATATATAATAAATTTAATGTATATAAAATTATTTTTAAATTATTTTTAATATATATATACTATTATTTATTATAAAAAATTTTTATTTTTAATTAAAAATTAATATAAATTTTTTAAAAAATATTTAATATTTTTTAAATTTAAATTTAAAATTATATCCTATATAAAAAAAAAGGGTATATAAAATTATTTATTATATAAAATATATAAATATATATTTTATTTTTTTAATTAATAATTTAATTATTTTTTAATAATAATATATTATTATTTTAAATATATAATATTTAATTTTTAAAATTTAAAAATTTTAAAATATAAATATAAAATAATAAAAAAAAATAAAAATTAAATAAAAATTTAAATAAAAAATATAAAATAAAGGGGAAAAAAAAGATAAAAAAAAAAAAAAGGGGGGGGGAAAAAATATAAAAAAAAGAGAAAATAAAAATTTTTAAAAAAAAAGGGAAAAGAAAAAGGGAAAAGAATAAAGAGAAAAAAAAAGAAAAAAAAAAAAAAAACAAAAAGATATAATTTGAAAAAAAAAAAATTTTAAATTTTAATATTTTATAATACATATAAATAAAATAAAGAAAGATAAGAATAAAAAATAAAAAAAAAAATTTAAAAAAAATAATAAAAGGGGAAGGAAAATTTTTTAATATTAATTATTTTAATAATATTTTTAAAAAATATAAAAATTTTATATTATTAAAAAAAAAAAAAATTACCTAATATATAAAATTTTAAAAAGAAAAAATATATATAAAATTTATAAATTTAAATATTAATATTTATAAAAAATAAAAAAAAATCAAAAAAGTTATATATAATTAATTTTAAATTATATTAAGATATAATTTTTAATAATTTTTTTAATTTTAATTTTTATTTTTTATTATATATATTATTTTTAAATAATTAAATATTAAAATATTATTTAAAATTTTATATTAAAATAATTTATTATATATAAAAAAATTTAAAATTTTTTTTAAAAATTATATTTATTTTTTAAATATATTTTATTGAATAAAAATTTAAAAAAATAAAAAAAATTATAGTTAATTAAAAATATTATATATATATATAAATAATAATATTAAAATAAAAAAAATTTTTAAAATTATATAATAAATTATAAAAATAAAAATAATAGGGGAAAAATTTAAATAGGGGAAAAAAAACATTTTTTTATTAATAATTATTAAAAAAAAATATTTATAATTTTAAAAATATATTTTTAAAATTTATATTTTATGATATTTTTAAATTTTTAAAAAAATTTTTGAAAAAAAATTTTATTTTTAAAAATTTTATTTTTTTCTTATATTTAAAAATTTTTAATATATATTATATTTTTTAATATTTTTAACCTTTTTATATTTATCTTTTTTATAAAATAAAATTTTTTTAAATATAAAATTTAAACTATATATATATTATAAATATATTTTTATAAAAATATTATGTTAAATTATAATTTTTATTTATCTTATATATTTATTAAATAAAAATTTTATTTTTTATAAATTTTTAAATATTATTAAAATTTTAAAAATTTTTTTTTTAAAAATTTAATTATTTTAAAATTTTTATATTTAATTTTTTAATATATTTTTTTATTTATTTTGTTTTTTTAAAAAAATTTTTTGTTTTAATAATTAAAATTAATTTTTATTAAAATAAATTTAATAATTTTATTTTTAATTTAAATATTAAAATAATAAATTTTAAAAATTTATTATTTAATTTTTA
>NC_051417.1:21622627-21622866 GCF_015228065.2 Penaeus monodon | reverse complement strand
ATTTCACCGCACGAAAGCATAGCTCGTTGTCCAGCTCAAGCCTTGCCCGGTGTACAGCCATGACCCACGGACACACAGGTGGTCCAGCTTAATTATATATTCATCGCCTGTGCCGTGGTCGAACTTCTGGATCTGATTCGCTCAATGAAAATAACCGGAGAGAGAATATGAGCATGTTCTGGCTTTTGGGTAGTTTATTTCATGCTCGACTCTTCGCATTAGGGTTAAATTGCTGTTCA
>NC_051417.1:21622019-21622190 GCF_015228065.2 Penaeus monodon | reverse complement strand
AATTATAACTTCCTGTCTACTTATTCATCATTCGGTTTCATTAACTCTCAAAAGCTTGTCTATTCATTCTTAAGCCGATATCACTTAATTGTTACATATAATTATGGCTTTCGACATAATTTAAAACACGTGACACTAAGCTTACGTAAGAATAATCATTACGCTACTATT
>NC_051417.1:21621795-21621969 GCF_015228065.2 Penaeus monodon | reverse complement strand
CACATCGTAGTTATTCTTCTCCGGTCGATTAGGAATGATGTGATAAAATGAATTATTTTGTAAAGTCGAAAATGGCATGAGAAATCGCCGTTTGCTTTTTTGGCGCTGGAATGCTTGTGCGTTCGGGTATGAAAGTTTTTTATATGTAATTGTGCGTGTGTATGTGCGGGTGTA
>NC_051417.1:21621412-21621502 GCF_015228065.2 Penaeus monodon | reverse complement strand
CAAGTGGATTGATATGTTTCATTCACACGTATGTATGTTTGTCCGGGCGCGTTTGTGTAGTTCTAGTTGTGTTGCATGAGCGTTTGTGAA
>NC_051417.1:21620912-21621390 GCF_015228065.2 Penaeus monodon | reverse complement strand
ATATGTATTGATATATATACCTACGTGGGAGTAAGTGTTTAACATTGCTCACCTAAAATGTCTTTCTTCATGCCTGTGTGCGTATCTCTATGTATTAGAACTCGAGGTATGTGCGTGTTGGCCAAGCATACATAAATCACTCTTTATCGAATGTCACGTCTCGCATGACGTCACGACCTGTTCTTACTCTGGCACTGTACACATTTCAGTGCCACATTAAACCACCACTCCAGCTTTGGCACCACACCTTGTTTTTTTGTATTGGAGCTTTGACTTGAGTACGAGTGCCACGTCTTGATCAGTTACCCTAGTGCCTTCAGTCTAACTCTTTATCGGTGCCGCTAATTGAGTTTGATCCATCGAGAAGTGTTGGCCCCTCGAATAGAGAAAAAACTTCTCCTTGGTAATATTCTCTCTATGCTTTGTTCTGCTGTCTGTCTGTCTTATTTTCTTTATTTTTTATCCTATAACTAGCCAA
>NC_051417.1:21620468-21620798 GCF_015228065.2 Penaeus monodon | reverse complement strand
ATATATATGTTTTTTTCGATTGTCTCTAAATGTTCTTTCCTCTTTCCCCCTGTTTCTACTTTTCTTCTCTCTTTTCCTTCGCTTTCATTCCTTTAATCCCTCTGTTTCCGTTTTCCTTTTCTCCGTGTCAATTTTTCTCTCTATTCCTTTCCTCATGTTCCCTCTTACCCATTTCCTTTTTTTTTTTCTTTTCCAACTTCTTCAGTCACCCCTTCTCTTCACCTCGTTACTGAACGGACCAATCAAAGCATTACCTTTATTAAGTTCGGAGTTTGGAGTTTATAATAGGGTGATAATTTTCGATAGGCCTCTTTTTATAGATATTATATA
>NC_051417.1:21619922-21619990 GCF_015228065.2 Penaeus monodon | reverse complement strand
ATCACACTAATATCTGCCATGGGGGACGGCATACGGAGTCATGTCGATTTGTGTTTGGTAAAGCTAAC
>NC_051417.1:21619256-21619731 GCF_015228065.2 Penaeus monodon | reverse complement strand
CATTCAAAATGGAATGAACAAAACAGACAAAAATATAAGAATGAGGTAGCAAAGAAAGAGAGAAAAAAACACGACGTATCAGTCATTATGAAATCATCACATCACATAAAAAACGGCAACCTCTGTGTTTCTCCCCCTTAACCGAACATATTTCCGCATGAACCCATTTTATGAACGGTACCGGAGCACTTGTCTTATGCCACGTGCTTTTAGGAGACCGTAAACACAACAACGCCATTGTGGGCCGCGTCACAAACTCCCTGTAAACAGTGGATTTTATGCGCCTTTAATACCTTCAAGAGAGGAAATGGGGAAGTATTCTAATGGGGTTGGGGAGTAGTGGGGGAATGGGGAAGAGGGGGTGGGGGGAGGATGTACTGTATATGACAGCACTGGCGCGGGCGGGGGAAGGGAAGTTGCAGATCAAGATGTTGCGAATGGTTCGGGGGATTGTCTTACACAACTGACAGTGAGC
>NC_051417.1:21616362-21616616 GCF_015228065.2 Penaeus monodon | reverse complement strand
GGCTTGTGCAATCCAGCAGAGAGGTAATACTATTTGTCGCCACGCTACTCCCTCTCATAATGCCCTCCGCGGGCATGCGCAGAGACTTGTCTCTAGCCCTCCCTGTACATCCCGTGTCATGGTGTTCCGTTGCAGGTATGTCAGGCTCCGACCCGCTGTGGGCCGGTGTTCTCACAAGCCTGTCTATGTACTTCGCATTGAGGGGACACGGGATGATTGGCGATCGTACCGTTCTTTTCCGCTGGCGCGTGTTG
>NC_051417.1:21615467-21615637 GCF_015228065.2 Penaeus monodon | reverse complement strand
AGCCCAGTTTGGTAAGGGGTGTCATATCCGGCCTCTGCAGCTCATCCTGTCAAAGGCGGCTGTACTCCGCAAACTGGAGGATGTCCTTCATCGCGACCCGGCACGTAGTGCATCAGATTGTAGATTACTATTCCATATTGACCCTGTCGCTACTAGCACTATGCTATGTA
>NC_051417.1:21607801-21608165 GCF_015228065.2 Penaeus monodon | reverse complement strand
CGTCAGCATGATTTGCTTCTGCGAGGGATAAATGGCCGCAACTAACCATTCGACCCGATTGCTCAATCGATCGAATTAGCCATGATTATCTACTTGTTGGTTGAGATGGACAGCCAGCACGGAAGGTCCGACGCGGGACCCTGAGCACGCGAGCCTGGCGTTGTGTGGATTAGCGTGCATATGAGGTTGGACTTAATGCATCGTTCCGTGTTTTTTGCTGTTGAATGATTTCTCTGCATTGGATGAATGAAATTTTCGAATGGAATTTCCAACCATAATTTTATATTCTCTCTAGGGTTGTTTTTCTTTAATTTAGATGACTCTGTTTTATGTATGTGTACTTACGCGAGCGAGCGCGCGCGCG
>NC_051417.1:21606669-21607703 GCF_015228065.2 Penaeus monodon | reverse complement strand
AATCTACCTTCCTTTGGTTGCATCTCTTTCCACGTATGTCCATATCCCTGAACCTCCACGGGTAAGTTTACACGAGGTTTATACCAGCGCTTGAAGTACTTGGGCGGTGTGCGTGCTGTGGGCGCGTTATTCGCCCTTCCCGTGGACGCCCTCGACTCGAATCCTGAAGGGAAGAAAGAACGAAGTAGAAAAAAGAGATAAAGAGGAAGGTAAAGAGTAAAAGAGAAAAAATGAAGAGGGGTTGGGAATAAAAAAAAACGGAAGGACCAGAAGTGATTCTTTCAAAAAGAAACACACACAAATACAGATGATCATGTTCTGAAGTAATGACGAGTACAGATAGTGAAGGAGAAGTTGCGGAGGACATGAAAGGGCAGAAAGAGGCCTCCCTGTTTGTCCCTTGCATATGAAAAGGATCTGAACCTCATCATCGGCAACCTGTTGTAGAATAGATGGAGATACTGTGATTGTAAGATAGAGATGTTATGATTGTAGAATAGATACATATATTGTGATAACGGAAGTGATAAGGACTTGCAATGTAATGTGGATGATTATATCATTACGAGCGAAAAGCGGGAAGTGGCGTGCATGTCTCCTCCAAAATTGCACATTGCAGAAATTCTTATTGCGAGGTACATTAATTATGGTATCTGTGCAGTTGTAGGATATAATTCCTGAAAAGAAAATGGCCATTAGATATCTGATTAGGGAAGAAAGATGACAGAGAGGTCATTTCGCAAAAAGTTCTACGTAAGCATTGCAATATGTCACTGAACTAGAGTCTTTTCTAATTGTAAGAACGGTTTTGCATATCCATTCAAAGAATACTTTTGTATGTAGTTCTGCTTTAGTTAACAAAAAGAAAGGAAAATTTGTATATGGAGAAGAAAAAAAACAAGTGGCATTAGAAATAAAATGTGTGAAGGAAGGAGTGAAAGACAAAGACAAGCAAAGAGAGAAAAAAAAGATATATAGTTAGGTAGGCACATACGTAAAGATAACTTGGTGGATAGATAGATTGGTAAAAAGGA
>NC_051417.1:21606345-21606517 GCF_015228065.2 Penaeus monodon | reverse complement strand
CCAAACATGTTACAAAGACAGACCCACTAACCAGACAAACCGAAAAAGATAGAAATGAAATAAGGACCAACGAGAGGGCACGAACGTCTCGAGACAAATCCTTAATCGCCGACCACTAGGGGACCATTAGCGAGGTGGCTTTCCTAACCGTCCCGAGTGGAGGCTTGATCTC
>NC_051417.1:21605712-21605932 GCF_015228065.2 Penaeus monodon | reverse complement strand
CATAATCCTTTCTCATTTTCCTTAAAACCGCGAATTGAAACCAGTCATCTGCTTAAAATATTTCCGCGAAAGACTTATCATAATATAAAAAAGCGTAATGAAAAAGGTAAAAACTGTAAAGCACGTAGGCTTGGATATAATGGATGATAAACAGTAGCAAATGCAAAGAAAAGGTTGAAGAAAATTAAGATATAACCTAAGAATATAGGCTTATGTATTC
>NC_051417.1:21604796-21605218 GCF_015228065.2 Penaeus monodon | reverse complement strand
GGCCTATTACCTCAGGCGCCTACCGAGGAAGCTTATAACGACGCGTGCTGCCGCCTTCATTATGATTAGCGGCGATAACGGAGCGGCTGATGAAGGCAGATTCCGGCGATGGCCCCGCTTTTATAATGACGCGGATGGGCGGGAGTGGAGGAATGGGCGGGGTGGGAGAGATGGGCTAGATGGGCGGGACGGGCGGGGTGGGAGGAATGGGCGGGTTAGGCGGGAATGGTGGGATTGGCTCAAGGGATGGGTAGGGAGTGAGACGGAGCTTATCACCGCGATGGGGGTAAATGGCTGTTTTTTTATTGTTTTGTTTTCTTTCGGAGGTCCTTCGTTCTTCTTCACTCTTGTTTTTTTTACTGATATTTTTTCTTCTTACATAGGTAAATAGATAGAGAGGTTGATTGAAAAGTACTAATAGT
>NC_051417.1:21604137-21604607 GCF_015228065.2 Penaeus monodon | reverse complement strand
GTTGTAAAGTTACTAAGATAAAAAATTACATCAAATAAAACAAAAATATTTGGAAAAATATGATAACTAGTTCGAAGGATAAAAAAGACAAGCACGATAAAAGGCGACCACGCTATATAATTAATGTAAACATGAAATGAAGGAAAAAATGTAAGAGTACAATAAACAAGCGCTTAAACGCAGGGGAGAAAGATGTAGATAAAGATGTAAAGGATAACGTTCAATAAAGATGAATAGATAGACAAACAAAGAAAAAAAGAAAAAGAAAAGCAGGGATCGGTAGACAGACAACGAGTTGGAGAATTAGAAATAAAAGACCCAAACAATAGGTAATTCAACAGACAGACAGAAATGAGACCGACAGACCACCAGAAATCACACAAGCAGGCAAACAGCGCATAAAAAACAGAAACCAGACAGAAAAGGCAAAAATCGCTCGAAAAAAAAATCTAGTAATCGGTGAAACATGC
>NC_051417.1:21604026-21604092 GCF_015228065.2 Penaeus monodon | reverse complement strand
GTTCAGCTGTACTCGCCTCCATATTTAAGGCTTCGAGTATTAGCATCCCGGAGAAGTGACGCCCTC
>NC_051417.1:21603835-21603972 GCF_015228065.2 Penaeus monodon | reverse complement strand
GTCGGAGCAGAAGTTATAACTAGTGAATAATTCATGAGATCCTGGCTTGTTACTTGAATCACAGCTTGTAGTGGGGAATTATTCATAATGAGTGAGCTATACATTTTTAAAGTCATGTGCTCAACCTAAATATCCCC
>NC_051417.1:21603486-21603673 GCF_015228065.2 Penaeus monodon | reverse complement strand
ATACATTTGAAGTTTTCTCGTGCCTTTGGGCTCTTTCACAATTCGCTCTGCCCTCTCTTCAAAATCATTTATATTTATCCCATTCCCCGTTCGCTCACTCCCATCCTCGCCCCATACAGTCTCCCCGCCCGCCAGTCAACATAATCATGAATGATATTTTGTACACACGCTAGAGGTGCGCCTGCCG
>NC_051417.1:21602925-21603248 GCF_015228065.2 Penaeus monodon | reverse complement strand
GCACAGGTTTCTATATAGCTGTATTCATCCCCTTTTCGAACTTATCTCGACGAAAGAGAGCATAAAGGAAGCAAAAGTTAAGAAGTAAGGGAATGAGAGGTGATGATCCTTAGGCCAAGGTACAGGGAGGCAAATCCCCTTATGCCTGCACTTTATCATTTCCCAGGAGAAGAAATGAGAGGTTTACAGTTTATTGCCTTAGGGTTATCTCGACTGTATATGACTGTCATTTTACGGCATCAGTGTCTGTGTTTCCCTCTTCTTTTCCTTCTTTCTATGGGAAACTGTCGTAAAGGAAAGGTGTATGGTATGAGGCCACTGTA
>NC_051417.1:21601016-21602028 GCF_015228065.2 Penaeus monodon | reverse complement strand
GCCCAATTTAAAACTGAGAATTTCTCCGTTAGTATAGCTGCCATATTCTCCTGTCTCTATCAGGTATTACTTAACAGTTTTATATATTCAAATTTCAATTTCTAATATTCGTATTCTTATTTATCATTTGGTCAAAGAATACATACAAACAAATGATATGAATTATTCTGGCATTCCTAAAAATAAAGGTTTATAAATGTATTTGATCAATAACTTGCTCTGTGCCTTGTGATCATTGAATGCTGTCGCTACTAATGTTGTCAGGGAGCAATAAAACGCTTTTTCTCCGAATTATACATATTTTTAGTGTTTTATGTCGCCATTTAGTTCTTATGTGCACGCACTCTAATATGCTAAAAATATACACTACTTTGCGTGTAAACATAGATTCATAAAATGTAAAAGGACACATATCAGTGTACATATTTTCGAAAAGCTTGAGTCAGTCTGGTATAAAACTTGCATGCCCTGTACATCCTTTGAAGCAAATCTAAGCACACTTACTGCAGTTGCTTACACACATACATTTAACACGCGTACTAATATGCACACAATCTCGCAGTACAACAGTGCGACATCCTTATTCATATCTTTATAATTATATTAATATCTGTAAGCTACATACCCGTTTAATAAGTGAAAATACAAACATACAAAAATATTGCAAAAGAAAATAGCGCACAGGTATACACACACAAACGAGAAAAAATCATTGCACTCTGTCTCTTGCTTCTTCTCAACTATCTCGCCTAACAATCGAAGTTCGACCTTGATGAAAAAAGGTCAGAGGAAGAATGAGAATGAAAAGCGTGCGTGCCTGACCTCTTGAGTTGAGCGTTAATTGTGGTAGCGAACTTAACTTGCTCACCTTGGGAATTTAGAAACTTATAAGCTTACTGTCTGAATATCCTATAAGCTTATTCAAACGGTATATGTCCACCCACGTCACTAAAGTTCACGTAACTATATACATGAATATCTAATCTCACCGCAACTTCCATGTACAGCCGTG
>NC_051417.1:21600209-21600891 GCF_015228065.2 Penaeus monodon | reverse complement strand
GTGGTAGAACTCCCCCCCCCCCCCCATCAAGACTAAACCTGAGAAATTGCCTCGGCCTCCCGGGGTTCGGTTCTCTTCCGGGTTTAAGAGGAGCTTTGGAGGTTCAAACGCAGAGATAAGTTTCCGATATTTTGATGTTGTTTAGATGGAAGCAGAGATTAGGGAGGATGTTGCCTCACTATCGGATTAGATGGGATGAGATTGGAGTCCTCCTCTTGGCTCGGTGATTTTGGGGAGGATTATATTCATGACTGTTATGTAAGTGATGATGATGATGGTAACGATTAGGATATGTTTTTTTCTGTTACCATTACTACTCTTTCGTTATCGTTATTCTTGTCGTCCTAGTGATCAATATTCTCTGCAACATCCCCGATATTATCATTGCTGTTATCCATTACCACTGTTCCTTGTTCTGTTACCGCTATCATTTATTCACTGTTATTCGATATAGTAACTGAGCGAGGTGTTATTGTTACTTGTAATGTTACTGCGACTTAAGTATTGCAGCCTTATTGATCTACTTCCTGTCACTCTCATCAGTGGTGTGTTTATTAAGGAAGAATGGTGTTGCGTTGGTGCTCTTCTCTTTTTTTTTCAGTTATTGCATATCGTTGATTGTTTCATCTGTGATTTTGTCCATGTTACCGCGTTTTCGTTCTTTCGTTATATCCCCCAGCCG
>NC_051417.1:21600066-21600163 GCF_015228065.2 Penaeus monodon | reverse complement strand
TGTATATTGTGTTGTTATTGTGATGTATATGTTAAAGTTTTTGTTTATTTAAAATGTATAAATGAAAATATGATGATATTATGGTATTAGTATATGA
>NC_051417.1:21598150-21599449 GCF_015228065.2 Penaeus monodon | reverse complement strand
CGTGCAGGAACACAAACATCCATGTGTTTGTGTGCTTATGCATGTTTGATATGTTTGATCGTTTGCTTGTTTTATGTGTATGTGTTTTTCGAAGATTCGATATACATGTAATCCGAAAGGCAAGGCTTATTAGAAAATGCGTGTGGAATATATGTATGTAATCTGTAAATAGGTTATAGAACATATGCATTGTAAAGATTCTTTTCTAAAGGAATTGAGTTTTTTGTGATTTTCATAATTAGCCCCTGGAAAATTAACTGTTTTGCATGTCATTAAAGAAACTTTTTAATTTTTTTAATACTCATTAAAATGGACTAACGTGTTGCCATGTGCCAGATACGTTTTTAAAAGTTACGATTGATTACAAATTGAATTACAAATAATTTCTAATTATTAAACATGAAAATAACGGATCCCTTAGGATTTTTAAAGATACAGAATATACCTCTATTTTTCTTTGCTGTTTGTCTTAATTTCTAACTAACTACAAGTAAGTGTGTCATCTGATTTATGCCTATAAATGTTTACAGAAAATGGGTCATGAATAAACACTGTTAATCCCTGAGGAAAGGAAATAACGATAATATAGATAATTAACTATTCTGGGTGTAGACGTGCTTATTTGCGTAACGTTATGCGTGTCCTGAAGTCTGTATATGAATTATTGTGATGATACCATGAATAGAAATGAGTAAATTACTAAAAAAAGAAGAAAAAAAAAGACTGGTCAATGTTAATGATAAGAAATATCAAAATATACATGAAACTGAACCAAAACAAGGTAAAGTTGCATTACGCATAAGTCTGTTGTATTAACATTCATCCACACACACAATAGGGAAACATTCACCACGAAATTTTACGTTTGGACGTAATATTCAAGAACAGACGAATAGAACGCATGCATATCTTGAATCAAAATACAATAGCATTTTTCCCCAAATACACAAGCCGAACTCCCCCGAACCTAACCAGTCTGACTACACTTTTGTAAACAATCCATGACGTCATCTTAAGGGAACGTTTATATAAATGGAGTATAAATGAATGTTTTAAAAATTTCGAGAGGTTAAAGGCTCATTGATATTTTTAAGGTATCTTCACAAAATTACAAAAGTTCTCACAGTAAAAATGTTACGTTATGTAATAACCTGAACCCTTGAACATGAACATCAAACAAAAAGCTCTTGTGCACCCTCCACAATTTGCACATCTTCGTTGTTGGTCGGGGGTTATAAAACGTTGAACGCGGTTTATATATTAACACAATTCAATATAAAATAGCTATGTCGATATATA
>NC_051417.1:21596927-21597807 GCF_015228065.2 Penaeus monodon | reverse complement strand
GTGGCTCTTGGGTGGGTGGGGGGGGGGTAGTAAGCTATACCTTAAGGGGGGCAATTGCCCCCCTTCCCCATTGACGCCCCTGATTTGCACAAAATATAGATTTGTAACAAATCTGGAACATCTTTTCATAGAGGGCTGTCTCTTCAGGATAAATAATGTTCCCCCTTTCTTGTTTGTACCGTTCTCTATGATTCCTGACGTACTGAAAATGACCATTTGGAGCTGCTTAAATCCTGTGTGACTTATGGAGGTCAGCAGAACTACAGGTACATGCGGTCCTTAGATTTTCGTCCTCATGTGTACATTGAACATAGATCATGTTTACTGAGTGATATCATTAGTATTTAGAAAAGGTAGCATCATTAAGGAATGGCAACTGATATTGTAAACAACGGGCTACAATTGTATTTTATGGCATCTATGCAAGAAAAAATATAAAGTAAATGATAGGTCACAAAAATCTGAATATTTAGCTCAAAAATTTTCTTTCATTTATGTTATTCTGTTGTCAGCAGATTTTCATGCAAAAATCTTTTAGGAAATGACTAGCCATAAGAATTTAATGTAAGGAACAATAAAGACCATGCTACAGAAGAGGAGTAAATGCATGAAGACCCGTCATTCATCACGGCTGGTCAAAAGGAATCTGCGAGTATCACAGTGATTGGCAAACAAGCATTTAGCTCAAAAGTAAGAAAGTCCCCAACTAGTACAGTGTATCAGAGCTAAAGAGAAAATAATGGACAGCATGGATTTCAAACTCGCTGTCTCTTTGATTTGAGGAAACTGTAGTGGAGATTTTGAGGGAATTCTGCCTTTAGAAAGAGAAGGAGAGAAGGGAGAAAGATCAGATGTCTCTTTGGCTACAGTATATGTACAG
>NC_051417.1:21594971-21595554 GCF_015228065.2 Penaeus monodon | reverse complement strand
ATTTCATAGGTATGACTTATTAATAGTTTTTGTCATTCTAGTAGATATGTTTAATATTGCAATGAGTCACATGTACAGCAATATTTCAGTGTTCAACGCGCCCAACCTGTATGAACTATAAATTCGAAAAGTGAAAAAAGAAAAAAATAACTGAGCAGAGGACGAAAAGGTGAATTTTTGATGCCACAAGAACCACGAGCTCTACAACATCCACGTAACCTCTGGAGGGAAGTGGTCTATCATGGCGGTGAAGTCGTTGCCATGGTATATTTAGAGCCAAACCTGAGTAAACGCTGCTGGCAATTTATTCATGGGCGAACCTTCACCTTGCCACCCTCTCCTGTTGACACAAATATGCATTCACATTGACAATGGCTTTCTCACTCTCACATGCCGTTTCAATCGATCGGCGTCTCCCGTCTCGTTCTCACGCTCCCTCATCTCTCCGTTTTGTGATATTTTGAGATGTTTTTTAGCCTGGGTTCTATTTATTTATTTTTACTACATTCATGCTTTCCGCTTTATTACCCTTTTTTCTGTTTTTTATTTTGTCGCGGTTTCTCTGTTTCTCTGTCTTGCTGTG
>NC_051417.1:21594662-21594885 GCF_015228065.2 Penaeus monodon | reverse complement strand
AGCGCATCTTCCACGTCACTGTGGTCATGAACAGAGCACCGCCCAGTCCTGCGTTTGCATGACTGATTGCTCATGGCCAAAGTACGGTAATGGATCCGAAATTATTCACTTTGATGGCCATTGCCTTCGCGTTTGCTAACATGCAAAACCGATGACTGATGGCTTTGTTTGACAGGACACGGCCAGGTATAGATGTGAAGGCAAATTCGGGAACGTGCCAGGA
>NC_051417.1:21594112-21594364 GCF_015228065.2 Penaeus monodon | reverse complement strand
GAAAATGTCATCATGCACTTAACTATTGGTATAAATTATTGAATTTCGGGAGCGTAATAAGTGATTTAACTTTTCATCGGGGTTACGACGGCACGATAACTTTTAGAATCCAGAAAGATAAAAAGAGATTTAGTTTACCAAAAGGATTTGCGAGATTAATCGGGGCAGAAGACTGGATCTGCGTCTTATTCGTGTAAGTTGTGAGGATTGAAGTTGAATATTCAAATGAGATGAAATTGCTACGACATTCTA
>NC_051417.1:21593435-21593863 GCF_015228065.2 Penaeus monodon | reverse complement strand
CTCAGTATTAAACACTTATTGACATCACCATCACCATCATAGTCACCATCACTACAAAAGATATAAATGCTTTGCAATTCCCTACAGTAAGATAACTTCTGTTTTATTTCATTTCTATCATCATTGCGTCTTTCTTAAAGGAATCTAATATCAAAATTAATTTTATTTCAGCGGAAGCTCTCACTTCTATGGAAATAGCATGAAACGAGAGAAAGTTGTAGTTCTGCAGCCGATAGACTTTAATTATGCTTGTGAAAGAGTGGGAATTGAACCATTTGCATAGGAAAGGCTGGCCAGTGTTTGATTTGCATACTGTTTGTCTTTTCTATTGAGGAAATTGTAATTATTTGTACTGTATATAGTTAACTATGTAAACCCTTACGTTTATATGGAATTATTTATCCGGGCAACAGTGCACAAACGCTCGA
>NC_051417.1:21593096-21593288 GCF_015228065.2 Penaeus monodon | reverse complement strand
CGCGCACTGAGCAATAAAGTAAACTTAACAAGACACGTGTTAAAAAAAAAAAAATAGGTATTGACCTCGTCTCCTCCTCCCCCCTGGTCCCCTTCCCGCTCTAAGATGCCTCGGGGACCTGCCTCTTCTTAATTACCGCAAGTGATATTTACGGAACAGGATATTCTCTCCAGACGAACGTGTCGGATAATT
>NC_051417.1:21591851-21592751 GCF_015228065.2 Penaeus monodon | reverse complement strand
TGGAAGGAGGAAGTACTAATAGCCATGGAAAGGATAATGATATTGACGAGGAATGGTAGTAATAGTGATAGCGAGAACATTAGCAGTGAAATAATTGCAAAAGTAAAATCAACAATAATCTTATAAATAAAGCTCGCTGTGTCCGTCTTTGTGTTAATTCTTTATGCATTCAATAATTTGTGACCCTGAGGAGCTAAATCCTGGATCACGAGGGTAACTTGACGTGAAGAGTACCATAGGCAGGGTGACATTAGGGTAGGGGTGTGTGGCAGAGTGGGTGGAGCAAAGTCTGTGTGTGTTAGTTCCTTATACATTTAGTGTGATCCTAGCTAAAATTTGGATCACAGGGGTAACTTGGGATGGCATGACATAGACGGGGTGACATCAGGGCAGGGGGTGTGGCCGAGAGTGGGTGGAGCTAAAGGTGCCTTATTAAATAAAACTTTGAACAGAAATATTGTGTAAAGTTAAAACTTATTTTACTGAGGTTTTACTTTGGTCTGGGTCTGGATTTTGATGTGAAGAGTAAGACAGGCAAGACGACAGCAGGTAGAGATGTAGCAGAGAGTGGCTGGAGAAAAACCTGCCTCCTTATTATGGAAAACTTAGGACCAAAACAGTGTGTCAAGCTGAAACTTCAGTGCTGAAATTTTGTTGGGTCCGTAGACGAGAGGAATAACGAAGAGTATATAGTTTGTGTACAAAGATATAGTTCCAAAGTAAACTTCATAATATAATAATAAACTATTTGTAGTTCTTGTTATTCTTTAGGTAGTTGTCCATGTTCTGTAAAACAACTTCCTACCTGTAACAACATATTTCTCCTTTGAAAGTGTATATGTAGGCCTATATCCCCCTCCTTTCTCTCTCTCCGTTATGGCTGAAAAGGAATCGGAAATG
>NC_051417.1:21591719-21591806 GCF_015228065.2 Penaeus monodon | reverse complement strand
TTGCTCCTCGCGAGTACAGCATGTTAGAGAACATTTGTATTTCCTTAGCAGTCTGTATGTCTTTTTTCTCTTTCTTTTTCATATTTT
>NC_051417.1:21591425-21591633 GCF_015228065.2 Penaeus monodon | reverse complement strand
TTTTCATCTACATTATTTTCCCCACTTCTTCTCTGTCTTGTGAGACCCATGATGGCCATGTGTTTGTCGACACGATGACGAGATATATGTATTGATTTGGATACAACTGGCAAGGTTAGTTAAGAAATGGAATACATATGATTTGATACAAAGAAAGGGAACAATGATAAGAAGAATTAGTTTTCATTACTGTTAATGGCATTGTTGT
>NC_051417.1:21591223-21591364 GCF_015228065.2 Penaeus monodon | reverse complement strand
TCATTTATTTTATTTTAGCCGTGATAATAACATCATTGGTATTGCCAATGATAACATGATTCTAATTACCAAAACAATAAAACTATTGGTGTTGATATTACCGTCAATGTTATTTGAAAATATTGTTATGATTTTATCTTA
>NC_051417.1:21585481-21585589 GCF_015228065.2 Penaeus monodon | reverse complement strand
GCCTGTACTAAAATAATCTGGTATGCCACCGACATAAAAATCTTTGTAGTCAGGAATAGTCGTTTTGAGATCCCTGACAAACATGTTTTCCACTGATCATGTCAAAAG
>NC_051417.1:21584723-21584926 GCF_015228065.2 Penaeus monodon | reverse complement strand
TTTCGATCTTCCTTCGTAGAGACTAAAGTGACCAGAAAAAAAACTTAAATCCTTTTCAACATTCGCTTCCAGCATTTCCCACGCAGATGCAAGCATTGTTTTTCAGTGAATTAAAACATGTGGTCATTGTTAGTGTTTCAGCATATTATCCTTTAAACTGATTGTGTGCGTGTTAGCCTGGCCAAGTGTGCTTTCTGTCGTCT
>NC_051417.1:21584035-21584252 GCF_015228065.2 Penaeus monodon | reverse complement strand
AACGCCATTAAAACCATAACCTTTTTTCGTTATATAATGGAAGCGAAATCATCAAAGCTTAGTACACCAAAGGAATTTAAAATTAGAATATCTTCTGTTTGTGTTGTTGATCTACTTGTTTGTGTTGTGGCATGGCAACTTTGTATTTTCTGTTTGTTGATGATGACAGTGATCCTTGTGCCACTCTGTAGAGTTGCAATATGTTGGTTGGCTTGGT
>NC_051417.1:21582914-21583454 GCF_015228065.2 Penaeus monodon | reverse complement strand
CCAGCGCAGGCAAGCGTTAATTTAATGCACCGGCTAAAAATCCTCAGCGTTATGTAAGCATGCCCGTTGGAGAGGGAAGCAGGGGGGTGGAGGGAGTCGACAGGGGGTGGGGTATGACGGGGGGCGGGGAGGCAGGCTCAGAGAAGAGGTTTGATGAGAGAGGGAGGGGGGGAGGGGGAAGGGAGACTGAGAAGAGAGTGGGAGGGGGAGGGGGGACTGAGAAGAGAGTGGGAGGGGGAGGGGGGGGAATGAGAAGAGAGTGGGAGGGGGAGGGGTGAGGCAAGCAGCAGCACTAAGCTCTATTCTCTTTAAGTTATGTCAACAGATAATGCTGATCTCGTTGGTAATGACCTGATTATGGCGCCAACGCGAGGGATGGGAGAGAAAAAGGTAGGAGGAGGAACACGCAGAGGTGTGGAAGACGTGGGGGGAAGCCGACTATCCTTAGCCTGGAGAAAGGAGTTCGAGAAAGCACAGAGGGGAAAGTGTGCTATCAGTACGACGAAGGCACTCTTCTTATTAGTGTTGGGGCGAGCGCGA
>NC_051417.1:21582447-21582548 GCF_015228065.2 Penaeus monodon | reverse complement strand
GCAACTACTTTATAAAACAAAATAAACACCAAAAGGAAGGAGACACGATGAAGATAAAGGAGACAGAGGTCGCGCGAGTGAACGATGGCAAGAACTAAGTA
>NC_051417.1:21581217-21582058 GCF_015228065.2 Penaeus monodon | reverse complement strand
TTGAAAGATTTCCATCGCGTCACCGTGAATTATTTACACTCGGTGTTGCCCATCAGGGGAGCAGGTGATTCTCTGACGCTGCCGTTCCACCTCGAACCTTGGCGTGATTTCTGAGGTACTTTTGGCTCTGAAGAGGACGTGGACTGTGCTCGGGGGTGATGTACCTGCGTTGAAATGGGCAAGGATTGGATTTGCGAGAGGAGGCGAAGGAAAAGGAGGGAGGGGAGGAGGGAATGAAGGTCAAAAGGTGTGAGGAGAAAAGAGAGGAGGGTGGTGTGGTGGTGTAATGGAAGGAGAGGGAGAAGGAAGGGAGAAAGGGGAGGGGGAATGAAGGTACAAAGGAGTGAGGAGAAAAAGAGAGGAGGGAGGTGAGGTGGAGTAATGGAAGGAGAGGGAGAATAAGGGGGAGGAATAGGAGAAGGAAGAAAAAAAGGAGAGAAGGAAGAAAAAAAAGGAGAGAAGGAAAAGGAGGGGGGAGAAGGGTATGAAAATGAAAAGGAGAGGGAAGAAGAGAGAGAGGAGGAGGACCAGAAGGAGAAATAGGAAGAGGAGGAGAGAAAGGAGGAAGTAAAGAAGGCAAAAAGAAGAATGAAGGAAGTAGGTAGTGGAGGAAAGAATAAGAGAACAAGAGGAAGAGAAGAAATAACGATAAATTGGAATCGGAAAATAACGAAGAGACCAGAGAATGGAAAGAAAGACGGAGGGTATGTAAGAGAAATAAATGGAGCGAGCGAGAGAGCGAGGGAGAGATAGGGAGGGATGCAGGGAGGACCGAAGGGGAGGGATGCAAGGAAGAAAGAGAGAGAATGAGATAGGGGTAGGTAGATAGAGAGGTAAAGAT
>NC_051417.1:21580684-21581072 GCF_015228065.2 Penaeus monodon | reverse complement strand
GAAAGAGAAAGGGGCGGGGCGGAGAAGCGGAGAGATGAAGCACAGGAGGGAAAGAGAAAAGGGAGGAGGAAAGAGAGAAAGAGAAAAAAAAAATATATATATATATATAGAGAGAGAGAGAAGAAAAGGAAGAAAAAGAGAGAAGGACAGAACAAGAAGAAGAAGCAGCAGAAGAGCAAAAGAACTACAACCGACAAACGACAAAGTTCTGTGTAGTACAATTGGACACGAATTAATTATAGTTATTCATCCCAGTCCGAGTTTGGAAGGTCAGTACGTGAGGAGGAAGTGAGGTGGTGAAGGAGGAGAAAGAGTAAAGTAATATAATATGATGAGAAATAGGAAAGTAATATAGATATGATTTCATTACCGAAGATAGCAAATTTGG
>NC_051417.1:21580515-21580600 GCF_015228065.2 Penaeus monodon | reverse complement strand
ACAATCGGTAGAAGATAAGGTGAGGCGAAAACAGAACAAAAGGAATAGGAAAATAAGAACACTAAAAAAATAACTATATGGAAAA
>NC_051417.1:21579787-21580378 GCF_015228065.2 Penaeus monodon | reverse complement strand
GGGCGTGGATGCAGTACAGGCTTCATAGGCTATGTTAGTCCAAATTAGCTTTGTAGTTTGCGAATGAAAGAGAATAATTTACTCCAGATTAATTGGCGGCTGATACATGCACACACACGGGTTTTACAGTAATCTAGGTCGGTTTTAGGGCGAATATAAAATATCCATGTAGTCTTATTTAAGCAGTAATCCTGTTCTCGTGTTTTTTATTGTTTCATCATCAAATTATTTTTTTTGCATTTGTTTCTATTTTTTGTTTATTCATCCATCTACAAATTTAACTAGTTTGATGAGTGATAAAGCCGCGCCTGCAGTTCAGTCAAGGAATAATTATTTGCATACATGAAATTGTAAAGTGATACAATTGTGATTTCATTATCGAAGTTAGTTAGCAAAATGAGAGAGAAAAACAAAGAGAAAGAGAAAGAGAAGACAGAGAATGAGGAGAAAGAGAACGAGGAGACAGAAAACGAGAAGACAGAGAAAGTGGAGAAAGAAAAAGAGGAGAAAAAAGAGAAAGGGGAGAAAAAGAGAAAGGGGAGAAGAGGAGAAAGGGGAGAAGAGGAGAAAGGGGAGAAGAGGAGAAAGGGG
>NC_051417.1:21579100-21579746 GCF_015228065.2 Penaeus monodon | reverse complement strand
GAAAAAAATTCAAATCCGACATCAACGAGTAAAACGAATCCATTTTTAAAGAAAATTCCTCTCGACCACAAGGACTTCATCTTGAGCCATTCCGCTCTCTCTTGTCTCGGTGGAACGTGACGGCTGTCGCAGTGGCATCTGAGTGACATGAGGCGTGGGCGTGAAAGGTCTGACGATTGCTATGTGGGCGGGTACACAGCGCATTGTCCGACTTTTCTCTTTATATTTTTGTTTATTTTACTATATTTTCGCTTTTCTCTTGCCTTTTCTTTCTCTTTGAATACGCGTGTGTGTTTCCGTATTTTCTTTTTTTTTTGTCTTCCTTATTCCTTTTTTGTTGTTCTGTTTATGTGAACGTATGCAACAATAACAACAGTGGAATAAATAAATAAGCCTTACCTCTATATTTTCTACACTGAGTACGCAGAAATCTCCATTCTTTTCGATAACACTTCACTGCTTCCCCGCTTCCACTCCTGCTTGATTCCCTTTCGAAGTGATTGGTCCAGGGCACTCGGCGCTAAGCTAGGATATCAGCTTTTATCTGTGTGATAGTATGACTGATCGCCTCAGCAGATCACTGGGAAGATATCTGTTGTGGGTGTGTATGTCTCCCTCTCAGTCTCTCTCTTTATTTGTCTTTAGA
>NC_051417.1:21578252-21578927 GCF_015228065.2 Penaeus monodon | reverse complement strand
ACACTTGAACTATAACAAGGGAGAGAGATAAATATGGATAAATTTAAACAGATAGACAGATAAATATGGAGTTAAGATATATGAAGTCTATATGCATGTACAATTACATGTGTGTGTTTGTGCAAATATTTACATGCTTAACGTGTAGCAGCGCAGCGGAGTAAACAGCTCGCATCCTGAACCGTGTGTTGCATATTCATAGCATCTTGGTCTTCCTTGCAACGAGTATTATTACGGTCAGTGAGCGATCGTAAACTGTACGAAATTAGACCGATGGTTGTTAACACGTTGGTAGTTAAGAGTGGCTAAGACTCAGTGCAACAGGGTCTTTTATTAACACTTTACCATGTACTTTTCTTCGGGATTAGTTTTGTATATATCGTATGATTATTTCGTTCTGTTATTTGTTTGTACACAGGTACAGCATAGGACAAAATGCGTGTACCATGCCACGAAGTATTACTATACGTTATGTGAAGCTGCGAGATAGAATTCGAAATTTGTAAGAGATTTTTGTATGCGAATGTACATTTATTCAAGTACGCTCAAAGACACAGATACACGTATGCAAACACTTCCCCTGATTCACAAAAAAGATAAGAAACAGAAAACACACTTTACATACGCAGATAAACGCACACACACAAAACCGCATCCCACCCCATTTGCATACTT
>NC_051417.1:21577357-21578155 GCF_015228065.2 Penaeus monodon | reverse complement strand
AACGAAGCGGAAAGGAATCTAATCCGATATCACACTCCGTGGTAGATAAATCGCAATTATTTCCCTGTCAATTATTTTCATCACGAAACATTAACTCGCACCGGCAGAGTGTATTTCAGATTCTATCCTATAGCCTTTCTCTCGCATCGCTCTGCCTGATAAATGATACAGAAGGAGGTTTATTAGATCGTATAATTTCCAAGTAACTAACTTAAATGTAAATGCTATTGCTGTTTCCCATTAGATATTGTGCGTAAGGCGTATGGCTTTATTGAATATGATATTTTGGTTTTGTTCATTATGTTATTTGTTCACTTAAAATAAAATATGAAAAATAACAAACATGATTGTAGTGATTACTACTGTCACTGTGATGTAAGAGAACGATCACCGTAAGAGATATATCAGGTTGGGTAATACGGTTTATTTTATTGTTTGTAACGTTGGACTCCATACTAGTTTCCAGGTGTTACCAGCTCACTGTACGCTCTCCAGCACTGTGGAAATCATATCATAATAATGTATACTAATTTCACAGTAATCTGATTAGAGACTGTCTTACAGGTTATGGGTGTATGCTTTATATGTTGCTCCCCCATTATAACTCAACAGATAAAGATTCTTTTTAATAATAATGATCAGTCTCTCTGTCTCCTCACCCGCGATAATGGAGTTAGGTAAAGTATTCTGTCTCGTACATCCTCCTACCTCCAACTTTGGCTGTGCCAATATCATTTTGCTGAGGGACAATACCATTGTGCAAACCACGCTTAGTATTAAGCATGTGTATTATGTGGC
>NC_051417.1:21576839-21577106 GCF_015228065.2 Penaeus monodon | reverse complement strand
AGAAAACACAAGTTCACTTCTCGTTCCCCCATCGCAGTATCTCATCTTCCCTTAATCACACAACGACACCCAGCATGCAAAATCTGCCCATTTCCTACCATAACTCTACTAGAAAAAGACCATAATGACTTCATAACAGCCCCCCTTTCCCCCTCCTAACTAAATTCCACAATAACTACGACCCGATTTCGAAGATTTTCGGTCACGCCATTCATACATTTCAACGCTTCTTGTAACGCAGTATAGCGTGAGATGAGGGCGTACGTG
>NC_051417.1:21576012-21576747 GCF_015228065.2 Penaeus monodon | reverse complement strand
CATGTTTACGCTATCCAGTTTGCCTTCCTCATACCTTTCTACATTATAACTTTCTTCCTTATATTCCTATTCCAAGTTCTACTAAGTCCTGGCATTCCCCTACCAATGTATTCCTATTCCAAGTTCTACTAAGTCCTGACATTCCCCTACCAATGCACCTTTTCCTCACCTAGATATCCGCACTCCAAGCCCAACTTTGTTCAGACGTCTCCCCTCCTCGTCTCCCTCCCTTCCCTACTACCTAATACCTCGTGCTACCCGATGCATCCGTCTCCCCACTCACGCTCCTCTGCCCCCTTTCCCCACACCCTACGTCCATACACCCACAACCAGCGCCCATTCCCACTCCTCTGCCTTCTCACACACGCTACGTCCACCCCTCTTCCCTCTCCAAACCAACTTGCCCACAGATCACATCTTAAACCCCTTCCATCTCCCCTACCTTCCTTACTCTCCCCATCTCCCACACACCCAAAATCCTTGTCAAGCTCAAATATCCACACTCCACCTTCAGTTTCACCTTCCTCGGTCTCCCTCCATTACCCTTCTCCCATACACCTACTTACCCTTAACCCACGTTAGTATAATGCACCCATCTCCCCACTCGCTCTCCCCTTTCTCCCTCACACCCTCAATCCACGCTTAATATCATTCTTCCATCTCTCCATTCCTCCTCACAACCCTATGTCTCACACACCCACATATCTCACCTCCGCTATTCAAACGCCCACAAGT
>NC_051417.1:21575884-21575982 GCF_015228065.2 Penaeus monodon | reverse complement strand
ATTCCTACGTCCACACATTCCTACGCCCTCATATCCATACGCCTACATATCCCCACGTCCACATACCCTGACGCCCACATATCCCTACGCCTACATTC
>NC_051417.1:21575111-21575825 GCF_015228065.2 Penaeus monodon | reverse complement strand
ATATCCCTACGCCTACATATCCCTACGCCCACACATCCCCACGCCTACACCCTCATCTCCCCCCCCCCCCCCGGCTATCACGCTCGGAATCGCTAACGAAAATCCGTTGCGTCGGAGGCTCGGAATGCCGATCGCGAAATTCTCGAGCGATGGTTCTCTGCGCGCCGGATATTAAGGCTAATAAATTCCCGGAAGTTAAAGAACACGCCCACGCCCGCGCGATGGATGCCCTGCAGATACACATCGGGTGCAGCGTGGGGTGAAGTACGTCTGCATAGACTTTTAGGTCGCGTTGGCCCGTTTTATTTCTCCTTGTTAATACACTATGTTCTGTTAGTATTTGCTCTTGTGCATTTAATATAAACTAATATTTTGTATCCAGAAAAAAACAGATAATGAAGTTGAAAGATAAAAATTAGTGGTCCCTTTCTCTCTTTCTCTTCATTCTCGCATAGTTTACCCTCCTATAACGAGTGCCATTACTGCTGCCTATTCCCAAGCGGCCCTCCAGCTTGGGGCGACGTAAGGAACTTTTCCCGCAAATAGTGTTAGGCCTAACTGAAAGATCCTGGAATCGTGGAATGAAAATGGACGGGTAATCTGAACTGCTGTTCCCTGAATGATTACTGTCTTTTGTTCAGTTTACGAATCTGGGCGGAAGTTGGATGCGAAGAACAATGAGTGAACGAAGAGTCGGGGAAACTTGTGGCGTCT
>NC_051417.1:21571984-21572395 GCF_015228065.2 Penaeus monodon | reverse complement strand
AGTACTGAAGTAATCGCACGAAGTATAAAACCAAACCTCAGCTTTGTTTACAAAAACAAATTATCGACATTCCATAACTCAATGATAAAATATATTATAACACGGAACCAAGAGACAGCTTATCAAAGGACAAGACTTGGGTCAGCTGAGGTCAAATAACGGGGACACATGGAGAGGGAAGTCTAGTGAAGTGTGTGTGTTGCAAGGTCTTCAAAGAGCGCTTGCTTGTTGCATCATCATGTATCAGTGCAACGGCGGTATTAGGGCGAGGGACGATAATCACATGAGATATCGAGTTAAGTAGTCTGATGCATGCAATAATGGAGATCTGATACGTAAATAAGTGAATTTCGGGAAGAGTGAAAGTGAGCGAAATATATTCTGAAAAGGATTTTGGTTCTTGTCTCGTGA
>NC_051417.1:21571592-21571760 GCF_015228065.2 Penaeus monodon | reverse complement strand
GCCACTTCCTTCTTTTCTTTCTCTTTTCACATGCACTTTTTTTATTTCGATATTTCACACGAATTTACATTTCCTGGTATAAGATATTTGAGTGTTAAACAAAAGGTTGTTGCATATGCAGAATGACAACATTAACAGTAGGATTGAATAAAGCTTCGAAATCATACA
>NC_051417.1:21571078-21571163 GCF_015228065.2 Penaeus monodon | reverse complement strand
AATTAAAGACAAGCTTCAAAGGCCGTTGTCAGTTTTCTTGTGAGGAGTGATTAAAGATGTCACTCACACAGAAGGTGCGCCCGGT
>NC_051417.1:21570523-21570839 GCF_015228065.2 Penaeus monodon | reverse complement strand
CATCTTTCTCCCTTTCCTCATTTTACTCTTTTGTTCTTCATTAATAACCACATTTTGATGTAACCGATAACTATTAATTCATCTCCATGTAAACGTCTACCGACTTAATATATACCGACATGAAAAATTATCACAATAAAAAATCATTTTAAATTGTAAAGTTCACAACTACAGTAAATCCAAGTTGGTGTTCACCCTTTCTAAGATGACTTAATCCGTTAATTAGTATATGATTTATATCCTTAATGGCGAGATGTGTACGATGCCTGTCAATGTATCTGACCCAGGATTACGTAGCCATCGTGTTAGGTTTATT
>NC_051417.1:21570257-21570504 GCF_015228065.2 Penaeus monodon | reverse complement strand
TTACAACAATCGTTAAGGAGTCCTTGTCTTTACGATGATAGAAAGAGCAAGAATATCACCGATAATGACACGATTTAATTAATTATGAAAATATAATGATACAGAGGAAAAAAATTAACGAACATAACAAAGATACAGAACGCCTTTAATTTCGAGCAATCAGGGTTCTCGGAATCGAGGCCTGAAAGAAGTATTTTAAATAATAATTCTTTCTGACCTTTGTTAAGAGTGAGGTAATTGAAAGCAT
>NC_051417.1:21569108-21569756 GCF_015228065.2 Penaeus monodon | reverse complement strand
AATAGAGAAAAAATGCAGTCATAGAAAACGGGAGCCAGCAGACCCACGCCGGGATAGGTTCCCAAAGGGGATCTGCCTGCGTGAATGTTTAAAATTTCCCTTCGTTGCCATTTTTTCTTTGCATAAATTGTTGCCTCCTAATGAATATTTTAAAATGTTTTCGGTCCTATTGCGCAACATGTTTCATTGTAAGTGAATCGTTTGAATGCCATAAAGGAGGGCCGCCGAGAGGTAATGCTAGCCTTACTGCACGCGGCCCGTAAATTCGAAAGTGATTTCCTACCTTTTATCGATTTTCATATATTTGCATTTTTTTTAAAGTCATTACAATGAATTTTATAATCAAGATCCGAACCGAAAAGTTACATCACATTAGAATTTACGACCTAAATTCGGCGCAGGCATCGAAGCAATGGATCCGCTTTCTCGAACTGCATTTGGACCCTGCTTCGCTTCCGGCAAAATAGTGTTCATAGCTTGTATAATCTTTTGATTTCCTTCTCTTTTCTTAACTTCATCTCCCTCTGCGTTCTCCTTGCTCTAGGTCTTTCTCTTTTTTTTCTCTCTTCTTCGTTTAGTTATAGTCCTGGGAGGTGAGTGGAAATGGTTAGACGAGAGGGTGGAAGTAGAAATAGATAATTAGTTAAA
>NC_051417.1:21568486-21569022 GCF_015228065.2 Penaeus monodon | reverse complement strand
GGGGGGGGAGTGACAGAAATAGAGAAGAAGGAAGAAGAGAAAACAGGCAAAAAGACATAAAAAATACTTTACGCAACTAGTATCTAAAGCAATCCAGGCTAGAATTTAGTTTCGAGAAAGAGCGTGAGAGTGACAGAGGAAAATTAAGGAAGCAAAAGTAAAAAAAGAAATAGTAGACAAGGGAAGGGTATTATTACCCATGGGTGATGCCAATGCGCGTTGCAGCACGAGTTAAAAATGCAACATTGCCAGCATTGCAGTGGAGAGGAAATTGTTGGTGAATATGAAAGCAAAACATAAACAGGAAGAGCAAGAGAGAAGAAAAGAAAGTGAGAATAACATGAGACGCACAAAAAATATATATTTTTTATTCTAATAGATTTATCATCACCGTTAGGATGTTGAATCAAAAAAAAAGATGACTTGCATTTCCAATATCTTCCTGAATAGATTATCTTCCTACCGAGGTAAACCTTATCCTGTTCTCCTCCTCCTTCTACTTCTTCCTTTCCACTACTTTCCTTTATTTTATGTAT
>NC_051417.1:21568096-21568192 GCF_015228065.2 Penaeus monodon | reverse complement strand
TTCTCGTTTACAAACCGATTTTTCTTCTTTGCACATAAATATAAACCAAGCGAGAGTTTGAATATATCCAGAGCACTCGCTACTCCTGTTATCTTG
>NC_051417.1:21567563-21567725 GCF_015228065.2 Penaeus monodon | reverse complement strand
TATTGCGGGAATTGGGGATAGGGATTGGGGAGGGATAGGAACCGGTCGGGGAGATTTGAGATTCGTTTCTGAATCACTTCCTTGATTATGAACGTATTTGTCTTTTTTCTCTTTTATTATCCGTCCGGTAAAAACTACCATTTTCTTTCATTTTTCATTATT
>NC_051417.1:21567392-21567499 GCF_015228065.2 Penaeus monodon | reverse complement strand
ATATTCGCTGTCTTTTATCTGCACTTACTTTTCTTTTTAAGTTTCCTCTCAACACCTCATTTCCTGTCTTCCTCCGGCCTGTTCTTTAACCCTCTTTCGTTTGCTTT
>NC_051417.1:21566923-21567092 GCF_015228065.2 Penaeus monodon | reverse complement strand
CACCCCATCCCCCCGGACCGAGATTGGCCCTTTCAAGATGCATCGACTTTTAATTGGCTCACGCATCTCACCTGTGTGTCTCTGTGTGCCTTTTTACGCTCTGTGATTATAGGTATGTGAGGGGGGTAGGGTTGGGCGGGGTAAGGAGGGGCCGAGAGGGAAGATGGTG
>NC_051417.1:21566422-21566729 GCF_015228065.2 Penaeus monodon | reverse complement strand
AGTGTTTTCATTATCATTAATATCATCAGCATAATTGTAACCGTACGCAACGTTATCACTTGAGTACTTGTTATCATTACAAGTATTTTATTCACTGGAAGAATCATATGATCGTTATAGTCACTGTTATTGTTTCTTATACTTTTTTTTTTCTTAAAGTCACGAACGATTCAATATTTCAGCGTTATCAGGTGATTAAGACAATCATTATTTCGGTCTAATAGCAAAGTTCCGTGACTATGGGATGGCGTGAGTATACTAAAGGAACTGCCTGTCTAGTTATTCGTATTCGTATCTTGTTTTGTCA
>NC_051417.1:21566014-21566353 GCF_015228065.2 Penaeus monodon | reverse complement strand
TTGTTCTAAGTGTAAAAACTGGTATTTTAAGAAAGTTATTTCATCGCACAAATACTAAACCCCCTCCCCCCTAAATATTTAACTTAATACTAATTTTGGTCAGACGAATTAACAACATTTTTATTCTAATTACTACTATGGTTTTATATTCATAAGCAGGAAATATTCAAACCATTTTACATGAAAGCTTTAAGCCTTATTTTTACAAAATATGAAATGCAATTTTGATTATTTTTTATAAATTTCTCCAGTTTTATTTTCTTTGATGGATAGTTTAGCTTTTGGATGAAATTATTATTGTTGATGCTTTTTAAAGTTTTAATGTATATACGCTCTCAA
>NC_051417.1:21565721-21565895 GCF_015228065.2 Penaeus monodon | reverse complement strand
TGCACTTACACACAACACAAAATACACACAAAATACATATACAAAGACATGAACAAACTAGCAAAAATAAGCACAGCCAAACCGCTGGGTCCAAATAATGACTCAGAAAAGTTCTAATATTTTTATTTTTTAAAAATGCTCCAGGCGATTCAAGCGATAATTTTTAAAAAGTAG
>NC_051417.1:21565490-21565641 GCF_015228065.2 Penaeus monodon | reverse complement strand
AACGTAAAATCATCATGTCAATAACAACGTCAAACATAAGCTTGGATATTTCCCTTCCTGTGTTGTTTTTTCTGTAGTGTTTATATTTGCATTTCGTCTTGTAGGAACTATTAATGTTAGTGCTATCATTATTATTAGTTAGTTTCATCAT
>NC_051417.1:21565121-21565448 GCF_015228065.2 Penaeus monodon | reverse complement strand
ACTTTCTCTTCTTATATCTATTTATCTTTAAGAAATAATATTAGTGTCGTCAGTATAGGAAATTTTAAGACAAACAATTATCTTCCAGTCGAGAGAAAAAAAGGAAAATATTACGCAACGCATTATAACCAACTGTCATCAAAGGAAGCCACTCTCCCGCTGGTGTACAAACCCTGGAGCCGACTTCAGAAAACTGCTATGCACAAGCATTGCATTTTCTTTTTCCTCTTGTAACTAGAGTGTATTAAATTTGCCAGTTGCGACATGCGATTTAAAATTCTTTTCTTCCTTAATTTTCACAGCTTTAAAGTCTAACGTTTATCAAGG
>NC_051417.1:21564705-21564914 GCF_015228065.2 Penaeus monodon | reverse complement strand
CTCTCCCTCTTCCGTCTGAAAGAGCTTCATTCCATCCTCTTTATTCTCTCTCTTCTTTCTCTTCTCCACTTCCTTTAACCTCCTCTTCCTCCTCGCTCTCCCTCTAGTCTTTCCCTTCTTTCTTATCGGCTTTTTCGGCCTTCTTTCCTCTTCTCACAGATTTCTTTCTCTTCCTTTTCTCGTGTTGCTGATTCTGCTTTTACCGCTGA
>NC_051417.1:21564320-21564479 GCF_015228065.2 Penaeus monodon | reverse complement strand
GCCTGGCATGTTCCATCTCAGGTGACTCTTCGCTCTAATGACCTCCTGTGTGGAATTCACTGAACTTCTTGCATTATCTTACGCAAGCATTGCACACGATGATAATAAGGACTTGGACAAGAGAGAACTTTGATGACAGTACTGGAAAATCAATGAAAT
>NC_051417.1:21563537-21563726 GCF_015228065.2 Penaeus monodon | reverse complement strand
GCTGTTATTTTTGTAGAAAAAAGGCGAATAAAAGCACTAAGAATCTTTTGAAGTATGTTTTCGTAACTTTGATTTCATTGTAATTTTGAACTTTTCTAGTGACACTCGAAAAGTAATTGGCGGGCATTTCTTCGGACAAAGTGCTACGTTCTTTTTATGAATCGAATGGTGACTCTAAGTTTAGAGGTC
>NC_051417.1:21563014-21563174 GCF_015228065.2 Penaeus monodon | reverse complement strand
GAGTTCGTATTGTAAATGTGTGTTTGCCTTTCCCTCCCTCTTTCTCCCCGTTTCCTTTTCACCAGTACTTTTCCCGGGCTCACTCCCTTTGATAGTCTTGTTCCGCTTCCAGTCGAAGGCAAAATGCAGACAAACAGCGAAAGTTTTCCCGTTAATGGGC
>NC_051417.1:21562475-21562594 GCF_015228065.2 Penaeus monodon | reverse complement strand
GAAGATATTTACGGCGGTGAAAACTCCCTGTAATGTCTTGCCGTATATCTAGCTACAATCGTTTAATACTTATGCATTTTTGAGTTATGTGCCTTACGCCTTCTGCAAAGTGTTGGCAC
>NC_051417.1:21561615-21561846 GCF_015228065.2 Penaeus monodon | reverse complement strand
TGTATATTTTCTTTTTATCTCTTAAGATCTTTGGATTGCTATTCACTATCCTATCTTAACATCACCCAACTCATCAATGGTATTATCATTTTTCACTTTCGAAATATTCGTATCACCACCAGTACTTTATTACTTATCCTCATTACTGTCATTTCCTTCCGGAAGCAAAAATTCCAAGATTAATAGCCGGTGCTAATTGAACGAAAATATTAGATTCCTTTTTCAACAGGA
>NC_051417.1:21561455-21561590 GCF_015228065.2 Penaeus monodon | reverse complement strand
CGTGTAGATTCAAGTAGAGACACCGGCTCTTACGCCCTCCTTGAGAATAAGAATAATTAACGAGTATTTCAATACCCACCCCCGTGGGATAGCTTGAGGGGGAGGGGGGGTAATGGGGCTGGGGAGAGGGGGGCG
>NC_051417.1:21561342-21561412 GCF_015228065.2 Penaeus monodon | reverse complement strand
GGTGACGTGTGTGTGACATAAGGAAGCACAAGCACGTGCACACACAAAGACAAGAATGATTCTCAAGGTC
>NC_051417.1:21560857-21561160 GCF_015228065.2 Penaeus monodon | reverse complement strand
AACTGAGGAGCGTGCACGGCCCTTACCTAAGAGCCTGCCCGCGCCCACTCCTGAGCCCACGCGCCCGCACGCCCGCACTTGACCTTTCCTGAAGGCCCCCACTTACGCTCCTTCTCGCCATCTCCCTTCTTCATCGTCCATGTGGTCTTAATGCCGGACTTTTTCGTTCGTGGGAGACCTTGATCTCTTGAACTTTTTTCCTTATCATTGTGCAGGAGTTTTGTGGTTTGATCTCCATGAGTTACACCTGTGGACTGACATATACTTATTCATTTGATCGTTATTTGTTTAGTTTATATCTGT
>NC_051417.1:21560228-21560607 GCF_015228065.2 Penaeus monodon | reverse complement strand
CGTTTATGTGTATGATATTTGCATTTTTAAAATCATTTCTTTTTGGACGCCCTAGGTAACTCGCAGAGCCAACAAAAGTTTTCTTGACCTGGCCTAACTTTTTCAGTAATGTCTAAAGGCTACCAGCGTAACCTTATCTACAAATGCAAGTGACATTCAATCTAACTCCTGATCACTTCAGTTTTGACCTTTTCTTGGTGGTCGTTCTATCACACTTTCTTTTGCTTTCTCTGCAAATGACTATTGGAAATCTATAGCCTGACCTCTCTCCGCAGACTGCATGGAGGTCAAAGAGATATCAGAGTGATGTCGTGGAGGAAAGTTATTTCTATGGTATCGTCGTCCGTAATGGAATTCAGGAGAAAAAAAATCTGCTTGA
>NC_051417.1:21559614-21560052 GCF_015228065.2 Penaeus monodon | reverse complement strand
TTAAAAACGTGTGGATGAATATAAGTATGCGCGTGTAATTGCATATCCATAGATACCAGAATTATTTCAAATATTAATGTCTGTGCGTAAGAAATATCAACAGTGATATACTTGCAACCTCTAGTCTGGGCACTCGCCACGCTACAGAATGCATTATCATTCACTCTGACACATATTCTTCGTCGAAAATGAATCATGGAATGCATGGTATGATGAATAGTACGAAAATTATACCATTTTTTTTTGTCCGAAAATGGTTTTAGCTAGAACCGGAAGTCGTTAATTTTGGCTTTGACGATGATTCCCTTTGATTTTTTTTTATGTTATACACATAGAGACACGCACGCTTAGGCTCCACGCCGTTCTCTTCAAAAACATTAAAATGTGTTACAGGCAAACGAGAACAAAGGTATACCATGGCCACACGCGCATGTAAGT
>NC_051417.1:21558487-21559403 GCF_015228065.2 Penaeus monodon | reverse complement strand
ACCAAAGAGACAAACAAATCCAAGGATTTCACAATATTCCAAAAACTAATTGTTGTTTGTTTTCTCTCTTTCAGGTAAGGTGACGTGACGTTATCCCAGCCGCTTCCCTTAAAGGTGAGAGAATACTAAGTCAGAAAGGACAAGGAAGTGACATCCTGTAAATTCTATTAATCCTATGAATCAATTGCCTATCTTCGGATGTGACCAAGACGCATATGTTTCACCAGTAAGTAAAACAAGAAAAAAAAATCGAGGCAAAAAAGATTTAGGATAGAAACCAGTTCAGAAACCAAGTACTCAGCCCTTCAATAAACCACCCATTACGTCCTAAATACAAAGAAAACCCGACCCCTCTCCCTCCTTTACGGTACATAACCCCCATCAAATCGGCAATCCACCTCATTGACTGAACCGGACGATCATTCAGGGACACGCGCTCGCGATGAGATACATGAATATTTCATTTGTACAGGCTGTTCCCCGTGTACTTAATTAACACGGCATAATTGGAACAGGTCATTTCGCCTGGAACACCACTTCCTCCGGGAATTTGAAGAAGAGGAATGCAAATAAAAAAAGAGAAAAAAAATTGAGGTACATTCCAGAAATGCAAATGCTGTTCTAGTAGGTTAATATTTGCCTCGTATGCCCCTTTTTTGTGGTGATTATATATAAGTATTTTTTTTTAGTTTCATTTCTTTTATATTCTGTCTTTGTATTTTTGGTAGTTTTTTGTTCAGTTATTGTCATCCCAGTAGTGTCTAAGCTCGCGAAAATTCCATTTATGACGCGCTGGGAAGAACATGCGATTCTTCATCAAATACACGGGAATCAGACTTTGCTCTCACACAAGGGTTCTGCTGCACGATGTCTGTGCAATGAGCTTAGGAAATGAATATAAAGAATAATAATAAGA
>NC_051417.1:21557476-21557610 GCF_015228065.2 Penaeus monodon | reverse complement strand
TTCTCAACAGCTTCAACTCCGACTGTGAGATTATACATAAAAGTTGAAACTGGAAATAGGCTTTTAGAAATCCCAAGACATCAGATGCTGTGTCGCCTTGTCATGTAACTGATCTCGTCTCTGTCACAAGAGTG
>NC_051417.1:21555181-21556366 GCF_015228065.2 Penaeus monodon | reverse complement strand
GGCCAACAGACAGGAACCAAGCGGAGAGAGCTCCGAAAGGAAGTTTCTTTGTTCGCACATCTGGCCAGCTCACTCGGGACCCGCGCTCTACCTGAGGGAGCTTCAACTTATGCCGACTTCAAATGTGTTGCCTAATCATGAATAGTAAATGCCCCGCCGTGTTGTTTCTCGCTGCGGGCGGACGGCGGGCGGGAGTCGGTGCCCGTCCTCCGGTGGCTCTGTCTCTTTGCTTTTTTAATTTCGCTTGCGTTTTCGCTGGCATGTCCTCTCGCTTTTTTGTTTTCTTTTCTTTTCTTTTTATCGTTATTATTATTATACTTTTTTAACGTTTTCGCTCGGATAGTTTCTTCTTTTTCTTTTTCTTAACTGTCGTTTACACTTTTGAATGTTTTTTTTTTCTCTCTCTCTTTTTATGGTTCACTTTTTCTGTGTTCTGTTCTTTGTTCTTTCTTTCATTATCGCTCGGACGCTTCTATGTTTTTCTCCTTAGCATGTTTTCATTTTCTTTTCTTTTTTAAGTTCACTTCTCTTTCTTTCTTCTCGTCTCCTTTTGCTCTTCTCTTTTTATTTCCCTGTCTTCTTTCGTATATCTTTTATCACTTTTTTTTTCTATCACCTCCTTTTCTTATTCCAATCTTCCCTCTCCCATTCACCCTTCACTCCCCTTCTTCATCCTCTCTCTTCTTCCACAAGCCTTTTCTTTCCTTTTCATCACCTTCACTTCTCTTCTGTTCCCTCTCTTGCTTCCTCTTTTACTTCCTTCATCCCCCCTCATTCCCGTCCCTTCTCCTCCTCCTCCTCCTCCCCTCCCTCATTCCCCTCCCTTCTCCCCCCTCCTCCTCCTTCCCCTCCCTCATCCCCTCCCTCACCCCCCTTCCACCCTCCCTCCCTCCCTCCTCCTCCTCCTCCTCCTCCTCCTCCCCCTCCCTCACCCCCCCCCTTCCACCCCCCTCCTCCTCCTCCTCCTCCTCCTCACTGCCCCCTTCCACCCTCCCTCCCCTCCCCTCCCCTCCCCCATCCGAGCCACGACCTGGTAATCCTGCGTAATGAGAAGTAAAGCCCCGGCGCTGTCACTTGGCTGCGCTTGATGGCCGGCCTGTGGTCACCTTCTCCTCGATATTCGTCGCAGTAAATATCCACAGCTTTTGCCTCGAAGGTCTCCCTCGTTTCCCCATCCTTTTGCCG
>NC_051417.1:21554243-21555052 GCF_015228065.2 Penaeus monodon | reverse complement strand
GTTTTTTTTCATTTTCATTTTAGTTTTCTTCATAAAACTACTTGATATTCTTGTAATCGTTGTTATGAATCAACCACGTATTTGAGGCCATCCATTTTCCGGTTATTTAATCCCGGCGTCTGCTTTCATCACTCTCTCTTGTTTCCCTCCTTCCCTTCCTCTTACCACATTTCTTGGCGCTTTTCTTTTGTTACATATTTTCTCTTTTTTCGTTTCCCTCTCCATTTTTCAACGCGTCTTTCAAAATGTCTAACCTTCTTCTTTTTCCCTTCTGTAATCTCCTTCATTACCTTCCCCTTTTCTTTTTCTTCTCTTCATTTTTTCCCTATACTTCCCCCTTCCTCTTTCGTTATCTTGTTTTGTCGGTTATTCTTTCCATTTCTTCTCTCCCTCCTTCCCATCTCCTCTCCATTACTCTGAATCCCCCTCCTGATCCTCCCCACCTGTTCTGTTTCCCCTTTCTCTCTCTTCCTTTCCCACTCCCACCATCTTTACCCCAATCTTCTCCGTTTTCCTTTGGTCATTTCCATTGTTTTCGTATTTTCTTCTCGCTTCCCCCTTCTCTTCCTTCCTTCCTTGTTTCCCTGTCTTCTTATTCTTACTTTTCCTTCGTGTTCTCCCTTTATATCTCTTTTTTATCTATTCTTTCTTCTAACTTTATTTATTCTTACTTTTCTTTTTTGGGTTCAAATTCTTCCAGTTTCCTTTTCTTTCCTCTCATATTTCTCTGTCTATTGTCACCCATCTGTTCTCTCCTTTCATTTCTCTTTGACTTCCTTTTCGTATCCTCCTTTTCCTCTCCTCAAAGT
>NC_051417.1:21553922-21553988 GCF_015228065.2 Penaeus monodon | reverse complement strand
TACATATATATATTTTGGAGAGGGGGGGGGACTGGCGAGCGTAGCAAGTCCATTATGACGAGGAGG
>NC_051417.1:21552391-21553223 GCF_015228065.2 Penaeus monodon | reverse complement strand
TTGGGAAGGGACGCGAGCCCAGGTCCCCCCCCCCCTTCCTAGACCCCTCCCCCCCAGTTTCTCTTGCCTCCATTGACTTAATTCCAACTTTTTCCCTATCTATCCTCCACCTTCCCCATCACTCCCCAACCCTATCCCTAACCCATCCCTATCCTTATCCCTCCCTTATCCCCATTGCCATCCCTCCCCTACCTCATCCTCATCCCTCTCCACCCTCTCCTTATCCCTCCCTTACCCCCATTCCCATCCCTCCCCTACCTCATCCTCATCCGTCTCCACCCTCTCCTTATCCCTCCCTTGCCCCATCCCCACCCCACGCCCACAGTTCTTCTCGCTCCACCGTCTCTTCCTCTGTCTCCCCCTTATACCCCAGTCTTCCCCGTTTCCCCTCCTCTACCCCCACCAACAGCCTCTTCCTCGTTCCACCGACTCGTAACTTATCTTCTCCCTCCCCTTCCTCCCCTTCCCCCCTCCCCCACGGTCCTCCTCGTTCCGTCGTTTACTCATCCATCTCTCCTCCCCTTCCCCTTCCTTCCCCATTGCCCTTCCCCTCCCGTCCTCCTCATTCACCTATCCCCCCCTCCCTACCGTCCTCCATTTCTTTATCTATCTCCTTCTCCCACTTTCCCATCCCTCTCCATACTCCTCTCCCCCCTCCCCCCCGTCCTCGTTCTGTCGGCTCCCCCTCCACCCCCACCCCCACCCCGACACGATAATCTTCACCGCGTACCGTGCAGATGTAGTGTTAATAAACCTCTATTTACCGACGGAAAGGGATATCAATTAAATCGTTTTACGACAGTGCCATCACGCAGGGGTGCCACTTCGGCCC
>NC_051417.1:21552025-21552166 GCF_015228065.2 Penaeus monodon | reverse complement strand
GGCGTTGCCTACGGTTAGTACTTTATAAAAGGCGCTGTGTGTTTATTAGTGTGGATGTGTATGTGTGAATCCCGGGAATGCATATCTAATGAGCGGTTGCTGGTAAAGATAGGAACTTCCGAGATTTTTTCCAGTATCATT
>NC_051417.1:21551444-21551984 GCF_015228065.2 Penaeus monodon | reverse complement strand
CATCTGACTTGTATCATAACAATTTTATAATTTTTTATATTAACTCGGAAGTATTTTCAACAATTTTCAACTTTTCCAAGAGTCCATTAAACAATAATGAGAAAGGTGTAAGTTCATACCTTTGAAATGACATCTCCAAGAACGCATTTTCTAGACAATAATACGAGTTTAAACAGTCAACACTGAAAAAAGTTATATTATTTTTAAAGAAACTAATCAGGCTGAGTAGAGAATGTGATGATAGAGATTCATATTGATTATTATTTTTATGTTTAATATCTTGTCACGTTTTTATATGATAATATTTGTGATGGTGTTTAAAAAAAAGGACAATGAAATATACTTAAGAACGAAACAAAAACTCAGATGAAGAATAAAAAAGAAGGTGAAAAAGAGTAAGAAGAAAAGAGACAAAAAGAAAAATGATAAAAGAGAGCAAGACAGAGAAAATTACAGGTGTTATGTCCTTGTTGCTTTGGACGTCGCTCAGAAAACTTGTTTTATTTGACCCTGAGAAAATGGGATTGTTTGTGTCCAATA
>NC_051417.1:21551283-21551396 GCF_015228065.2 Penaeus monodon | reverse complement strand
AAGAATGAGAAAGAAAGAGAGAGAAAACGCTTTTTAAAGTTCTGAGTCCACAGGGAGTAAGTTTGTATTGCTTTACGCGTAGATGGAGGTGTGGAATTTCCTCTCTGGAGTCG
>NC_051417.1:21550352-21550845 GCF_015228065.2 Penaeus monodon | reverse complement strand
TAATTGCTCGTTAGGCCGGAAGACGATGGGCAGGTCGTTATAGTTAGCAGTTCGTAATGACAAGGGGACTTTACTTTGACATCGATGAGGGGAAAGGAACAAGCCTCGGTAATTAATAGTTTGAGTGTGTCATGCGAGGGGAAATTTCCATCGGCGAGGGGAGAACAGCGGGAGGGTTTGAGGCGCCGAACTGATAATGATAATTGTGGAGGAAGCAGGAGGTTGGGGGAAGGGGTTGGGGATGTGTTGGGGGTGAGGGGAGGTTGGGGGAAGAGATTGGGGTGGGGGTGGAAGCGGGAGGGTGGGGAAGGGGTGGGGAAGGGGTTAGGTTGGGGGAAGAAGCAGGAGATTGGGGGAAGGGGTTGGAAAGGTGTTTGGGATGGGAGGGGAAGCAGGAGGGTGGGGAAGAAAGAGGGGAAAAGGGAACGTAGAGAGAGTAGGTGATGAAAGGGGGAGGGCGAGAATAAAGTTGGAGGGGGGAGGAGAGAGGTAA
>NC_051417.1:21550180-21550318 GCF_015228065.2 Penaeus monodon | reverse complement strand
AGGCCGAACAATAAGGGGGAGTGGTTTGGAGAGAGGAAAAAGGTGGGCGATAAATGAGGGGAGAGCTTTGGAAGGGAAGGGAAACGCCGTGAGAGGGGAAAAGAGGAGGAACAGGAAAAGGGGGGGGGGGGGCTAAGG
>NC_051417.1:21549612-21549823 GCF_015228065.2 Penaeus monodon | reverse complement strand
GAAAATAGATTTTTTATCAATATTAGCTATGATAATCCGATTAACAGATTATTTGGAGAGTAAGTGATGCTTCCGATGCTCGTCCTCTTGACAGCTGTTCAAGGGCGTGACAGGTCGGATGGCAGGCATGTGACGTGAAGAGGTGATTATAATACCCCTTTCAACCCTTATTTCTTCGATTCTCTGCCTCTCTTTTACCGTATTATGTACT
>NC_051417.1:21549180-21549454 GCF_015228065.2 Penaeus monodon | reverse complement strand
GCACCTTTTCCTTCATTCCTAGGATTGTTATCATAACGTGATTACAAAGAGTGATCATATATGTATTAAAATGTGTGATACTTGCTTATAATAGCGGTAATAGAAATGAAATTGGGGGAACCGACCTTGTTTGTTGTAGACTTCAAGTTAATTAGTATAATGGATTCATTTTTATTCATTAATATGTGAAGAGTTTAGATCTGCTAATTACACCTTTCCCCTCCCTCTCTCTTCCCCGTCACTGCTTTCCTCTCCTTGAGTTTCTCTCTCTTTC
>NC_051417.1:21549065-21549140 GCF_015228065.2 Penaeus monodon | reverse complement strand
ATGTGTCTTTTTCTCTCTTTTCTCCTCCTTTACCTCTCCTCTCTCTAAGCATGTACCTGTTTATCTTTCAATCTA
>NC_051417.1:21548354-21549021 GCF_015228065.2 Penaeus monodon | reverse complement strand
ATTCTGTCCTTATTCTATTTTGCTCCTCTCTGTTCTCGTCTGTTTTACTTCACTTCCTCCTGGCTTGCTCCCCCTCTCTTCGTTCATTCTCTACCTGTGTCTATCCTTTTTTCCTTCCTTTTCCCTCCTTTCCTTCCTCCCTTACCCCTTGTCTGTACTCAAAAGCCATTTTCTATATTGTCTATATCTGTCCCTCTTCCACTATCTTTGATCTTTTACTATTTACCTCTCGGCCTGTCTATCACCCTATCAGCATAGAGACAGGGCAGGGTATCAACAGAACATTATACTGATAGTCAAGTGGAAGGGTTGAGGCTGTCAAGATACGATGTAGGGGAGAGGGAGCGTGTCGGAGTAACTGTCAAGGTGTCATTCAATGTTTTTTTGTCATGGTTTTACATGAGAACATATATATGGATATGGACACTGAGGGAAAACAGGAATACAGGTAGGTGTATGCACTCAAACATCTACTTACACGTACCCATACTTTGAACACACACACGCGCGTATCATTATTCTTGTAAATAACCCCTCATCTTTGATAAAGAGCTCTCTGAATATGTTTTGTGTGATTTTTTTATATACTTTTCCGGTCACCAATTTCTTCTCGAACCAAGAGAATTTTAAATTCTTGTAAAAGATGTATCAGTGTATTCCGGTTGCG
>NC_051417.1:21548121-21548249 GCF_015228065.2 Penaeus monodon | reverse complement strand
TTATTTTTTCTTTTACATTTTGATTAGTTATCGATGCTTTAGGTCTCTCTTTGTAAGTACATACAATAGAAACACGAAACGATGACTATATTAATAACTACAACAGAAAAAGGGTATTGAGATATGCA
>NC_051417.1:21547092-21547980 GCF_015228065.2 Penaeus monodon | reverse complement strand
TAAGGGAAGAAAGGTGGATTTGAGAGATAAGAGGTTATAGGGAATATGAGAGACGGGAGAGGAGGAAGGAAAGTGAGGAAGAGTGTTTCATAAAAAAAAAAAAAAAAGTTTGGCGCAGTGAGTTGGAATATAACAAATGGGTAAGCAATTATTAGAACTTGTTTCGTTTTAACTGCATGAGTAAATGGGATAGGCGTCATTTATTCAGAGTGAACTATTTTGAAAAAAACAAATGATACAGTTTTATCGTTGCTAAAATGAAATATGTGAATGAATTTGTTATCATTTTGTTTCCTGATATCATTTCATTATTTTCCTAAACATCACAGAAATATTATCACTCACAGACAGAGCGCAAATGAGTTTTAACGTTTTATTTTTATTTATTTATTTTCTTTTACAGATGTATGAATATTTGATACATTAATCGAGCTGACTATAAAAGTATGAATGAATTGGTCCTTTTTTTATTGGTATTCTCTTTCAGTCGTAAACACCACAGAAACGGCAGTGAATGCAGAGTTTAAATAAATCTAAACATTTAAGAAAAGAACCAAAACTCGTAATAATTACATGTCAGTCAGATCGCATGGTTGAACCGTTATGGTTCGCCTGTAAAAAAGGGGTTTATATTCCCGCAGTACGGTTGCTTTGTTAAACCATTGAACATGTTACTGTTCTGGTAATTAACGTTCGGTAGACTGGGCGTTATCGAGAGAATAAATGTTGGACAATTATCATAACGCCCAACGTTATTATCCTCTTCGGGATGTTTTATGGTTTATTATGGTCGTTATTCCTCGTGGATAAAAAACGTAATCGCTCATATTCGATGGCAGTGGGCTGACAATTCAACAAAAGAAGGAGGAGGAATAAAAGAGATAAAGA
>NC_051417.1:21546557-21546768 GCF_015228065.2 Penaeus monodon | reverse complement strand
CGTATGTGTATGTACATGTGTAAATACTGTGGTGTCTTCAAACCCCTAAAAATAACACACATTGCCTAAGAAAAAAGATATACCAATAAAGGAAAGAAAAACATTATTGAAAACCGAAAAGCTTTGGTGAACTCGAGCACGAAGAGTCATTTGCTCTGTGGAAAACATGCTTCGAAGAAAATGCCAGTTAATTTCCTCGTTTGGAGGGAGG
>NC_051417.1:21546122-21546186 GCF_015228065.2 Penaeus monodon | reverse complement strand
AAGAAATGACGGAGAAATTGTGTAACCTTAAGGAATATAAGGATAAATTTTGTAGATATCACTT
>NC_051417.1:21545787-21545876 GCF_015228065.2 Penaeus monodon | reverse complement strand
TGAAAAATCACACATTCACGTTGTGTGTTTGTGAGTGTGAGTAACCTATGTTTCCAAGTGTATGTTTTCTACTTGTATCGAATGAAGAA
>NC_051417.1:21545280-21545609 GCF_015228065.2 Penaeus monodon | reverse complement strand
TGCTACTTGGAATTATGACTTGTGAGGGAGGGAGCACAGTACTTATTTCCCAAACTGACTATTTATATTTTGGTTAATGGTAATTTTGACATTGAAATAGATTTCCCACTGCTATTGTTAGGCTTCTTTCAGCTGGTGCCGTTGTTATTGCAGCTATTGATACTCCTGGTCTTGTTTTATCTGATATCATCGTTTTAAAAGTATAGTATACAGGAACACTTACTGTAAACCGAATATTGTTAAATGCTTCTTTCAAAAGTGAGCTGAGAAACAACAGATGAAGTAACAGAAAATCAAAAATGCTGCAAATAATAATGACAACGTCCAAT
>NC_051417.1:21544771-21545133 GCF_015228065.2 Penaeus monodon | reverse complement strand
CTTTTCCCAGCCGTTCCTCCGTCCTCACCGCTTCACATGCAAGGTCATGCAGCCGCCTCTCAAAGCACTTAAGACCAGGTAAACTACATTGCTAATTACCCCGTGGCGGCAGCGAGGGAGCAATTAACACTCGTTCCCACTCACCTCCGCTGTAATTAAAGATATATATTTCGCTCGCCTTATGCGGGTATCGAAAAAATGACAGTATTTGCAGGTTTTTATTATTTTTCTCCCTTTATTTTGGTTCTTTTTCATTTTCTCCCGCCGAGTTATCTTGTATATCATTAGCAGGGTAAAATGTAGATTTGTGTGGAAGGGCGTGTGTAATAATATCTAATGTAATTTTTTCTCAGATTTTCGTG
>NC_051417.1:21544491-21544704 GCF_015228065.2 Penaeus monodon | reverse complement strand
GAGTAGCAGTTGGGATAGCAATATTGGTTACATATTTCTGAAGAAAATTATTTTGTCTTATCTTTTCACTTGTAAGAAATCTCTTGCAAATTAGAATCGAGAATCTCTACCAACATGGCGGCCGCTGGCAACACTGCACGCTGTCCTAAATTTGTTGTTTCTCTATGTATCAGCGACATCTGTTAACGGAACAATGTACTCCTTAGCGGGCTG
>NC_051417.1:21544208-21544466 GCF_015228065.2 Penaeus monodon | reverse complement strand
ATATATTGGAAATCGTAACTTTGGGTATGATTCAGTGTGGGTAATTTAAATATTTTGATCTTGACAGTTATTCATTCTCATATTCGAAAGCGAGAGAGAGAAAAAAAATCAAAGTGGCTGCGCTTGTCTGAAATATTTATGGTTTTAAATGCATTAGGCTGAGCCACTTCCTCACGCTGCTTTAATCCAAATATCCGGATAGCTGATGTGACTCAACGAATGGTTTCATTTTGAATTTCCGCGCTCTGCAACTTAGCT
>NC_051417.1:21543188-21544190 GCF_015228065.2 Penaeus monodon | reverse complement strand
CTCTTCAAAAGTTCTAAACAATTCACTATGCAAAGTTTTCCTAATTACGTCGTTAAACATAATCTAATTTACAGCCGTCCGAACGAAATGTTGAATCCATGAAAGAAATTCGAGGCCCTTATGCAGAGGCGCGAATTCCGCCGACGTAGTGCTACCCGATGCTCATTTGTTTTCGCGTAAAGTTGTGCGGTTCGCATTCTTTCTGATCTTTATTATATTCCGTTTTTTATATAATGAGAAGTGAGGCATTAGCATAATTTTTAAAATGAGAATGATATTTTTTTGAGTCTTGTTGATAAAAATGGCGGGTTTTCTTATAGGGACTCTAGCATCTGGCAACATTGTTATTCCAGGTGTGCGCCTTTTCTGGTAGTCTTCAGATAACCACTTGAGACTTTAGTAAAAAAAAAAAAAAGGAGAAGAAGAATAAACGAATTCCTTAAATTTAAATCAAGTATCAAAAGCACTCCATGACAACGAAAAGATCATGACCCCATAACAATAAAGATTCCAATACCGTGACCCACATTTGATCGCGGACATTCGATAAACAGCATTTCATATGCTTCACTCTACATACGAACTAAATACACCATATACAAACATACTATAAGCTTTAAGAGGCGTGTACTTAAAACTTGTATTTCGTGATGTTGGACAAAATATTTTACTCAAAGTTTTGCCAGTGTTGAAAGTTGAAGGTGCAGCGCTACTGGCCGGCCCTGCCATTCCCTAAAACAAACAGAGTGCCACACACATTGGTGAACTTTATTACATTAGGTAATAAAGGTGAAATGGTATGGCATAGGAAAACGTGGAAATGGTTTTAAAACTTGCCTGTCTTTTCCGTTCTATTGTCATTGTTTATTTGGTTATTGAGCGCTGGATGTAACGGCATGTCACATCTACTGTCGATGTTTCGTTCTGTTACGGTGTTACGGTTTCCGCTTTAGTTGTTGGTTTATTTTGTATCACGTGTCTTTTTCTATGAGTAGAAAGAAA
>NC_051417.1:21542422-21542896 GCF_015228065.2 Penaeus monodon | reverse complement strand
GCCAGTGTACAAACGAGGAAGATTTACTGGACGTTATCCTTTTGCGCATCTATATTTTCATCTTTTTTCCCCGCCCGTTTTCCAAGCGCGCTCAAGCTCTTGTTGATTTCACTCTCCCATTTTTCTCCTTCTCTGCATGCTTACAACACTCCTCTTATTTATTTCCCTTCTTCTTTTCCTCTGCTTGCTTTCCCAAAACCAGTTTTTCTCCCAAAGCACGCATAATAAGATCCGATAGTTTTAGCAAGCAAAACCGCTTCTGAGGGAAAAAGGTTCGCGAAGAAATATATCTGGCGGGAAATCGAATTCACGCCCGTTTTCTTTGTCCAAATGTGCCGTTTTCGTTTCGTTTTATTGTGCTTTCGTTTTTCTGCTTTCGGAATGACTTCTGGATGCCAGGTAGAAGTGCGTGTTGGTTCCGTTAACGCTGGGATGTGTATATAACCATCAAGATTGATGTTGTTGTATAATGAA
>NC_051417.1:21541827-21542283 GCF_015228065.2 Penaeus monodon | reverse complement strand
CATGAATCCAAGAGTGGGTCCAATTTTCCAACAGACGAACACCCTGTCTCCTCTCGCCGCCCTACCGCCCACCCAGCCCCGCCCTCCCGCCACCCAGCCCCGCCCATGCCACCCCGCCCTGCCATTTGCACGTGTTCCGATGGGCACGGAGGCGTGGAATATTTTTTCTTCATGAGAGAATATATTCTGCTTTCCAGGCAGATAGAGTGATTACATTAGGGATTCATACTTGAGGGGAAGGAAGAGGACGGCAAGTGAGTAGAAATTCGACTGTTGCAATGCCGATGCAATAATCTTCAAATGACTTTGTTTAAGAGATTGCACGACGGGTTGAATGCGGTATATTTTCTCTAGACTTATAGCAGCATGCATTTTTACTTCCTCCTACATTTAACGAGCAGTAAGCACAGGCTAGTCGTCTTTATTCTACCGTTCAGGGGATTGGAACGTTTAGAA
>NC_051417.1:21541556-21541645 GCF_015228065.2 Penaeus monodon | reverse complement strand
GCGACCCCCACCCCCCACCATTCCTCCAGAAACTTAATCAAGAGTTGAATGGTTAAGCCTGTTCTGTTAGCTTTTCGGATCTCCCTATG
>NC_051417.1:21541181-21541457 GCF_015228065.2 Penaeus monodon | reverse complement strand
CGTTCGAGCTAATAAAACAAGAAAAAACGGAAGAACAGAACAACGTCATTGCATTATTAGTGCTGTGCCAGTCTCCAGGTGGTGACATGCGTCTCTCTCATGTCGAGTTATGTGGATACTTAACCTGATATTCTCATTTGCAGAGGAGAGGAGAGGGCAATGTAATTTATGTGGCTGTACTTTGAACTCTCGCTTTTTCTGCCTTCTTTTCCTGCCGACTTACTGAGCCTGGATTTTGGTAGCTAAATATTTTGGATTTTATTTTATCCCTGTCAG
>NC_051417.1:21538748-21539671 GCF_015228065.2 Penaeus monodon | reverse complement strand
TTTACAAAATAATTGGGAAAAAACTCCCCACGCCCAGTATCAATCTTCTTTACGAAGTTATAACGTACAGTGTTTTAGGAGTTCCTCGCCATCCGAAATTTAAGAAGCCATTAGTCCAGCCTGTCCGCGAGCCTCCTCTCCCACCTCCCATTTTTCTCTCCCCACTACTCACTCCCTATCTTCCTCTTCCCGCTCCCTACGCACCTATTTCCTCTCCCCACACAACATCTTCCTCTCTCCACTTCTCACTTACCATTATCCTCGCCCCACTATCCAGTCCCCCTCTTCCTTTCCCCACTGCCTATCTTCATCTCCCCACTCCCCTTAGCTCATCTTTCTCTCCTTCCTCTTAGACCCCCCCCCCCCCTCCCTCTACCCTTAGCTGCTGCCCTTCCCAGTCACTCTCACCTTCGCTCCTCCCCCGTCTCCCCACCAGGCTTTCCCGGGAGCTTTACGAGGATGATATAAGGTCGCCTTTATTTATTTAACTCTTGAAGACGTATTTGCCGCGACGGTAAATCATGGCCGGGGATGGAGCCTGACCGGAATGAGGCTAAGGTTTTATCTCTCCCTTTCTCTTTATGGACAAATGCATACATGTATGTATAAGTACATGAATACATGCATACAATGACAGACACGCAATATTGGCAGTGTGACGAATTGACAGATACAGACAGATGGGCAAATAGACAAATAAATGGGTGTTGATTGATACCAATACTTCTTTCACCATTATTTCTTCTAGACACTGGATGCAAGAAAATCCTATCATTTCCTTGACAAAAGTTCCGTAAAGTCGTAAATAAAGTTTTAAAAGTTTAAACTTCATCCCTAATGTAATGATTCCTTCTGGCCACAGGGGTGCTGGGCATTGTGCCTGATGTGTTTACACGGCTGTCGCTCCTTTCGGCTGTTTGAAT
>NC_051417.1:21538346-21538501 GCF_015228065.2 Penaeus monodon | reverse complement strand
TCCACGCCTCTCTTTATCCCCGCCGTCCTTAGATTATAGTCTTAGAGTCATGAATTTTCTCCTGGTGTAGCGAGTTCCATTTAGTGAAAATATAGGAGGGTATTTTTAAGGAGTAAGGGTGGGGGGTTGAGTTAGGGGAGAGGGTATGACTGGTA
>NC_051417.1:21537682-21537822 GCF_015228065.2 Penaeus monodon | reverse complement strand
AAAGTATCATGACAGCGAGATAAACTGGAAAGTTTTGCAAAACATCACTCATGATTTTCTTATATCTTTAAGGAAGTTATAGATAGGTCATTCTAAAAAAATAGAGCGTCTTATCAGTTTCACTTCTGATAAAATGCACG
>NC_051417.1:21537118-21537453 GCF_015228065.2 Penaeus monodon | reverse complement strand
CCCCCTGACCCAGAGAAGTATGCTGGTTGAAGTTATGTAAAGAAAATGAATTAATTATTTTGACCTTAACCTTTAACCTTTACGTAGCACGTTGATTTGCAAGATCTCACGATAGTATGACTTAACGGAATATGTTGCAAAGGGGTTTGTCTAGGCGAGAATATAGGAAGAACAGAAAATATACAAGGAGAATGAATATAAGATATAACGGAAAAAAGAAGAAAAAAGGGGATAATAACAAAATCGAAGAAAACACATAAAAATAAAATAGTGAACAGAGAAAGAAAATGATAATGATCACACACAACACCCAAAAAGAGGAAAAGACAGGAAAC
>NC_051417.1:21536920-21537069 GCF_015228065.2 Penaeus monodon | reverse complement strand
CCCTTCTTTTCGGGCTGAACACGAAACAAAGTCCGCACACAGACAATCTTGTAACGCTTGCATGCTGCGCTCAACAAACCCTTTCTCAACTGTTCATGCATGAAGGTCGTCATCACATACTTCTTTCTATTTATTTTCTGGTTTTCTGT
>NC_051417.1:21536421-21536660 GCF_015228065.2 Penaeus monodon | reverse complement strand
CCATATCATCCCCCACCCCCCCTCCCAGCCCCCCTTCCAGTGGATCACGTGTCACCTTGTTGATCTTCCATGACACAGCATACATCACGCTGCAGTCAAACTACAGTCACGTTTCATCGTTAACACATACAGTTATTCTTTTTATTCAACAATTTCCTTGCTTTTTATCTGCATTTTATCTTTTTCTTCTTCTTTATGCTGTTTTTTTCTGCTGTCACTCTATGCATCAGCTAGTCTTA
>NC_051417.1:21535779-21536035 GCF_015228065.2 Penaeus monodon | reverse complement strand
CCCATCTCTCTCTCAATATATCACCTCTGAAAGCACATGCAAACTCTCCAGCATTGAGCTTGCATGAAAGAACTCCATTTCATCACAGAAACACCAGGCGTACATACGTCATCCGGGAACTGCAGAGAGAACCCAAACAAAGTGCTCAGTCGTTCGCTTGTTAACGCGCTGCGGCGGTGTTGAGCCTAGATCCCATACGGCTGCGATCAATATTACTTTATCACGTCGTTGTTTCGAGTGAGAGATAACATGCGCC
>NC_051417.1:21535198-21535350 GCF_015228065.2 Penaeus monodon | reverse complement strand
GGGGAGATTAATACGGAAAAATTAAACAATGCAGACTGATCAACAGACAAAGCGTCACACAGACATACAAAAAAACAAATAGTGAAATAAAGAAAATACGGTCATAGACATGCAGCCAAGTAGATAGGTGAAAGACATTCAGATAGACAGAC
>NC_051417.1:21534699-21535135 GCF_015228065.2 Penaeus monodon | reverse complement strand
AACAAACAAATTTTAGAATAGAATAGAAACGGGAAGAGAGAGGTCATCGTAGACAGCTTGGTCGCGACGTCTTAATCCACATTTTTTTTTTTATTCGAGACCCATTTGTGGTAAATCGTGTTTTACTTCATTCTAGCCATTCTTTTAACGCGTATATCCTCTGTCATTGCTTCTGTTATCTTGGCTTCATCGTTATTTTCATCCCTTTTCGTCTTCTTTACTACATTCTCTTTGAGATCTTCTTCTGTTTCTCTCTCCCGTTCCGTCTACTCGCCTCGCCTGGGAAATCATCGATGGCGGGAAATGGCTAATTAAATCACGTGCTCTCTCTTTTCGTGTTGTCTTTCTGTCCCTCTGTATGCCAATTTGCTTCTTGTTTCGCATTTGCATTGGTCTTTTTTTCTTTTGTTTCTAGTTGTTTGTCTTTTAACGATTT
>NC_051417.1:21534237-21534424 GCF_015228065.2 Penaeus monodon | reverse complement strand
CATCCGACCTAAGATTTGACATGTTTTTAAATCCCTTCCTGCTCAAGTTAGGAGAAGGAAGTGCTTCGGGTTTGCCATTAATTAAGAAGTTGAAGTACCGCTGGATTTCAATTGACAGGAGTATGAGGCCGAATGCAACATTTGTGCGCAAGTATATTAAAGAGTAAATATATATGTATGTTTATTT
>NC_051417.1:21533535-21534180 GCF_015228065.2 Penaeus monodon | reverse complement strand
TATTTTTTTTCTCTCTTTTTTCTTTTTCATGGGGTCATTATATTCCTGTTACGATTTATTGAATTCCGATATCTGTTAGTTACATTTGAGAGCTCACGAAACGGAGGACATGTTTCGGGAGCTGATCGTCCCCCCCCCATGCCCCACCTATGTTCCCCAACTCAGGCCTCATTACAAACCCCACCTTCACCCTTAACTCAACTCTCTTCCTCTTTCTCAATCTCTCCATCTCTCTTTACCCCCATTTTCCTCCTATCCCCGTCTGCTCCTTTTACACTGTCTCTCTCCTTTATTCCATATCTCTCCCTTGCTCCTTTTCTCCTCCCTATCCCCATCCATCCTTCGTACCCTCATCTCTCTCCCTTGCCCCATTCTTCGTTTCTTATCCTCGTCTGCCCCCTTTATTTCATCTCCCCCTATCTCCATTCTATCCTCCTTATCCTTATCCCCCCCCTTACCTCCGTCTCCCCCCTACTCCCATCTCTCCCCTCCTATCCCTGTCTCCATTTGCTCTCATTTTCCCCTATATCCACGTTTCTCTCCCCTATCACCCCCCCCCCTTTCTTCATCGATGACGTCACCCTGCCTCGTGTTGCTTCATGCATACTTCAGCGCATTCTTGGCAGCGGCGCAATACTGTAGTAT
>NC_051417.1:21532931-21533201 GCF_015228065.2 Penaeus monodon | reverse complement strand
GATTAACTTTGGACGCACAAACTCTCATATATATTGTGTAGACAGCGTGTGTGTGGAGGAAATCTGTCATGGGCGCGTGGGAGTCTAGTGGTTTTCCTTCATTAAATACTTGTTTTAATTGCATGTAGAGGGATTAGAAGATACGGGAAGGAATGATGATAAAGGTTACAGAGAACGGGTGCTGTCATATTTAAGTCCGTGTTTATAGTGATTATTTTCATGTTTATGCTTGTTAATATACTGTTTAAGCGTTCTGTTTTTCTAGTAAAC
>NC_051417.1:21532253-21532654 GCF_015228065.2 Penaeus monodon | reverse complement strand
AGGGCCTTACCCAACATATCCTACTTTCCCTCTTTTATTAACGATACTTTTTTGTACCACCTCAGAACGCGATGTCCTTTAAAGGTCCCAGAATAAGGTATTCAACAGAACAAGTCCCAATACCGACTTTTTTTTTAGTAAGTTGTCACAGGTCGTGGCGCGTTACATGGAGGGAAGATTAAAGATATATGGCAAAGGATATATGATTAAAGATATATGGTGTGGGATCTAATCTTTGGTTCCTGGGTTCCTGACCGCGTCTGTGTGTTCGTCTGCGTGTGATGTTTGTATGATTGTGGGTGCGTCTGTTGGCTTCTTTTGTGCGTGCGTTTTGTTTTCTATTGTTTGCAATGTTGTTATTTCTGCCATGATTCTTGTAGTGATTGTCGTTACCAGTACAA
>NC_051417.1:21531938-21532189 GCF_015228065.2 Penaeus monodon | reverse complement strand
CAACACTGTTGCACACCCCTTTATATAACGGACATTACTCTTACATAATATTGCAAATCATCAATACTTACACACTAAAAAAAGAAACAAATATTCTCGACCTCAGCATCTCGCTCATTCATAAGATGCTGTGCTTCAAAGACAACCTGGATATCGATTACCAATCCAGACTTGAGAGTTGAAGGACTAGTCTCAGCGCCACACTCTTACAAGATTCATGGTTGTGGCGAGGTGTATGTCTTATGTATACA
>NC_051417.1:21531810-21531883 GCF_015228065.2 Penaeus monodon | reverse complement strand
TCTATGTCTTGTAGTATCGGGTGAGGTTTGTTAAAGTTGGGTGGGCTAGGCAATTTCCCCTGCATTCTGTCTG
>NC_051417.1:21531483-21531591 GCF_015228065.2 Penaeus monodon | reverse complement strand
CAAATATTACGAGGAAGTTCGGAAAGAAAAAGGCCAAAGAGAAGACTACAGGACGAAGTGAAGCAAAAAAACGTGAACATTTTGGAAAAAAATGTGAAATACATATCA
>NC_051417.1:21530796-21531367 GCF_015228065.2 Penaeus monodon | reverse complement strand
TCAGAACAGATACGAGAAAAAAATACATATCACACAGAACAGAAAATATCACGCACAAAATGTCTCGCCATGAAAACTATTGTTACAGAAATGATTGAAGGTGAACGTATGGCGCAGTATATCAGCGGTGGAGAGCATGGGAGAGAGGGAGAGTGGGGTGAGAGAGGGAGAGTGGGGTGAGAGAGGGAGAGAGGCAGAGAGTGAGAGAGGGAGAGAGGGAGAGTGGGGTGAGAGAAGGAGAGTGGATGAGAGAGGGAGAGTGGGGTGAGAGAAGGAGAGTGGGTGAGAGAGGGAGAGTGGGGTGAGAGAGGGAGAGTGGGGTGAGGCAGGGAGAGTGGGGTGAGAGAGGGAGAGTGGGGTGAGAGAGGGAGAGTGGGGTGAGAGAGGGAGAGTGGGGTGAGAGAGGGAAAGTGGGGTGAGAGAGAGAGAGAGAGGAGAGATAAAGTTAGATAGGCAAATTGACAAAAAGAATAATCAAATAAACATTTACAGTAGATAAAAGGTTTAAATACAAACAAAAGGGACGACCAAATCATGAAAGTTCGTTCACAGACTGAAAGGCGCCTTTTGC
>NC_051417.1:21530356-21530740 GCF_015228065.2 Penaeus monodon | reverse complement strand
TCTTGGCTATAATTCAATCTTCTCTTAACGATCTGCAGAAAATCACTCGATGGGTTTTCACTCACAAACTCTCTAATGAATCGTAACTTTTCGAACGATATAGTTTTTGAAACGATTTAGTTTCCAAACCGTTTTCTCGTGTCCAAAATCAACAAAACACTGCAGTGAGATGAATAAACAAAGCAAACATCAGCTTGAAAATCACGTTTTTAAAAGCGTAGAGGTGAAAAAAGTCGGCAATATATTTTTTCCCACTGGCTTTTGAAACCAAATCTATTTTGAAAATGAAGATAAAGGGGAAAACATAGCAAAGGGTTTCAGATTTTGTCTATTGTCCAATTCTATATTTCTCGCGTATTGTATGACAGGAAGGGGGTCATCTTC
>NC_051417.1:21529578-21529957 GCF_015228065.2 Penaeus monodon | reverse complement strand
AGGGGGGGGGTAAAGGAGCACTTACAAATTAAAAGGAAGAAAGGAGGAAAGATGAAAAGAGATTTAATTGGACTTCAGAGAAGAGGGGGGATAAAGAAAGGGAAAAGAGAGAAAGGGACGCAGAAGAGAAGGAAAAGAAAAACACCGAAAATAAGTCAAAAGGGGAAGAAGAGATAAAAGATTACGATTGCGGAAAGCAAAGATGATGAAGATAAAAAAGAGAAAAAAAGAGTAAATGAAGAAACTGAAAATGATGATGATAACAATACTGCTAAATAAGAATTAGAAAAAAAAAGAAAAAAAGAAATGAAGAAAATATCCCCCCCCCAAAAAAAACGAATAAATAATAAATAAAACCCTAAATCAAACCCCTCCCCCC
>NC_051417.1:21529321-21529557 GCF_015228065.2 Penaeus monodon | reverse complement strand
TCAACACCCCTTAACCTTGATGTAATTAAAACTTTTTCGAGAGAACCGCCACCCCTTCCTCATTATGACGGGGGGGGGGGGGTCCAGCTGCCCTCGTACGAAGAACATGGGGTGGCGGGGGGGGGGGGGTCCAGCTGCCCTCGTACGAAGAACATGGGGTGGCGGGGGGGGGGGTCCAGCTGCCCTCGTACGAAGAACATGGGGTGGCGGGGGGGGGGGGTAGTTAGTGTTTAGTA
>NC_051417.1:21529057-21529129 GCF_015228065.2 Penaeus monodon | reverse complement strand
GAGGGTAAACAGTTATTTGATGCAAGATATAAATATATCACACACGAAAGCACGTAAGTAAACATATGTGTT
>NC_051417.1:21528066-21528304 GCF_015228065.2 Penaeus monodon | reverse complement strand
ACTCTATCTCTACAGAGAGGGATTACCTTGATAATTTTCTGTCCGGAAAAAGTAAATAAAGATTTCAAAAAGTTTTGAAATGAGATCCTCTCCAGCAATTAGATTAAAAAGAAGAAGGAAGGAGAGTCAATGAATACGTCCCTTTGCCCTCGAGGTCCAGAGAGCATCTTAACTTTTGGCTTCTGTGGCGCCAAAGGGGAATGGGCGCTGGTGTCGCCGCCGCGCTGGGGCCTTGCTC
>NC_051417.1:21527418-21527819 GCF_015228065.2 Penaeus monodon | reverse complement strand
CAGTGTGTTGCTTTTGCCGACCACTTGTTCGGACATTTACTTGTCTGTCTATGTTATTCTCCTTCTTCCACTGTCTCTTTAGCCTTCATTCCCGGTCTCCTTTCTCTTTATTTCTTTTTGCCTTCTAGAATTATTCTTCCTTACTTTATGCTTGCCATTTTTTGTCCACCTTCCATCCTTCGCTTCAACCTGCATTGCTTGGTAAGTCGATTACATTGATTATTTGTCAAGCGTTATTCCTTTAAAGAAAATATAGCGTTCGTTTGACACTTAAATATTGGGTCATTTATCTTCCAGTCCATTCATTCACACACATTGTTATGTCATAATTTTTTAAAAGTGTATTCTTATCGTCTGTTCATCTCTTACATGTTATTATATTTCCCTTTTATTAGGCATGT
>NC_051417.1:21526981-21527112 GCF_015228065.2 Penaeus monodon | reverse complement strand
TCTGCCGCACACCCTCTGTCAACACCGCTGGAGGAGACGTGGAAAGCTGATATTCTCTGACCTTCACACTTGAGTCAATTGAGTTCACTGAGTTCGTTGTTTAGAGAAGCTATGTAAGAGCTTTTCTTGTC
>NC_051417.1:21526486-21526721 GCF_015228065.2 Penaeus monodon | reverse complement strand
CCTATTAATTTCTTTCTTTATATACATATATATTTTGTTACAGAAAATAATTACACCGGAAACGACTCAACGAGAAGCGATCACCGATAATGACAGGCGATCGCGACGTCGGTGCCCTGTCATTATATTTCGATGTCAGTCTCTGTCTAAGTCATGCGCATTTATTCCTTGTGTTGTCAACTAGAGATAAAGAAAATGATGCACTGTAAAGACAAAGTGATTCATGATGCATTGT
>NC_051417.1:21525902-21526070 GCF_015228065.2 Penaeus monodon | reverse complement strand
ATAGAGAGAGAGAGCGAGCGAGTGTGCATATATTCCGTCTTGTCAACTTCAGTGACAGACTTCCCTTCCCATTATCTCCCCTTTACCAGTGTTTTTCCTCATTATATGCCTTCCTTCCTCCACCTCACCATCCTCATGTATTTCTTTCTTCTAACTATCTTTCTTAGT
>NC_051417.1:21525761-21525850 GCF_015228065.2 Penaeus monodon | reverse complement strand
TTCAAACCACGCTGCAACGCATCTCTCTAATCATATTTCCCCTTAATCTTATTTCATTCTTCCTGCATAGCTCGAGGCCTACTGTTTTA
>NC_051417.1:21525316-21525700 GCF_015228065.2 Penaeus monodon | reverse complement strand
TGGCGCTGTCAAAGCCACCAGCGTCTTGGGTTCCTCCTTCAAGAGCTCTTAGATTCCCTTCGAGTCAACCATTCCCCTGCTCGGTTCTCTAGCCCCCCTCTACCCTCCTCGTTCCCCCTCTCTACCCTCCCCCTCCCTCCTCTCACCTCTACTCATCTCCCCCCTCCCTGCCCCTCCAGCTATGCCCACCTGTACCTTCTCACAGACTCTCACAGTAGCGACACTGTGTTCCAGGAGAAAAAAGTTGATAAGATTTTTTTCTTCTTCTTTAGCACCTCGGGGGTACTAGAGAGTGCGGGATTCCTTTCATGTGTTATATCTGGTGGAACCTTATTTTCATCTAAAGGGGTACAGTACATATGGAGGATGTGTTGTATAAGAGTC
>NC_051417.1:21525002-21525190 GCF_015228065.2 Penaeus monodon | reverse complement strand
TAGTTACCTGGCTAAGCAGTCAGCCCTAACTTTACGCGCCTTGCTTAGACTCCAGAATGACTAAGCTGAAGGTTTTTGATATTATACAGTAATTCTCTGTCATAGAAATGCTTTGTTTGATTTATTTCACCTTTTACATGTATCATATCATATTAGCTCTGTGTTCAGCTGTGTATATAACCGTTCAA
>NC_051417.1:21524413-21524786 GCF_015228065.2 Penaeus monodon | reverse complement strand
GGGTACAGAGAGAGAGGTACAGAGAGAACGAATGGCACGGAGAGAACGAATGGCACGGAGAGAACGAATGGCACGGAGAGAACGAATGGCACGGAGAACGATGGACAAAAATGATGACAAAGAGAACGAAAGAAGCAAGCAAGGAAAGAGAGCAAAGCCACAGCTGGGCAAAGCCACAAGGGAAGACATGAGACGGCAAAAGCAGTGTTATATCCTGTCTATGTGCTTGCGTGTGTCGCTTCTGGAATCTTCAGACATATTTCGCATTTCTTAATCTTCTTATCTACGACAGCTCAACCCGAGAAAATGCAAAGCCCTAAGAAATTCTGCTGCATAGCCTTATTAAGCGTTGATTTCCCTAAGTAGATAAAAA
>NC_051417.1:21521186-21521375 GCF_015228065.2 Penaeus monodon | reverse complement strand
AATTTTCAAACATTTTACTTTGAAGATTAAAACGAAATCCCTGTGACACCGAACATGGTTAGCCAGAAATAAGTTCATACATTAACAAAAGAAAATTATCAGATACTAAAATGTAGGATAATCTGACACCGTCTATTTTTTTCCATAGTTTGGTATGTAAATAGTGACTTTTTAACGCAGTACAATACT
>NC_051417.1:21520985-21521150 GCF_015228065.2 Penaeus monodon | reverse complement strand
ACCTTACGAGAACAAACATTGAGCGCACCGGGATATTAGTATAAAACAAAGTAAATACTGCCTTATGTGTATCCAGATGTCAAGAGCAACGTACTGTTAAGATTTTGTGTTCCTTTGTTTTGTTCCAAGAAGAGTTGGGTCCTGCTGGGTGTACTGATGCATAAA
>NC_051417.1:21520864-21520930 GCF_015228065.2 Penaeus monodon | reverse complement strand
TAAGTTCTTTTTGGAAACTGTCTTTGTTTATTCTCATTTTTATTTTTCTTGATTTCTGTCTGTCGT
>NC_051417.1:21520320-21520706 GCF_015228065.2 Penaeus monodon | reverse complement strand
GATAAAAAGATAGAATGTATGAAGTAAAGAATGAGAATTGTATAAACAACTAGAAAGAAAAGAAAAGAAAAAGAAAATAACAATGAAAACGGCATCATAAAAAAGAAACAACGAAATAAAGGGGACTCAGGAGAATATTAATAATGATCATAATAGCGACACGGGAGGAAACGCTCCTTCCACGCCGAAATATCTTACCTGTCGACCACAACAACAAAACTCGCCGCAGTCACGTGCACCGCGTAACTTTTTTGGCCTAAGGTCGACAAAGGTCATAGGTCACGCGGTGATGTCTGGAGGGGGGAGGTAGGGAGGTGAGGATGAGGAGGGGGAAAGAGGGGAGGAGCAGGAGGGGAGGATGGGGGAGGGGAGGATTGTGAGCTAGG
>NC_051417.1:21520127-21520233 GCF_015228065.2 Penaeus monodon | reverse complement strand
CTATAAGGGAAGGGAAGGGATGACGTAAAAGGTTTGGAGGAGTGGCGTGAAAGGAGTAATGAAGAGTAGGGAGGAAGGGGAATGGAAATGGAAAGTGGAAATATCG
>NC_051417.1:21519568-21519900 GCF_015228065.2 Penaeus monodon | reverse complement strand
CGGACTGCCGGAAAAAGGTAAAAAGGCAGGAGGGGAGGGGAGAAGGAGGAAAAGGGGAGGAGGGGGAGGGAGGAAAGGGAGAAAGGGAGGGAAGGGCTGAGGTGGAGGGACTGGAGTCACGTTTATAAAGGCCAGCCTCAAAGGTTAGGGAGGACCATCTCAGGAGTATTTCGGGTAAAGGGAGAGAAAGGGAGACGGACAGGGAGGGAAGGGGGGGGGGGGTAGAAAAGGAAAGAGAGAGAGACGAAGGAAAGAGGAATGGAAAGAATAGACGGAAAGAGAAGGCGAGGAAGAGGAAGAGGAATTAGAACTAAAAGGTATGTTATATCATG
>NC_051417.1:21519466-21519546 GCF_015228065.2 Penaeus monodon | reverse complement strand
GGGGGGGGGGCGATTAGAACGGAGGAGAATGAAGGAAAGAAAGAAGAGTGAAAGGAGAGTAAGATAAGAATGAGAAGATA
>NC_051417.1:21519137-21519437 GCF_015228065.2 Penaeus monodon | reverse complement strand
TTTCACTGAAAAGTGACGCATCCTACAAGCAGAGACATGTAGCTGCCGACGTTGTTGAAATAAAGGTGATATTACGAACTGCAAATATTCAGCAAAACCAATAACGATACTATTGATTAGATAGCGATGATGATAACATATTGTTATTTTTTGCGAGACTGGAAAGAGCAAAGTTGAAAATGCTTCATCAGTTACTGTAAATACGACGAATAAAAGAAATTATTCGAACAGAGAAGAGTAAAAACTTGACACGGAAGAAAATGAAGCAACCCCATAAGGGAAAATCAAGCTCAGCCATTG
>NC_051417.1:21518687-21518958 GCF_015228065.2 Penaeus monodon | reverse complement strand
ATTGTTACTTTCCAGTGTTAGTAAACAGGAAACAGAAAGATACATAAAGACAAGCTATAATCACGAAGATCAAAGAGAATGAAAATAATGAGCAATAAAGCAAATTTAAAGAACAATAAGGGAAAAAAGCGAAAGAGGACCATTAATGAGGTGATAAAAAAGCTTATGAAAAGAGAATGATAACAAAGAGAACATTCAAAAAGATCACAGAAAAGGAAAAGGGAGCAATAAATCTAGGAATGGCATAGTAAGAGCAACTGAAACGAATATG
>NC_051417.1:21517007-21518504 GCF_015228065.2 Penaeus monodon | reverse complement strand
CTAATTTGTGTGTGTATGTGCTAATTTGTGTGAGTGTTTTTGCATTTGTTCATTTATGTTTCCATATATCAGCAGATAAGAACGAAGCATAACACCGGGTGGAAAAAACAAAAGGACAGAATAAGAGTAAGGAATCCAGGAAGGAGGGGAACAGCAGAGAAGGAAAGAGGTTAAAGAAAAAACAGAAAAGCGGAAAAAAGTTAACAAACTAAACACAAGGACAAAAGGGAAAAGGGGAAAAAATAATAAAAATAAAGAAAAAGAAACCTGTAAAGAGCGAAAGAAGGCTGGAGCTGAGAGGGGGAAGGGGAAATAGGAAAAGTGGAAAGGGGGAAAGGGAAATAGGAAAGGTGGAAAGGGGGTAATTGAGAAAAGGGAGATGGGAGAAAAATTGGAAGAGGGTCAAGGGACAAAAAGATGAACGAATGGAAGAGGGAAAGGATGATGAGAGACAGGAAAGGAGAAAGGGGAGAAAAGAGGAAGGGAAAAGGGAAAGAGGAGAGGGTGGGGAAGAGGGAAGCGGAAGGAGAAAAGAAACGAGTAGTGGAGGGGAAAAAGGGTAATTTAAAAAAAATAGAAGGAAAAAGAAAGGGAAGAAAAAAATATGAGCGAAAAAAAAATCGAAAAACAAAAGGAAACGAAAAAGAGGAGGAAGAAGCAAGGAATATGTAATGGATGAACAAATAAACCCAAAGCAGAAAAAAAAAAAGAATAAGAAAAGCAGAAGCGAAAAAAGAAGCAGAAAAAAAGAAAAAGAAGCAGAAAGAAGAAAAAAAGAAGCAGCAGAACTAGAAGCGCAGAAAAGCAAAAGAAAAATAAAAGAATGGAAGCAGAAGCAGAAAAAAAAAAGAGCAAATTAAAGCGAAAAATCAAAAGAAAAAAGCAGAAAAAAAAGAAAAAAAAAGAAAACAAAAACAAAAAGAACAGAAAAGAGAAAAAAAAACAGCAAACAAAACAAAGAAGAAGAACGAAGGAAAACGGGAACTCTAAGCAGAAAAAAAGAAATAACAGAACGAAAAAAATAAAAAAAAAAAAAAAAGAAAAAAAGCAGAAGAAAAAACAGAAGAAGAAAAAAAAAAGCAGAACTCAACAAAAAAACAAACGAAGAAATAAGCAAAACTAGGCGTTCCCAAAGCGAAAAAGAAGCGGGAAAAAAGCAGCAAACCTTAGCAAAAGACAAGCAAAACGAAAAAAGCAGCTGGAAGAAAAAAAGAAGCCGGGACGAGATGGGGGAAAAAAGTTCAGAGCGGACCGGGGGCCGGGGGGGGCAAAGGGGGGGGTTAAAGGGGAGACCCGCGGCCCGAGGTTGGGCAATCGCTTGGCTAGGGGGACGAGGGGCTTGAAGGTGGGCCCCCCGGGGGAAAGTGGGTCCCGGGGCCGGGCGGAGGGGAGGGCGGAGGGGGGAGGGGTTGCGGGGGGAGGGAGGGGGTTTGGGGGGAGGGGGAGGGCGGGGGGAAAAGGGGGGGAGGGGAGGGCAGAAGGACGGGGGAGAGGGGA
>NC_051417.1:21516099-21516617 GCF_015228065.2 Penaeus monodon | reverse complement strand
TTTGGGAGGCAGAGGCATGAGTTCGTTGTACTTCAGAATCGTCGTTTTTCTTCTTCCTTTTATTCTCTTTTTTTCTTTCTATTTTCCCCTCCTCCTTCCATTCTTTTTTTTCCCTTTTTTTTCCCGTTTTGCTATTTTCTTTTATTTTTTAATCTCCTTCCTTTTCTTCTATTTTTCTCATCGTTTCTTTTTTTATCTTTTTTTTTTTTTTTCCTTCTTTACAAAAAATTCGTATTTTTTTATGTGTGTATTCTTTCCCACATTGAAATAAAAGGGCCCAAGACACATGAGTTTTCGTGTCTTTTTCCCCGCGGCGTGGGGATAGGCGCGCAACGGGCGTAGAATGATTGCGCGTGCTTACCAAAACGATTTTCTAATATTTTTTATGCGAACTCCTTTAGGGGATGTTTGATATTTAAATTTTAACATTCCCTTTTTGTTTATAAATAAACCCGTGACAGAGACCAAAGTCCTATTGATCGCCGGTTGGAAAAGACTTTGGAAGTGGGAGAGGGAAG
>NC_051417.1:21515585-21515931 GCF_015228065.2 Penaeus monodon | reverse complement strand
ATAAAAATGTGGCGGGGATAAGTACGTAAATATGCATGTGCCGTCTGCTTGTAAACCTTACTTACCTACGCCCCAAAACTCCTGCCATTCGGGGGCAAAAAAAAGCCAGTCCCCCCGCAAGAGGCTACTTATTCCGCCTTTAGCGCCGCTTCGCTCCTCAGCCGCTACAGCCATTTCGGGATAAGTAGCACTTTGTAGTTCGCTCCGCCCGCGCTCTTTCGCTCTATCAATTATTAATAGCTTGATCGGAGCAGTTACTCCTAAAGGCTTGCCGCCTTTGGGAGTACCTGCTCTGATCAAGAGATGATGATCGAGATACAGGCGATTTATGGCAATATCCAAGGTA
>NC_051417.1:21515418-21515526 GCF_015228065.2 Penaeus monodon | reverse complement strand
ACCGGGTCATATTTGTTTATTTTGTTTATATGTATAAGTTGGTCCCCTATCCAAGCATGTTCGCAGAGGAACATCCTTACTAAGCCGCAGGATGATGAGGTGGGATGG
>NC_051417.1:21515278-21515343 GCF_015228065.2 Penaeus monodon | reverse complement strand
AGAGGGGCGACCGGGCGCGAATCCAGGACCTTGCGATTGCGAAGCCATCGCTCTCAACTATGCCA
>NC_051417.1:21514504-21514750 GCF_015228065.2 Penaeus monodon | reverse complement strand
GTTTGGGTGCGAATTTGGGCTGGTCGACGGTGCCCTTTCCCGGGGTTGTCGAAGCATTTATTGAGCATGTTAAATGTAATCAAAGTAATGTGACAAAGAAGAAAGAGAGATAATTAGAAGAGTATTTATGGTTTTATTGGAAAGGAAAAGGGGTGTCAGTGATTACAAAAATAATCCTATATTTTTTTTACACCATGGTTTGTTAAATTTCCCATAAAGTATTCTTTTGCTTGACAACCCTGTTTC
>NC_051417.1:21514330-21514405 GCF_015228065.2 Penaeus monodon | reverse complement strand
ACTTATAAACCCCCAGGAGAAGGAGAGTATTCCGAAAACCCTTAGGGAAAAGTTGTAAAACAGAATTTCGCAGTC
>NC_051417.1:21514187-21514311 GCF_015228065.2 Penaeus monodon | reverse complement strand
ACTGCAGTTAGTAAGAACACAAGAATTGTTAAAATTGAATAGAGCTAAATTTAGTTTTTTGACCCAATATAAAACAAAAACCAAGAAGTGGGTTACTCACATTTTTGTCCAGGTACTAATAAAA
>NC_051417.1:21509379-21509504 GCF_015228065.2 Penaeus monodon | reverse complement strand
TTTACCTGGCACATAATGTGAGTAACCCGACTTCTTGGGTTTGCTTTATATTGGGTCAAAAAACTAATATTTAGCTCTATTCAATTTCTAAACATATTACATTGTGTTCTTTACTAAACTGCAGT
>NC_051417.1:21508922-21509181 GCF_015228065.2 Penaeus monodon | reverse complement strand
GAAACAGGGTTGTCAAGCAAAAGAATACTTTATGTGAATTAACTAAAACCATGGTGTAAAACAAATATAGGATTATATTTGCTACAGTCACTGAGCACGCCTTTCCTTTCCAATAAAACCATAAATACTCTTCTAATTATCTCTCTTTCTTCTTTGTCACATTACTTTGATTACATTTAACATGCTCAATAAATGCTTCGACACACTCGGAACTGGGGACCGTCGGGCCAAAATTCCGGAAAACGCATCCACAGGGCAC
>NC_051417.1:21508422-21508498 GCF_015228065.2 Penaeus monodon | reverse complement strand
ATGCATGTATGTGGGGTTTTTGTGTGTGTGCGGTTTCGTGTTTCGGGGTTTCGTGCGTGTGCGTTTGGTGGGGCCC
>NC_051417.1:21508032-21508137 GCF_015228065.2 Penaeus monodon | reverse complement strand
CCATCCCACCTCATCATCCTGCGGCTTAGTAAGGATGTTCCTCTGCGAACATGCTTGGATAGGGGACCAACTTATACATATAAACAAATAAACAAATATGTATCC
>NC_051417.1:21507681-21507984 GCF_015228065.2 Penaeus monodon | reverse complement strand
TTTTTTGTGTGGTGTGGGGTTAACCCTTTGGGTATTGCCAAAAAATCGCCGGATCTCGTCAAACTCTTGATCAGAAACCGGTACTCCCCAAAAAGGCAAACCCCTTTTGGGTAAATGGGTCCGAAAAAGCTATTAATTTAAGGGTAGAGCGAAAGGGGCCCCGGGCGGAGCGAACTACAAAGTGCTACTTATCCCGAAATGGCTGTAGCGGCTGAGGAGCGAAGCGGCGCTAAAGGCGGAATAAGTAGCCTCTGTTGACGGGCGGACTGGCTTTTGATTTGCCTCCGAATGGCAGGATGTTTG
>NC_051417.1:21506951-21507466 GCF_015228065.2 Penaeus monodon | reverse complement strand
TTCCAAAGTCTTTTCCACCGGCGATCAATAGGACTTTGAGTCTCTCGTCACGGCTTCTATTTATAAACAAGAAGGTAATGTCTAATTAAGTATCAAACATCCCATAATGGCTAGTTACGCATAAGAAATATTAGAAAATCGTTGGATAAGCACGCAGTCAATCATTCTACTGCTCCGTGTGCGCGCCATACTCCCGACGCCTGCGGGGAAACGCACACGAATACGTACATGTGTGCTTGGCCTATTCATTTCAATGTGGAAATGAATATCACACATAATAATACGATTATTTTTATGTAAAGAAGGAAAATAAAAAAAAATAGATAAAAGAAAGAAGGCGATGAGAAAAATAGAAGAAAAAGGAAGGAGATTAAAAAATAAAAGAAAGATAGCAAGACGGGAAAAAAGGAAGAAAAGAATGGAAGGAGGAGGAGAAGTAGAAGAAAAAGAGAGAATAAAGGAAGAAGAAAAAACGACGATTCTGAAGTACAACGAACTCATGCCTCTGCCTCCGA
>NC_051417.1:21506313-21506552 GCF_015228065.2 Penaeus monodon | reverse complement strand
TCCAGCGGCCGAGCCCAAGTGACCTACTTTCGCCCCGGGCAGCCAGCCTACAACGACCGCCTCGCTGGACCATCTGAGACTCAATGCGATTGCCTCGAGACACTCAGGAAGCCGCGGCTCTCCGAGGTTTATTCGCCGACGCTTTGGAACGAAGAAAAGCCCACGCGGCTACACGACTCTAAGATCTTTCACTCCTTTCATCTCGTCCCGGTCTTCTTTCTGCTTCCAGTTCTGCTTAT
>NC_051417.1:21503114-21503302 GCF_015228065.2 Penaeus monodon | reverse complement strand
CCCCCCCATCTTGCATCGGGGGTATGTTTTATGTTAAAGGAAGAAAATGGTGGATTTTGCGTTTAGGTGCTTCTTCTCTTTTTATTTTCAGTTATTGCATGAATTCGTTGATTGTTTTCCAGTCTGTGATTTTGCTCCAACTCGTTGTACGCCGCCAGTTCTCTCGTTCTTTGCGTTTATATCCCCCC
>NC_051417.1:21501931-21502446 GCF_015228065.2 Penaeus monodon | reverse complement strand
ATATTTTAAAATATATATTTTTATTTTTAATATCTATTATAAAAATTTCTTATCTATATACTATATATTATTAATTATATGTTCTTTTATATATGTAATAGTTTCTTTTTCTTATAATTTAATTTATATTTTTATAATATATATAAAATATATAATAATTATATAATCCCCAACATATTATACATCATATATATATACACATACATATATAACATACAAATATTACTCATTATTATACTAAAAATTATACCCATACATATAACATACATAATTACAAAATATATAACATCTATATGTATCAAAAACATCTTCTGGTTGATACATGGAAAAAAAACCCACAATACAAAAAAAAAAAAATTAAACCTATATACATAAAATTCCATATATATTCTATACTACAAAATTATTCAAAAATATACCATCAAAATACATTAAAACATATATATACTATATATTACTTATAACACATATATATACTTATTATACACACATATACATACCTATATCATATGTTG
>NC_051417.1:21501177-21501836 GCF_015228065.2 Penaeus monodon | reverse complement strand
AAAAAACCAAAAGAACGAAGAACGGGCGGCGTACAACATTTGGGAGCAAATCACGCGGGAAAACATAAACAATTCATGCAAAAACTAAAAAAAAAAAGAGAAGAAGCACCTAAACGCAAAATCCACCATTTTCTTCCTTTAACATAAAACATCACCACTGATGCAAGAGGTGACGCAGGAAGTACGCATCAATAAGGCTTGCAATACTTAAAGTCGCAGTAACATTTACAAGTAAAATAACACCTCCTCAGTTACTATATGAAAAACTGAAAAAATGATAGCGGAAACAAACAAGGGAACTTGGTAAGGGTAACAGCAATGATAAATGGGGGATTTGCGAAAATATTGTCACTAGGACAAAGAAAAACGATAACGAAAGAGTAGTAAGGTAAGAAAAAAATATCCTAACTTTACCATCATCTCATCATTTACTAAAGTCTGATATAATCCCCCCCAAAAATCAGACCCAAGAGGGACTCCAATCTCATCCCATCAAATCCGATAGTGAGGCAAATCCCCCAAACTCTGCTTCCATCAAAAATCAAAATATGGGAAAATTTATCTCTGCGTTTAACCTCCAAAGCTCCTTTTAAAACCCCGAAAAACCCGACCCCGGGCCGAGGCAATTTCTCAGTTTATCTTGAGGGGGGGGGGGGGAG
>NC_051417.1:21500069-21501121 GCF_015228065.2 Penaeus monodon | reverse complement strand
TGTGTTTGGTGGGGGAATCAATTCATCGTGGGGGTGTGTTCGGTGTGCGTGCGCGCGGGGGGCGCGCGTGTGTGTGCACGGCTGTACAGGAAGTTGGGGGTGAAATTAATATTCATGTATATATTTTTAGTAAACTTTAGTGACGTGGGTGGCATATACCTTTTTTAATAAGCATGGATATTCAGACGTAAGCTTATAATTTTCTAAATTCCAAGGTGAGAAATTAAGTTCGCAAACCAAAATTAAACGCTCAACCAGAGTCAGGCACGCACGCTTTTTCATTCTCTTCTTCCCTCTGACCTTTTTTCTCAAGGTCGAAATTTCATTGTTAGCGAGATATTTGAAAAGCAAGAGAAAGGTGAAATGATTTTTCCGTTTGTGTGTTATACCTGTGCGCTTTTTTTCTTTTGAAATTTTTTTTTGTATTTTTGTATTTTCACTTATTAAAGGGGTATTAGTTTACAGATATTAATATAATTAAAAATAAAAAAGGGATTTCGCACTGTTGTCTGCAGATTGTGTCATATTATACCGTGTTAATGTTGTTGAAAGCAACTGCGTAGTGTGCTTATTTCTTCAAAGGATGTAAGGCATGCAATTTTTTATACCGACGACTCAAGCTTTTCGAATAGTACACTGATTGTGTCCTTTTCTTTTTATATCTATTTTACCCCAAAATATGTATTTTTTTAGCATTTAAGTGCGGCCATAAGAACAAAATTGCGACTAAAAACTAAAAATATTTTAAAATTCGGAAAAAAAGCTTTTTATTGCTCCCTAAAACCCATTATAGCGACAGCTTCAATATCAAAGGCACAGAGCAAGTTATTGATCAAATCATTTAAAAACCTTTTTTTTTGGGAATGCCAGAATAATTCATATCATTTTTTGTATGTATTCTTTGACCAAATGATAAATAAGATACAATATTAGAAATTAAAATTTAATATATAAAAACTTTTTAATAATACCTAAGAGCGGAATAGGCAGCTAACTAACGGAAAATTCATTTTAATTGGGCTTGTAGAATTTTGATTGATCATGGAAAACAG
>NC_051417.1:21498922-21499278 GCF_015228065.2 Penaeus monodon | reverse complement strand
GCGATCTGTCTATATTTGCTCACGCAGTTAAATACAAATAAGGGGCCTCATCCCATCCCCCTTTCCCTTTACGCATTTTCCCCATAAAAAGAAGGAAAAGAAGGGGGAAACACGACCTAGCCGTAAATGACAGTCTATACAGTCAGAAAACCCAAGGCAATAATTTAAAACCCTCTCATTTTTTTCTCCGGGGAAATGATAAAGGCAGGCATAGGGGGATTTGCCCCCCTGTACCTTGGCCAAAGATCATCACCTCTCATTCCCTTACTTCTTAATTTTTGTTTCCCTTTTATGCTCCTTTCGTCGAAAAATTCGAAAAGGGGATAAAATACGCTTATGAAACCTTCGAAGTACAT
>NC_051417.1:21498554-21498831 GCF_015228065.2 Penaeus monodon | reverse complement strand
GGGGGGGGGGGTAAGAGAAGCGAAGGGACAGGCAAAAAACGAAAACGATCATCCCTTTTAAGAGGATTAAAACGAAGAACAAAATAGAGAGGAGAAAAAAGCAGAAAAGGGGCGGCGGGCGACCTCTACGTGGTACAAAATATCATTCATATTATTTGACGGCGGGGGGGGAGACTGTATGGGGCGAGGAGGGAGGAGCGAACGGGGAATGGATAAAATAAAAGTTTTGAAAGAGGGGGGAGCGATTGTAAAAAGCCCAAGGCCGAAAACTTTAAAA
>NC_051417.1:21498272-21498436 GCF_015228065.2 Penaeus monodon | reverse complement strand
CCACACTGTATAAGCATATTTGGGGCTGGTGCTGCATTCATGGGGATATTTAGGTTGAACCCTGACTTTTAAAAATTTTAGCTCATCATTATGAATAATTTCCCCACTACAAAACTGTGATTTTCAGCCGGATCTCATGATTATTTATAGTTATAACTTCTGCT
>NC_051417.1:21497922-21498048 GCF_015228065.2 Penaeus monodon | reverse complement strand
ATCGCGGGTTTTCCTGCTTTTGTGATTTCTGGTGGTCTGTCGGGCTCATTCTGTCTGCTGGTTTAATTACCTATTGTTTGGGTCTTTTATTTCTAATTCCCAAATCGTTTCTGTCTACGACCCTGC
>NC_051417.1:21497670-21497841 GCF_015228065.2 Penaeus monodon | reverse complement strand
CCCCCGTTTAAACCTTGTTTATTGTACTCTTTAATTTTTTCCTTATTTCATGTTTACATTAATATATAGCTGGTCGCCTTTTCGTGCTTTTCTTTTTTTTCCTCGAACTAGTTAATTTTTTTCCAAAAATTTTTTTTTTTAAATTTATGATTTTTATCTTAGTACTTCAAA
>NC_051417.1:21497394-21497482 GCF_015228065.2 Penaeus monodon | reverse complement strand
TAGACTTTTCAAACACCTCTCTATCTATTTACCTATTAAAAGAAAAAATTCAGTAAAAAAACAAGAGTAAGAAGAACGAAGGGCCCCG
>NC_051417.1:21496984-21497370 GCF_015228065.2 Penaeus monodon | reverse complement strand
CAGCCATTTTCCCCCATCGCGGTGATAACTCCGTCTCCTCCCTACCCATCCCCCTTGGGGCCCAAACCCCCCATTCCCCCTAACCCGCCCCCTTTCCCCCACCCCCCCTCCCCCCCATCTACCCACTCTCCCCCCCGCCCATTCCTCCACTCCCGCCCATCCGCGTCATTATAAAAACGGGGGCCCCGCCCAATCTGCCTTCTCCCGTCCGTTTCGCCGCTATCTAAAAAAGGGCGGCAGCACGCGTCGTTTAAGCTTCCCCGGGAGCCCTGAGGGAAAGGGGCCCATATATATAGGCCTTTATATATACTTCTTTTTTACTTTCCCTTTATCAATCCCAAAAAAATTAATTAAAGCCTATTTTTGGGTTTCCTTTAATTCGCCTC
>NC_051417.1:21496008-21496444 GCF_015228065.2 Penaeus monodon | reverse complement strand
GAAAACATAAGCCTTTTTCTTAGGTTATATCTTAAATTTTTTTTTCCCCTTTTTTTTGCATTTGCTACTGTTTTTTCATCCATTTTCCAAACCACGTCTTTACAGTTTTTTCCTTTTTCTTACCTTTTTATATTAATAAGTCTTTCGCGGGAAATATTTTTTGCAGATGACTGGTTTTTAATTCGCGGTTTTTTTGGAAAATGAGAAAGGATTATGGGGAAAAAGAAAGGAAGAAAATGCGAAGAGGGGGAGGAACGAAAAAAGAGAGATGCCAAAAGAAAACGAGGCTAATGATAAGGAGGAGGGGGAAAGGGAAGAAAAAGGGCAGGAGGATAAAAAAGGGGGGAGAGAGGGTGAATGTTTTGAAGAAAAAATTTCAAAACCAATACGCCATGAAAGTGATAATGAAAAAAAAATAGGTTTATGGGTAATTTAT
>NC_051417.1:21495570-21495832 GCF_015228065.2 Penaeus monodon | reverse complement strand
AGTCAAGCCTCCACTGGACGGTTAAAAGCCACCTCGCTAAAGGTCCCCCATGGTCGGCGTTAAGGGTTTTGTCTCGAGACGTTCGTGCCCTCTCTTGGTCCTTATTTTATTTTTATCTTTTTCGGTTTGTCTGGTTAGTGGGGCTGTCTTTGAAATGTTTGTTTGCTTTTGTTTTTTCCGTGTTTTATTTTCGTGTTTCCTTCCTTTTTTCCTTTTTTCTCTGTCTTTTTGTCTATCCTCTAAACATCTAATCCCCACCGAC
>NC_051417.1:21494765-21495427 GCF_015228065.2 Penaeus monodon | reverse complement strand
ACTCCTTCCTTCACACATTTTATTTTTAATGCCACTTGTTTTTTTTTTTCTCATATACAAAATTTTTCCTTTCTTTTTTTTAAAATAAAGGGAGACTCATACAAAAATATTCTTTGAATGGGTTTCAAAAAACCTTCTTACAAATTTAAAAAAACTCTATTTTAACCTATTGCCATGCTTACGTAAACTTTTTGCGAATACCTCTCTTCTCTTTCTTCCCAATCAGATATCTAATGGCCTTTTCTTTTTTAGGAATTAATCCTACCTGCCAGATACCCTAATTAAAAGACCCGCAAAAAATTTCTGCAATGTGCAATTTTGGAGGGACTGCACGCCATTCCCCCTTTTTGCTCGTAAAGAATAAACTCCCCATTACATTGCAATCCTTTTCATTCCGTTACCCAAAATATGTTTTATTCTACAATTAACATCTCTATCTTTCAATCCAGTATCTCCTCTATTCTAAACAGGTTGCCGATGATAGGTTCAGTCCTTTCTATGCAAGGGACAAACAGGGGCCTCTTTCTGCCCCTTTTATGTCCTCCGCAAATTCTCCTTCACTATCTGTACCGCATTACTTCGAACATACCTTTTTTTTTGTGTGGTTTTTTTTGAAAGAATACTTTTGGGCCTTCCGTTTTTTTTTTTTTCCCCAACCCCCC
>NC_051417.1:21494530-21494703 GCF_015228065.2 Penaeus monodon | reverse complement strand
CCCTTCAGTTTTGAGTCGGGGCGTCCCCGGGAAAAGGGGGAAAAACGGGCCCCCCCCCCAAAAGACCACACCCCCCAAGTACTTCAGCGCTGGGAAAACCTCGTGTAACTTACCGTGGAGGGTTTAGGGTTGGACATACTGGAAAGAGATGCACCAAAGGAAGGAGATTTGTT
>NC_051417.1:21493932-21494441 GCF_015228065.2 Penaeus monodon | reverse complement strand
CCGCGGCGCTCGCCGCGTAAGTAACATACATAAAAAAATCATCTAAATTAAAAAAAAACAACCCCAGAGGAAAATAAAATTATGGTTGAAATTCCATTCGAAAAATTTATTTATCCAATGCAGAGAAATCATTCAAAGCAAAAACACGGAACGATGCATTAAGTCCACCCCAAAGCACCTAATCCCACAACGCCAGGCTCGCTGCTCGGTCCCGCGTCGCCTCCTGCTGGCTGTCCTCTCAACCCAAAAAGTAGATAATCATGGCTAATTCGACATTGACAATCGGGTCGAATGGTTAGTTGCGGCCATTTTTCCCCCGCGAAGCAAATCATGCTGACGATTGTTTTCAAATGCAATATTATGTATTGTAACTACTAAAATCGTGTTGAAACCATTTCACGTTCTGCTAAATGACATAAAGATTTGAATGGATTGGGGTGTGTATAAAAACATACATTACTAAATAAATTTTTTTAAGAAATTAATAAATAGAATTAGATATTTTCCCC
>NC_051417.1:21489871-21490742 GCF_015228065.2 Penaeus monodon | reverse complement strand
GATGTGTTTATTTTTGGTTTTTTAAAAGTTGTTGTTTTTGATTTGTTTTATTTATGTATTTATGTTTTATTGTTTGTTATTTTGTATTTGGTTTTATGTATTTTTTTTTAGTTTTTGTTTGTATTTTGTTGTTTTGTTGTTTTTTTTGTTATGTATTTTTTTTTTTGTTATTTTTTTGTTGTGTGTTTATTTTTTTTTTTTTTTTTTTTTTATTTTTTTTTTTTTATTTTTGTTCAATTTTTTTGTCTTTTGTTATTTTTTTGTTTTTTGCCCCCCGTTTTGTCCTTCGTTTCTCCCCGGTTTTCTCTCCTCCCGGGGCTTCTGTTTCTGACTTGCCGCTTTGTCTTTGTCGCTAAAAAAAAAAAAAAGGGGGTGTCTTAAAAAAATTTTTTCTGCTTTATCTTCCAGCATCTTGCGCATGCGTAAAGGCCTTCGCTATCATATTCATCTCGCTTGCTATCTCGGATCACAATCTGCTGAGTTTTCTCTATTTTTTTATGTAAATGCGTAGTTTTTTGCTGAAGCGGACATTTTTGTTTGGGCTTTTTTGCGACTATTATGTGAAATATTGAGTAATTTCTGTTGTTTTTACTGTAAATTCACTGAGTTTGGCATTCTTGTTACTGCCGTTGTTCTCTCACTTTTTTGTGTATTTTTATTTGAAGGTTATTGATGTTTCGGAAGATACAGGAGGAAACTGTAAAATAGTGCAATTAAATAATGTGAAGTATAGTAGTAAGTGAAAGCTTAGTATGTGGCCCTAGACTTTATCCCGCAAGCGTATGTCAGAACCGTGTGCTGTAGCGGGTAAGAAATATTTTTGAAGGTGTATGCATATGCTTTGAGACCATTTTGGTTACGCCACTTTGAG
>NC_051417.1:21489440-21489807 GCF_015228065.2 Penaeus monodon | reverse complement strand
AAATCTATACATGCAGCAGGTATTTAGCTACCAAGAACATACTGAAATAACAATAAAGGGTTTGCCGTTACTATGAAAGTGCTTCCACAATGGTCATTCACATGCTCGAGTGAGGATCGTATAAAGGTCAGGTTATTTTACGGTTCTTACGTAGGTGGTTAAAGAGAGAGCATCACCTTTCACCTTCAATATAAATTTCACCTGGCGATCGCGCTTCGGTAAATAAGTCTGTCCAGTAGAATATTTATATCGCTTGATTCCAGGGGAATATTCAGTGCAGTAGGAGAGAGGAAGAGTGGGAGACAAGGTAGAGAGTTGGGATGGTAGAAAGAGTGAAGGTGGACGGGGAGAGAAAAAGAGGGAAGGG
>NC_051417.1:21488688-21489324 GCF_015228065.2 Penaeus monodon | reverse complement strand
GGGGGGATGCAGATAGACAAATAAAGTCAAATCAAGAATAGGGATAGGGAAGGAAGAGAAGGAGACACAAGCAAAGGTGCAGGCAAAGAAACAAAGTTAATATATTGACAGTAATAGAGATATGTGTGTGCGTAGCGAATGAGGAAAACGGCGTCACCTTTAAAATGGAAATAAAAAAGGAGAGGAAAATATGACCAGAGGAAAATGTTAACTTTGTAATAAGGTCTGACGTGTATTCATAGAAGTAACTTCACAGCCACACGTCCCCATACGCACACTATATAACAAGTACTCCATGTAGATATGATTCGGGATAAAGTATAGTGACATTTGTAATATTTTTAAATTGTAAATGGTATAATGCACAAAGCTGTTTTTTCAGAATCTAAGTAAACTAAATATAAAAATTTCCGAACAGTTTTTGAAAAGATAGTTGTTTTGATTCAAATCACAGAAAAAGATAGAGTTGCTGGTATGGAATGGTTAGAGCGGAAGAACAAATCGTATAATGTATTCTGGGTTGGCTTAATCAGCAGGCCGTAAGAGTGGGTATATCATTGCATCAACAGGACTGATGTTTTGGCCAAAGCTATAGTTCGCTGCTGTAAACAAGTTCAAATGTAATACAAGTATTGG
>NC_051417.1:21486810-21487573 GCF_015228065.2 Penaeus monodon | reverse complement strand
AGAACGAGGGAAAGCGGAGAGATAAGAAAGCCAAGAAAAACTGATATATATGACGATAGCGCTAAACAAGCAAACAGCGATGCAGAAAATGCATATGCAAAGGGAAGTTGAAAGCCTTGAAGATGCGTACATGAATATCCAGTGATATGATGTAATGGAGGCCCGTGATATTGCATCCAGAGGGGAAATAATTAATGGAGAAAGTGTAAGGGGAAATGGGTGTCTCTTTGATCTTTCCCCTCTCTTTATCGTTCAGAGAATTCGGGTCGATAAAAGAGAGAGGGGAGAAAAGGAAGAGAGGAGAAAAGGGGGAAATACTTAAAAACTATTGTTATGGTTACTGTTATAGAAGAAAATGTTCATTTACTTATCATTACTTATCATTATTTTGTTGGGCAGCGTAAATGTATTTTGACATGTTTTTATTTAAGTACCTACGCCGCATTTTGACAGAAGTGCATCACAAATTAACAGTCAGCGATTTATAATAGATCTTCCATAGTGAAAAAAAAGGCATGACAGAGCAGGAAAGAACTCGTTCCGCCCGCTTCCGTTCATTTTCCAGAAAATTAACTGCACAGGAACCTTAACCTAACCCAAGCTGATTGTTAAATGCTTGGTTTGATTCTCGTGATAGATATATTCTTTACAATCTGGTAAGAAACAAGCGCACAACTACTGTAAAAGGTAATCATTGCCAAGATAACGGTCAATTCGCTCCCCGCTGTCTTCTGATTCCATAGGGTTCGTTCTGTACAAAACA
>NC_051417.1:21486541-21486740 GCF_015228065.2 Penaeus monodon | reverse complement strand
AAATCCGAAAAAAAATCCGAACGAACGAAATACTTCCTTACATTTTTTTTTTCACTCATAATAATAAAAACTCGTTAACGCCTAATTTACGATGGAAATTTTATGACAGAAATGGTTCTTATTGCCACATTATCTCTCGAGGGATTGATCTTAGTTTGAAATACCAATAAACTCGTTAACGCCTAATTGTATTGCTCTA
>NC_051417.1:21485732-21485977 GCF_015228065.2 Penaeus monodon | reverse complement strand
AATTTCAGACAGGGAAATTTAAGCTTAGGCAAATTAAATTAAGCCATTTGAATTGAGAGTTTTTTTAAGCTCAGGTAATCTAACTTTAATTCCAGCGAGTGCATTTAATCTCGGATATGTTGATGCTTTGGATAAGAATAGATGAAATATGTCATTCAGTCAAGAAAATCAAATATAATCACCAGGATGGTTTAATTGTAGTAATGTAATACTCCGCTTAAATCGTGTCCATTCAGAATTATCAA
>NC_051417.1:21485638-21485707 GCF_015228065.2 Penaeus monodon | reverse complement strand
GTCCCCTTTTTGTCGATGGCTCATTGGAGTATCAATTACTATTCTGTTTCCCTTTTACCCTTTTCTCAT
>NC_051417.1:21484032-21485596 GCF_015228065.2 Penaeus monodon | reverse complement strand
TTTGTGTGTGTGTTCTTTTTTATTCATGGTTCAACTTGGCTGCGATCGGCGAGGGGTCGTATCTCGTACTGACTGACGGCTAATTAGGAACTTGACTGCCTCTCCCCCTGCTTTCTATCTATCCTCCTCCTTTTATTTCTTCCTTTTACTCTTCTCCTTTCTGTTATCTGCCTTATCCTGCCTCATAGTTCCCTTTGTTTTCCATCACCGTACGTTTCTTTCTATCTCTTTTTTCCGTTTTTATCATTTATAATTTCAATTTTTTTCTGCCAACTCCGCTTCTTTTTTTCCTTCCTCTCCTATCTATTTAATCTACGTTCTTCCTGTTCTCAGTTTATTTCTTATGTAATCTTCCTTTCATCTATCCTTCTCTTTCTCTTCTTCACTTTCTTACTCATTTTCTTTCATCTCCCCTTCTTCCCAATCTTCCTTTTACTTCTTTTCTTCCTTCTATTCTTTTCCTATCCATCCTGATCCACCTCTTCGAAATATATGACGTTTCTTTCCTGTCGCTCTGCTAACTTCTGCAACTTTTTCTTTACGTTCTCATTTGCATTCTTCATTTCCTTCTTGCTTGTCCTTAAGCCACGCTGAACCAACTTGGTAGTCTCCTGTATCTCTATTTCGATCACCTAAAGGCTATAGTAACTCTTGAATTTTTCCTCGGTGTTTCCTTCCCTCATCTTTTGGCGTCAGACGTTGGAGAATGAGAGTGTTTATATATCCGGTTACGTTGCTAGGGGCTTTAACCAACAGTATGGGTTCTGTGCGTATTGATACATGTATGTAATGTGTGTAGATTTTATGGTTGCTATTCTTAAATCCATTTTTTTTTTTTTCGTTTCTCAGACTCCTAATTCTGAATTGTCATGACATCCCCTTGCCCACTGTCCCCCGTCTTCATTGTCTTTCTTTATAAGTATTTTCCCGTTTCGTTCGTCCATTTGACCTCTCTAAAATCTTGACCTTATACCATGACTCCACGAGACGTTAGATCTGAAGCACTGCCTTACTTTACCCTGAACCATCTCCCTAACCTCACCCTGTATCACATCTGTTACCTCACCCAGAATCACTGCCTTTGCCACACCCCAAACCACTGCCTTAACCTCACCCTGAATCACTGTACTTGTCTCACCGTGAATCGCTGCCCTAACTTCACCCTATTGCCTCATCCTGAATCACTGTCCTTGCCTCACCCTGAATCACTGTCATGATTTCACCCTGAATCACTGTCCTTGTCCCACCCTGAATGACATTTTTTACTTCACTTTGAATCACTGTCCTTACTTCACCCTGAATCACTACCCTTACCTCATCCTGAATCACTGCCCTTGCCTCATCCTGAATCACTGCCCTTGCCTCACCCTGAATCACTGTCCTCACCCTGATTCCCTTCAACCCCGACCAGCACTGGCCCAACAGCATACCCAGGTCCAGCGCTGACCTCATCTGGCCTAAGCACCGTCTGGCAGCCCGTGATATGTCTCCTTAACCTAGCCTGACCTGCCTCATCATTCTTGTGCTTCACCCACGCTCGGGCCCACGTCTAGGGTCTTCCTTT
>NC_051417.1:21483353-21483881 GCF_015228065.2 Penaeus monodon | reverse complement strand
CATTTATCTGATTACTACTTAAGTACTTTTTGATATTTGTCTGAGCCCTTGTTTATTGTTTCTATTCTGATCGTCCCCTGTTATATTATACTCACGTAACAAGATTCCATGCTTTATTACATCTTAATTATATTATTTTGCTTTTGCCTATTCGGATCCGCCTGGCTGTGATCCCTTTTGGCCTTAATATGAGCTTGTTAATATTGGCGATGTATCACAGCTGCTCTGTAGACTTTATTTCGATATATGTTTATCTAAACGTTAATTACATGATTCCTGTGAGTGCGTTTTTCATTCCCTGTAAACCCCGATTTAGGTATCAAATCCTCATTAAAGCTGTAAATGCTTTATTTGGTAATGTTCGATCCCTCTACCCTAATTCAAAGCGCATTTAGGGCAATAGCTGGATGAATTTGCGATAAAGGTCAGCAAGATAAGAAGTGACTGGCTCATAAGCCATCTGTGAAATATTATGCAAATTTATTAGAGTATATCACGCGCATAATTTAATAAATAAATGAAATTATT
>NC_051417.1:21475439-21476638 GCF_015228065.2 Penaeus monodon | reverse complement strand
AGTGTTTTTGCCTGCTGGACTAGTGATTCTGTCATCCCTCGCTTACTCTATATACCTTAACTTACTCTAATTGAAATCTCCATATGCTCGTTTTCTTTATATTTAACGTGAACCCGACGAGGCAAACATCTATGTCAGCATTAAGATTGAATCATGTAGGCCAGTGCGTATGTGTAAAAGTTTCTCAGTAACTACCTCAGGCCACACTTGCACACTTAGGGGGCGGAAATAATTAGAGAGAATATGCAATAAAGTGAGAGGGAAAAAGAGAATAAAGTTGCATGGAGAAACAGATGGACCGAAAGATAGATATACGCTATTATCCTAAATTAGGTCTTTTTCTACAGCTAGATGCATCTCGAACATGGTTTGAAAGGATGTTTTACATTAATATTCCCATTCTTGGATTTTGAGTGTTTATCCTCACCTTCAAATTTAAGGGTTTGTTTATTTTTCTCCAGTTCAGAATATTTGGGTATACTTTTCAACGGAATCTCAAAAAAACTGGTTGTTTGTCTGATATGTAAACTACAGGCTGTTAATTAAAGATCACTTTGTTTGGGATCAAAATGTCCAATCCATATAGATATTTACTCTTCTCTACCGATGTATAGATAAGAAAACACTGAATGTAATAAAAGCAAGTTATGTAGATAATCCAACCGAAATAACTAGGTGGGAAAAAAACTATTTATGATTATGAATTGCGCAGCAACAAAGATCCCCGTCAGAAAAATAAGCGCAATAATAAAAGAAGCAAGTCTAAAACACACAAATAAAAACAGAACTGTCTACGTGCGTGGGTGGGAGGACAGGGACGGAAGGGGAGGGGAGTGCATCGTATGCCAAAAACCTTTTGCATCGAGGTTGCCGCGAGCAAAAACTCGCGGCGTGGAGGGCATGCATTTTTTTTTTAAAGCAGACATCGAGACACGACGCTCGAAAAAAAAACCTACATTGTTGCGGTTCAGAGGAAAAGGTCGCGTGGGTGGTCGACCAGGATGCAACCCCGAGACCCTGCTGTGAGAGAGCAGGTGCGACAGGTCCGGTGAATGTGCAAAGGTGAGGCGGCTCAGGCATGTCTATGATGCAACATGATTATTGCAAGCGTCATAGGTTTGCCTTTTTTGGGGGAAGAAGGATGTCTTTCTTTTCTTTCTGTTTTTGTGTCTGTACTTTTTTTTTATTGTTTTATGTGC
>NC_051417.1:21475286-21475387 GCF_015228065.2 Penaeus monodon | reverse complement strand
ATTTCTCATTATATAAATAAAGAAATGGTAGAGCTCATTGGTTGTCTATGCAATCGCCTAGTGCACATGTTTCATCTACGAACATGTCCCTTACGTCCAGT
>NC_051417.1:21467782-21468598 GCF_015228065.2 Penaeus monodon | reverse complement strand
TAATAGCTCAAATATGACTTTAGAATCGCCATTTCAATGTTATCGTACACAAGACCCGTAAAAGTCATTAAATGTATTTTATTTTCTTTCATTACAGGTGGGTTCCTCGTTTGTTTATTTGAGTGCGTCGCTTTGTGCATCGGGCGGGGAGAGTCATGTTCCCAGGTAAGTAATAACTAGCTTTTGTTTAGATTAACCCTTTAAGTATTCTTCCCTGGTCTTAATTGTTTTAGGCCAAGAAGATTAGTTTACTTTCGCATTTATCTATATATACATTCTCTTTCATAAATATGGGGGTTCAATATCTTTTCCTATGGCATTGGAATAAAGGCAAGGAATTCGAACTCTTTTTTTTTAAATAAGTTTGCGAAACCTTAGCTAACTTCCGCATTCGAAAAGGAGATTGCAGTCGCGACCGAGGTTCAAATGCACGATCGGCAACTGTCGTTGGAGGGGCGACCTCTGGAGTAAGGGTCGGGCCGAGCTCCTTCTCTGCCTTCAGTTGGTCACTGGACGCGGTGAGGGCAGCACGTGTCTACCCTCTCTCTCCCGGCTATGTTATTGCGACCGTTTTGAGAAATAAGCCGTGGCGATGTTATCAGTGGTATAAATTCTATATATGTGTGTCAGTTCTTGACGTGAAGAAATGTTGAGAGCTGGAGCTTGTGTGTCAGTGTATTTTTTTCTTATCTAAGTTTTGCCTAATGTTGTATGTGATAGTGTGTTGATTTGTCATGCGAACTAGCCACATGTCACGAGCGAAGCTACTGGCGTGGCCTGCATGATGTAAGGGCTGTGTTCTCCCTATAAAGTGTT
>NC_051417.1:21466973-21467702 GCF_015228065.2 Penaeus monodon | reverse complement strand
GTTGTCGATGTGGTTATATTTTTCTTTGGATTTTCTTTATTCTTAATTTCTTTGCTACATGCGTGGATTATACTGTACTTCGCAAGTTTTGGATGAGTATTATAATACAGAAGTTTTGGTAACCAATAGGTTTTACCCTTATTTTGTTTGTAGAAATAGTTGCAAGTACCTTGCATGAAGCTACTTTCAGATGAACAAACTTTCTTTATGGTTCTTGTCTCTCGTATCATTTCCATAGTTTGTGATATGTATATGTTTAAATGCAGTTGAAAAAAAATACCAGAAGCTGTACACTACAATGATTTATATACAGTCCCCATTCACTTTGTTTATTGACTACATCGGACATAATGGACAGTACGAGGTTAGCATCCACATGCAGAAGACCCGACCAGAGTGCTAGTCCTCGAGGAGGCGTTTACCTTCGCTCATTTGCAACATTTCCTCGTACTGACTCTCCCCCTAGAAAGGCTCTCGAGATAAGGCCGACGGGGTCTCTTATCTCTCCATCTCACCTGACGCGAGGCCATTCAGTACGAAAGCCAGAAGAGAGAGTCTATAATAATGATGCATAGGAGAATACAGAAGGGAGCCCCTGACACCAGGAACGAAGGAAAGAGAGAGAGAAAAAAATCGAGGAGTGATTCAACGATAGTGCTGGTGGTGCAGACTCTGGCGCACCGCGAGCCCCTTCCGGAACTCACGGCTCGCTTACCTGGCGTGGCGGTG
>NC_051417.1:21466441-21466882 GCF_015228065.2 Penaeus monodon | reverse complement strand
ATCCCATTCTCCGCCGCTAGGCCCATTCCAAGACCCTTTTCTAATCTCATCCCCCCTTGTCGTCCCTGTAAACTTTAGGCTCCTCCCGGAGGGTGCCCCTAATTCCAGCCCCTTCCCTTTCAGGGCCTCTGCCTAATCCCAGCCCTCAGCCAGTCCCGTCTTTTCCCATTAAGCCCCTCCCTAGGTCTGTTCCTAATCCCTTGCCAACCTCTTTTCTTCCAACAGTTTCCTTCCAAGAGGTGTGTCTAATTCTAGTCCCTTGCCAGCCCCGTTTTTTCCCATTAGGAGGCTTTCGGTACCTTTCCTAACCTCAGTTCTTTGCCAGCCCCCTCTCTACCATTAATCTCCCTCTTCTCTAGCGTTCCGAATGCAACCCACATCCATTCTCCTTTTCTGATCTGGAATCAATCATAAAGACGTCAGTTTCCGTTTCAATTCCAA
>NC_051417.1:21465652-21466097 GCF_015228065.2 Penaeus monodon | reverse complement strand
ATTGTTTTCCCTCATTGTGTATTGCCCGATCGGTTTCCTTTGAATCTTGGATTGGGTTAACAAAACACCTGCAAAGGAAAAGTAGCCTGTGTTCTGTGAAGGAGGAAACGGCGCTATCTGCATAGAATATTCTCGAAGTTGTTGCAAGGAAAACGAATATAAGTGAGCAACTTTTCTTCTTCACTTTTCCTTTGAGTGAAGGGGGGAGGGGGGTTAACACTAGAACTGCGGATTAGCATTCTAGACATCTTTCTCAGTCGTAGGTATGTATCACTGTGGACATGTACACCAAACGCAAACGTACATATGCAAATCTGCATGAAAATTTTATTTGGTTTTAGAATGTTATTTAAAGTATTATGTACGTATACGGATATGTGAAAACAGAAAGTGCAATGATTATGGCCAGAAAACGTATATATCAACCTGCGTATATATCAACGTT
>NC_051417.1:21465538-21465629 GCF_015228065.2 Penaeus monodon | reverse complement strand
GAGATGCGATTAAAACATGAAGGATGAATTCTCTCATAAGTAAAAGATGAGAAGAATAAAAGAACTTTTTATGTAATTTCTAAGTTTTGAG
>NC_051417.1:21464341-21464680 GCF_015228065.2 Penaeus monodon | reverse complement strand
GTGAGACCTCCATCAATAATAGTGGAACCGATTGATGGGTTGTATGATGGCCGTGATAGACATTGAAGCCCTGAGATTGACAATAAAGATTGTGATGACGTGAATGGCAGAATTGCTGTAAAAAATAATGAAACATTAAAGCCGGAAAATGCCTGAAGCAATAGAGCTATTTTACAGTCCTTTCTCTTGCTTTACGTCATTGGTTGTTGCATTTGCTTGATAATGACATTGACAATGATATGCGGACGATGTATTTGCGAGTTATGATGACAGTAACGAGTGTTATGCGGTATTTGTTAACCTGGTAAAGGTATATAGTGTTTTTCGTTTGCTTCATAA
>NC_051417.1:21463139-21464317 GCF_015228065.2 Penaeus monodon | reverse complement strand
CTGTCCATAAGCTTTTCATAGAATTGAATTTCAGTATATACTTTTATCCAATATCTATAACTGTAGATGACTAACACCTAATTGTTGTTATATTTGAATAGCGAAGTAAAAACAACAAATATTCTTAATAGATGTAATATTTGAAACTAGTATTGGTATCAGAATATGCTATGGTCGTAATAATAGTAATATTCATCAATACCCATCAATATTCTTTAGACCGTGAATATATTCCATTGTTATCACTCGCAGTAATGAAACGACATCTACTGGTATTGATCATATCTTGCCGCTCGTTTTGCCTTGTTAACGAAGTCTTCTCCTTTCGTTAAAGAGGCTGTTTGTATTCGTTAACGAGACTCCTTTATATTCGCTAACGACGGCCCATGTGCGGCGACGAGGAGGACATCAGTCACCCAGATCCACGAAGGTCTCTGACGGGGGCGGGGTGGGTGGCCAGGCGGAATGGCGGGTCGGAGGAATGCATTCGCCTTATCCCAGAAGCAAAACGGCAACGCAATAAGTCTGCGGGAATTCACGCCCACGTTCGCTTACTCAGCTGCCGTCCGTCACCCCGAGGAAGCTGTGTGGACTGAATATATTGCCCGTCATCGGTCGAGGATGAAAGGGTGGGGTTGGAGGGTCGGGGGTCGGGGAGAGATAGACGAAGGAAGGGGGAGGGGAGTGTAGTTGCTCAAGAAGCTGAGGCGAATAACGTGAGAAGAGGAGAAATTAATGACTTGGTGAATGGGAGAAGGTAGAGGAAAATAGAGTAAAAGAGACGAAGAGAAGTGAGGGATCGGCCGATTAAATGGCAGGGAGAGGAAATACAGAATGGTAAAAAGAGGACCGGGGAATGACTAGCGAAATATTTTAATCCGCCTTGGAACATGTGATGTAAAAGTAAGAAAAAAAAAAACAAGAACGAACACAAAATTAAAGGGAGAAAACGTTAAAAAAATTAATAGAGTGCAAAGTCAGGATAACAAGAACAAGGGAAAAAAGAGAAGGGAAGGAGATAATAGAGGATGGTCTAAATATACCAAAACAATGAGAAGGGTGAAGTAAAGAGGTAGGAGGTGCGAGTCGTGGATTGCGTTTAGGCTGAATAGTTTAAGCAGATCGCCGGCAGGGTAAGGGGGGCGAAAGAGGCAGACTGCTGGAGGGTTCAGGGGTTC
>NC_051417.1:21461676-21463061 GCF_015228065.2 Penaeus monodon | reverse complement strand
CACACCAGGGAGGGGAAGGTGGCCAAGTGACCCTGGCCTGGGTAATGATGTGAAGCAAGACCCCCAGGGCGACGGGGACCAGACATGGCGCTGCCTCGTTGTGCAAAACGGCAGGAATTCGTTTTTTGATCATTTCAATTTACCCCATTTTTACATGGGATTTTCTTTCTCTCTTTGTTCCTTGATTATTTTTGCTTAATTTTCCGTTTTATTCAAATTCTGATGACTTCATTTGTCCTATTAATGTATGTAGATATATGTACGCCTATAAAGCCGACTGCTCGCCTGTTTTGTATCGATGATCCTATCGATCCGTTTGTCGGCCCGTTTCGCTAAACGATTGGCGTTATACACACGCTTTATTCCTGCCAGTAAGAAGAGAGATAAGGATAGGGATAAAGATAAAGGTAAGGATAGATATAGAGATAAGAATAGAGATAAGGATAGAGATAGGGATAGGGATAGAATTGGAGAAGGGATGGAGATAGTTATAAGGATAGGAATAGAAATAGGGATAGATAGAGACAAATAGACAGATAGACAGAGAGAGAGAAAAAGAGAGAGAGAGACAGCAACAACTATTGTACAAAAAAACAACAAAAGGAAGCCTAAGACAACAGAGAAGAGATAATGGAAGAGAAAGAAAAGGAAGAAAGAAAAAAAAAAGAAACCAAGGCTCATCATACATCCCCAACCGGAAGAGCATTGAGCAACAACAAGGAACCCGATGATAACAGTCGATATCTGCCCAATGAGGGAAGTCTCCTGAGCATAGAACCCGCCAGATAGTTTATTGATATCCAAGAGTTCTTAATTAGTAACGCGTATTGTCGAGAAAGAGTCCCCACTCCTCCTCCTCCTCGGCCTTCTCCAGCCTTCCTTCCCACCCCCTCCTTCCATCCCTTCCCCCTCCTCCCTCCTTATCTCCCTCCTTACTTGCTCTCCCCCTTCCCCTCCCTTTCCGTCCTTCCCCTTCATCCCCCTTCCCCCCTCTCCCTCCTTACTACCCCTCCCCCTCCTTTCTCTCCCTCTCCCTCCTTCCTTCCCCTCCCCCTTCATCCTCCTCCTTCCCTTCCCCATCCTCCCCTCCGCCCCTCCTCCTCTCTCCCACCCTCAAAAGTCCTTCAGTGAATAGCGCAAGCTTCAAACTCTTTGAATCCGCGTCGGGTGATTGCTCCGTTCGTGTAGGCTGCGACTTCATCCGGATATCTCCAACGCGAACGGGATACGTGATGCGGCGGCATAAGCGCGCTTGACGGACGGGCGGGCGTCGAGGAAGACCTGCTTGCTTCTGCTCATTTCTTCTTCTTTCGGTTCTTACTATCTTTCTGTTTTTCTGTCTTTGTCTTCTTTTCATTCGTTCGTTTATTCATTTCTTGCCCTTA
>NC_051417.1:21460256-21460403 GCF_015228065.2 Penaeus monodon | reverse complement strand
CCATAGCATTATCTTGGTTATCTTCATAGTTGCTTCTTCTTCTTCAGAAAGGAAAGGAATATACACGTCAACGTATTTTCCATTGTACTTAGTATCTTACATACTTTTTTTATACTAAGTCCCTTTTCTTACTTTTGTTCCATCCAT
>NC_051417.1:21458288-21458446 GCF_015228065.2 Penaeus monodon | reverse complement strand
TTCAAAGGTTTCTCCATATTGTTCTGCAAGAACAAGCTCCACTGGTGGTTTGGAGGCAGATATCCCAAACGATATATTAGGACTTGGTTGCACTATGTCTTTTTCTAAATTTCCTTTCTTTCTCTCAATGTCTCTTTTATTCACGCAGACAATCGGAT
>NC_051417.1:21457355-21458177 GCF_015228065.2 Penaeus monodon | reverse complement strand
TTCACAGCCCAAACATCTGGTAGCTAAAATGTAGATTGGAATTGGTTATTCAAAAAGAGCTATCAAAGCTTTTCATTACCTTTTCATTTGTTATTGTAAATCATTCTTTTTTTCAAGAGAATTTATTGGATTTTGATTATTCAGTGCGTTGTTTACGGAACTGGTTATTCTAAAGCGGATTATAGAGGACAGTAAGCCTGAAAAACAATTTGAATGATAATATTCAGTATCATATTAATGCTGTTAGTATTAATGGTACTAATTTGAATACATTTACGATGAATGAAACGGCGAAAATGATAACAGTAAACAAAACAAAATAGCAACGGCTTAATCGCCCATGGTAAAAATTATATTCATGCTTGAAATCTTAAAACTAACACGCTTACAGGAACGACAATAGAAATCTAGTAGAAGTTTGTTTTAACGATGAACAAAAACGACAACTACAGACTATCTTTATTTTTAGTATTTGTTAATCTATAAACACATTACAAACCGATAAAGGTAACAGCAGCACAATAATTAACCGTTAATTTACTATTCATTTTGAAGGCTTTTAGTACACATACGAACAGAGGGGGAATTCCAGCTCTGCATGCGATTCCTATGACGATGACCTTGAAGGCTCGTGTCATGAGGTCACGCGAACGCCCTTTCCTCCTGCGTTCATGACCCGATTCACCCACATAACGTACGTTCATATCTACCTTATTTCTATACATATTTAAAAGGAAAATATATGTGATGGGAAGGAGTTATCGTTAGGCCAAGGAGGTATTTATTTTTTTATGAGGATGGAGGAAGAAGGAAAAAAAGGGG
>NC_051417.1:21456512-21456629 GCF_015228065.2 Penaeus monodon | reverse complement strand
AAGTAGAAAACAGAGGGTCGTTTCGTAGCCCAAGCGTAAACGCCTTGTTGTGACGCACGTGACGGGGAGGTGGGGAGGGGCTACACGAGACCCCAACATTAGCATAACAGACAGTTC
>NC_051417.1:21455907-21456468 GCF_015228065.2 Penaeus monodon | reverse complement strand
CATAGCATGATAGGGAGTCATTGTGTTTGTTGCTGTTGTTCCTCAAAATACAGAATCTTATGTTTCTCAGGGATTGGCGACTCTGATTTTGCTGACGTTTTTTGTATTCACATTATTTGATTGTTCTTGTTGCGTGTATTCAGTTATTACATTTATTGTATATAACGCTTTATTATCATTATTAGGTATATTCAGTTATTGTTATCATTTCGGTATCTGTTGTTTATTGTCACTATTTGCTGTATCTGTTAATTTATAATCATAGGTCATTTTACAAGCAGTAACTCATCAGAGATTGCGTCACCGAAAGTTAAATATCATACACTTTGGAATTTCAATAATGATACAGAGCAATAATAATACAGAAACTTTGCAGGCCTCCCTTCCCGGCAAAAATACAAACATTTGCACACCATTCACAAAAAGTACCAAACATATAGGCATGGTAATAGGCTAGCGCATGCTTATACAGACCTTTCGTTATGGCGCAGTGACAGAGGTGTTACGTCAGTGTCACCGGAATGGATTACGAAGGGGCCATGGCGTGTGGGAAATGACTTA
>NC_051417.1:21453475-21453706 GCF_015228065.2 Penaeus monodon | reverse complement strand
ACCATTGCTAGCTGCGAAAACTATAACCATTAATCCCATTTTTTATCGCAGTTATTACTATTGCGCATAATACTAATTAAAACAAAGATACCGATAACATTATAATCAGTGAAGATATTCATTCTTATCCAAATCTAATTGTATAACTGATAAGAAAAACAACGTCAACAAGAGGAAGAACAACAGCTATTTCCTCTACTACTACTACCATTTACACTATTGCTGTCACTT
>NC_051417.1:21452916-21453435 GCF_015228065.2 Penaeus monodon | reverse complement strand
AATGGAGCTAGCATTTTGTAATATATTTTGTCATCAGAACCATTGTTGATACTACGACCATTAATAACAAAACTTTTATGGAGTTATGGAGATGTTTGTCTCTTAAATATGTATGGTAAAGCTAGGCTAGGTTTACTATGTAGGTCTTTGGCGTCTGTTATATTATGATACTGATCATGAGAGGAAACGCAATATGAACTGAAAATGAACATAATGTTTCTTACGCGTCAAGGGTTCCATACTAGAGAAACAGAGAAGAGAGGATCGCGTTTGAGAAGAGAGAGTTGCCCTAGAATATAGTGAACCGTACTAGAAAAGGGAATGCGGCACTAGACAAGAGAGGTCTGCTTTAGAAAACGGGGAGCCGTGTTAGAGAAGAGAAAACGGAGAGAAGAGTGAGCCGCTTCAGAAAGCAAGGGGCCGTGATTAAGGTGAAGAGGCCATGCTAGAGAAAGAAATAGCCACGATGGATAAGAGAGAACCGCATACGAATAGAAAAGATAGAGAGAGAGGGAAATA
>NC_051417.1:21452520-21452846 GCF_015228065.2 Penaeus monodon | reverse complement strand
TTGGTGGAGGCGTAAAGGCCAGATGAAGGGCTACTCCCAACACTGATTAAATAATAATAGATCCGGGGTAACGTGACGTCTCTCCCCTTGACATTTCGTTTCCGTCGCGAGTCGTCAGCGGCTCGTATCTCTAATCCACGTCTCTCCCTTCTTCCATCGTTTATTATTGTCCCCATTCTTTCATATTTAACGAATTCTTGCATGTGGTGTAATCCAGAAGGGTAATAAATGCATATTTAAAGTTGTCTGTCAGTTGTCTCTCGATTGACGCTGCGGGTTGTAGTTCGATTTGGGAGGGAGGAGCTATAAATGTCAAGGTCCAGATG
>NC_051417.1:21452050-21452154 GCF_015228065.2 Penaeus monodon | reverse complement strand
AATGGGTAAATGGAGGTAAAGGTAAGTGGAATTGTGGATTAGAATAGGAAGGAAGGTGTTAGACTTCAGGGATTGAGAAACAGAAAATGAATGCGAGTTCGGAG
>NC_051417.1:21451252-21451959 GCF_015228065.2 Penaeus monodon | reverse complement strand
GGATGAGAAGGTTACCTTAAGACGCACCTCCTTTCTCGTAACATATCAAACTACGAGCCCCGTGACGTTTATCGATCTCGTCCTTTTGCCGTGAGGACTCCACCTCATACCTGCACTCCAGACGGCCCCTCCCCTCCCTGCCCCCCTCTCGTCCACGCCCTCCAACCAACTCGTCCCCCCCCTCTCCCCCTGCTTCTTCCCCGCCCTCTTCTCCCCCTTCTCTCCTCGTCTCACCTCCCCACGCCCTTCAAACAGCTCCGGCTCGCTTTCCTCCTTTTTCTTTCGCTCCCTTGCCTTCCTCTCCTCTTCTCCCATTCTTCTCTTCCCTGTTTCCTCCTTCCCTCCCACTCTTCCGTCCTCACTTCCCTTCCTCCTCCGACCTCTCCTCCTTTCCTCCTCCGCTCCTCGCCTCCCATCCTCTTCCTTTCCTTGCTTCCCTTCCTCTTCCTCCCCTTGCTTCATGTCTTCAAGGCTCTCTTCTTCCCTTTCCTTGGCGTCCAACCTTGAGGGAACACCTTGCGCATCCTCCTCATCCTCTGTTTTTTATTGCTTATTTCGATGGGTTCTTTTCTCTCCTGTGTTTGTTTGTTCTCTTTATTTTTCTGTTATTCCATTTTTTCCCCTGCCTAACCCCACCCCTCCTCCTTTTTTCGACTGTTTTTATCATTTCTATCTTAACGTTTGTCTAATATTTACTGTTTTTTGTG
>NC_051417.1:21450847-21451228 GCF_015228065.2 Penaeus monodon | reverse complement strand
AAATTCTCCGCTTCCTTTTTTTGCTATACATTCCTATCCTATATTTTCTCCTTCCTTTTATCGTCGTCTCATTCTTCTTCCTCTTTTATCTAACCTACTTTTCGGCATACCTCCACGTGCTTTATATCTACACACATAGACACCCACATATCCTCTCACTTGAGGACACGCTGGTTGAACCTGACGATTATGAGGGTTAAAACATAACCTTTTATTAAATTGTCGCAAAATGAGATTCATATTTTAACCTAATTATACCGAGAACAGCATTCTAGAAAATAAAGATCATGAATACATGTAATAAAGATAATTTTCGCTTTTATGATCCTTTCAGCATGGCCTTGCGTGCTGTGTCTTCCCACATCCAGAATTGCGTATAAA
>NC_051417.1:21450365-21450448 GCF_015228065.2 Penaeus monodon | reverse complement strand
TATGTAAGCCGAAAACTAAGAAGTAAGAAGTAAAATGTGAGATGATGCTTATATATACACACATTAATGCACAAAGATATAAC
>NC_051417.1:21449874-21449967 GCF_015228065.2 Penaeus monodon | reverse complement strand
ATAGATGATACAGAATACGTTCAAGATAGAGTCATGTTTTTTTCTCTCCGGATGATGATATTCGCACAGATATGGAAAATATTCATAGGATAA
>NC_051417.1:21448997-21449168 GCF_015228065.2 Penaeus monodon | reverse complement strand
ATCCAAACGTTAGAGCTCGGTTGTTTCTTTGCTTTATCCTTGTTCTTGAGCAAAGTTCTTAGACGTTGTTGGACTTTGCTGTCATTTAATTGCGAATTAAGACGTATTACAACTGTAAGTTTCTCTTAAACCAAAATCTTTACGAAGTGCCTGAGGGCTCTGGGGCGAAGT
>NC_051417.1:21447042-21447372 GCF_015228065.2 Penaeus monodon | reverse complement strand
GCCAGTTCTTCTGACTGAATGGTCCCCTAACAAAAGAAAATGATGATAACATTACTAATTGACCCGGTATCTTTTTTTGCCGTTTTAACGCAATAGTACCGCAGGGTAATTTATATGCTGTAGTCGAGGAGCGAAGTGTCGCAGTTCACGTCATTTTTTACGAACTTGATTGCGTAAAAGGGGCGACGTGCGTAAAACCCGCCGGTCTCGGGAAATGAGATAATGATGCAAATGCGTAGACTATCGAAGGCCGGCGGTAAAAGGCATGAAATATGATTAGAAAAATAACAAGCGATACAACAAAAAAGAGAGAGAAAAAAAAATATTATG
>NC_051417.1:21446637-21446906 GCF_015228065.2 Penaeus monodon | reverse complement strand
CAACGAAAAAGAGAGAGAGAACAAAAAGAGGAAGAGAGAACTCATATTAAAAAAAAGAAAGTCCGGAGATGGAGGAACCCGAAGTAGACCAGGGAGGGTGGGAGAGGGGGGGGGGGAGTCGATCGCTGTTTACATCTCTGAGTCGTGTCTTTGTGTTGCACCTCCGGATGATGAAACGCAAACAAACCACCTCCAGCCAATCAGAAGAGGTTTCCGTAACGTGGCAACGCTCGAAATCAGTGAGGGAAAGAAGGGGAGATAAGGGTTAT
>NC_051417.1:21445572-21446152 GCF_015228065.2 Penaeus monodon | reverse complement strand
AGGTGAGGTTTTGCTGTTGTCAGGCTGTACTTGAATATATTTGCATAATGACACATCATCTAAAAACTCCCAAATTAAGAAAAAGGCAGAATACTAAACCTACAACCAAATACAGAAATCGCACAAAACGGAATGAAACAGCAACACAAACTTCAGAAAAACACATCAGTTGCAACCATGAAAAATGAAGGAAAAATATATTACCTTTCCTGACTATATTTTCGCTTGACACAACGAATCTTTTTCCTGCAATGTCTTGAGGAGGAACCAGTTCAATAAGCACGCGCGCAGGCAGATAAGCATCGGGCTCCCACGCAGATCTCGCTCTTATGACGGAGGGACAAAGAGGCGAAGTTAGACAGGGTACTGACCGAGTAAGAGTGACGGAAGAGGTTCCCCCTGGCCGTCGCAGAAGAAACTCTAATGCTGTGTTGCTGTTGTTTGTGCGAGATTGAACGGAATAGGCACGTTGCCGGCTTGGCGTTGGTTGCTGCGAAAGGCTGTACGTTGGTCTGGACGGTAGTTTTTGGTTTGAAGGATGAGTGCGGAGAAATAGGGGTGGGTAACAGGAAGATAGGAG
>NC_051417.1:21444896-21445366 GCF_015228065.2 Penaeus monodon | reverse complement strand
GAACTGAGAGAGATGAATATACAGACAAACTTAGAGATGAACAGAAACACATCATAAGGCAGATGTTGAGTAAAAAAGCACAATAGAGAGAGTGGGTGAGAGGAAAAAAACACGCAAACAGAAGGGAACTAGTAACATAAAGCAACAAAGCTTGCAAAGAAAACAATCTCAACCGCTCACCCACATTTATCACCAGAATAATTATGGCCACGACCCCCTCCCCCACCCTGCATCGAGTCGTAGAAGAGACTGTTGTGTGTATGGCGTCATAGGTGGTCTGTCATTAATCACAAGAGAAGAGAAAAATGGTATGGAAAGTTTCCTGTACTCTGTATGTTTTCTGTGCTAAGGTTTTATGTAAATCTGTGCGTGGTGCTTCTGTTATAATCTTCTTAGGTTATTGATAAACTTTTTTTTTATAATCAACAGAGATTATTTGTAAAGGAATAACTTCAATTACTTCTCTGTGG
>NC_051417.1:21444474-21444777 GCF_015228065.2 Penaeus monodon | reverse complement strand
ACACTCCCCTTACCCCCTAGACACATGCACATAAAAAAAACCTGGATCCATCCACACACATGTACATTCTCATGCAATACACATGCAACACAACAAGTACCCCGACAGCCAAATCGCTGCTGAAGTACTACATCATTGACCGCCAACAGCAAAATGAATACATAATAACGACAGCAATTGTGTATAACGTAAGACACCCCCCCCCTCCTCCCAATCCCGCCTTAACCGCCCTACATGAGGGATTATGATATATGAGGGGGTTGGGGAGGCACGCGATGGGGTGGAAGGGATAAGGAGAGGGGC
>NC_051417.1:21443776-21443955 GCF_015228065.2 Penaeus monodon | reverse complement strand
GTCAGATAATTTGGTCGCGGGCACCGAGGGTTCAATATTCTGAACTTGATAATAAGAGGGGAAAATGAATAAAGGTGTAGAGAAAGGGACCGCGAGAGGGCGGAGGGGAGACATGTCATATTGACGCTAAAGAAGAATAAGACACGGGGTTAGATATGAAGCTTGGAATAGATGATGAT
>NC_051417.1:21443356-21443636 GCF_015228065.2 Penaeus monodon | reverse complement strand
TACAAGAGCTGATTATACCGGAAGTGGAACGAAGTATAAATCAAATGTGCTAATGATTTATGAAATGACGGATTAAGGAAAGAAGGATAAAGGAATATGGCTAATAAAAATGATGAAACAAGGAAGACCAGACAAACGAAAAACAAAAGCAACACGAAAACACAAAACATATATGAGAGAGCAGGGGCTTTGTCTTCCGTTAACTGTAGCAAGTTTGAATGCTTTTTGCATGAAGCAGAGTAAAGGGGAAAGTACTGCGGACAGAAGAGACTCCATCATT
>NC_051417.1:21442757-21443230 GCF_015228065.2 Penaeus monodon | reverse complement strand
GATATACTCTTCGCCTTTCCCATTTGTCCCTCATTCCATCCACAATAATTACGTGGAAGCTCAACGCGAGCCTCACCTGAATGAAAATGTCGGGAATATATTGCCATTCTCGCGTAGTAAACATTTATTATACTGCATATTGGTTTACGAAAAAGGACGATTCACTGTAGAAAATATCTAATGTTGTACTTAGTTAATGGATAGGTGAACTAGAATGTATAATGTATAATGTTCAGTCATCCTACATTCACATCCACCAGGAGAGAATGAAGAAACATTCTTTACTTTCTTCTGTTTACTTCTTTTTCTTTTTTTGTGTGTACAAAACAACTTGCTAACAATCGAATCACAAGCCGGTGGTGCATGAAGACTGATTATTCTTCCCCCTAACAGAGGCCAATCTCTTCATTTGGGAAGGGAGACAATCCCCTTGGTACAGGAAACAGTTTAGAGATACCCTGTATATGTATGCT
>NC_051417.1:21441987-21442575 GCF_015228065.2 Penaeus monodon | reverse complement strand
GAGTTATCCATGTCTAAAAAAAGGTTTTCAAAGGCAGTTGCAATGAAGGTGAATTATATCGGGGTCGATAATTGATTGTGCGCGTCGGTTTTTGGGAATTTGCTGGTTTTCTCATTCTCTCTTTTTTTCTAGCTCATCTTATTTTTATATTTCACTCTTTATCGTTCCGTCGTGCTGAATGTCTCTCTATCTACCTATTTGTCTTTCTGCATTTCGTATTAATGTCTATACTTTTTATGCACAAGCATGTTTTTCATCCCTTTCACCTCTTGTTTTACCATAAGAAAAGTTTCTTCACTTTTTATTTTTCCCTTCACACTGGATTTGATTAAATAACTACAATAGATCCGATAGAACCACAATAGAACCACATTTTAATTCAAATAAAATGTTAAAAGATAGGAGAAGTTTCCTTTCATGAAGAAAAAAATCACTCATTTTCTTTGACTCTGTTTTCTGATTAAAACTCTTTGATTCTGTTTACCAAGGTCTTATAAATGTGGGACTTTATTTTTCTTATTTTTCTTTTTCGTCTGTTTACTTAGATCTAGAAACAGCATCCCTCGATTTTTTTCCGTCTGTTAATAA
>NC_051417.1:21441658-21441923 GCF_015228065.2 Penaeus monodon | reverse complement strand
AGTTTTCCCCTTTGTACAACTTTGCTATTTTCCTCTCCCAGTTTCTGTGCACTGTATCTCTCTCATCTCGACAGTGATGGTACTGTTCCCCTAGGCAGTCTTTCACTAATGCAGCGCACGTGTCTAATTTACATCAAGTGTTCATGCTAATGTGTTTTGTAAACTCGAATTATAGCGTACTAAATCAGTCTTGTACTGTGCGATTTTTGTCTGTCATTTTGACTCTTATCTCTTTCTTTTGTTCTTAAATTTGTCTTCCCCCTTC
>NC_051417.1:21441256-21441502 GCF_015228065.2 Penaeus monodon | reverse complement strand
CTATATTCTTCTATCTGCAACTCTTTTCTCCCTCCCTCCGTCTGTACACTGTATATCCCCTATGCCGGTAGTGACCTCACTGTTCCCCTAGGCAGTCTTTCACTGATGCAGCACGCGGCTCTCATTTACATCAAGTTCAATAAAAAGCTGTTGTTGATGAGAAAGTGTTCATGCTAATATATTTTGTATACTTGGATTAAAATGTACTATCTTTTCTATCTACCCCCCCCCCTTTCCTCTCCCTTT
>NC_051417.1:21440238-21441175 GCF_015228065.2 Penaeus monodon | reverse complement strand
GTCTGTCTGTCTATCTCCCACACACGCGCGCGCGTGTACTTGTTTTGTGTACATTTACAGTCCCTCTTACCCTAACACTCGAAGATATGCTCCTTTAACTCCAATATACACGTTCTCATCATGAATCCCACTTGCGCATGCAGGGTAAAAGCAAGGACTAAATAACCAGCACCAAGCATGTTTCCAAACTATCGTGAACCTTTCTGGTCTGAATATTCTTCCGATAAAGTACTACCCGGCCGATTTCTCTTCTCGTATAGGTAATGCGTTTTAAGTGTAACGCGGGTATTATTTCCGCAGACTTTTTTGGGGGGAAATAATAAGAAGTGAAAAAAATTCTTAATCTCTGTTTCTCTCAATAAATTTTCTTATTGGTGTGTATTGTATTCTTTCCTCTGTCAATTATATAGCCTTCTGTTTCCTCTTTTTATTTGTATTTATCACCTGACCTTTTCTTCCACATTCATTTAATTTATGCAATGTCCTTTTTCATGGATTAAGTCTCTCTCTTACCTCTCTCCTTTTCCCTCCCAGTATTTTTTTCTGTGTGTCTGCGCAAAAGACTTTATTCGGAGGAATATATTTCCACGGATATTACCATGTGACCCCTGGATGTTGTTAATCAGCGGGAAAGGGTCGAGTGATGAAATGAGGAAAATAAGGAGATAAGGAAGAAATGGAAAGAGAGAGGGAGATGAAGAGAAGGAAGAATACGTATGAATACAAAGTAAGAGATGATATAATGCGGCAATAAAGGAAGTGGAAAGGAAAGAAAAAATAGGGGGGGTGAGAGAAAAGCGGAAAAAGAGGTGGACATGAAGACGAGAAGGATTAGGGTTAAAAGAGAATCCTAGAGAAGTTTAAGGGTGATATTAAAGCTCCGGAGAGGGAAAAGAAATAGAAAAAAAACGAGAATGGAAAGAGAGGTATGTAAGAT
>NC_051417.1:21440008-21440208 GCF_015228065.2 Penaeus monodon | reverse complement strand
GGCTCAAGAGAAACTGGGGGAAAAGGGAAAGGGAGTAAGACACGTGAGTCAAATGGAGAAATGTTATTGAAGCGAATGATGGCTAGGACAACAGACTTCCGCCTCTGTGATGGGTCGTGACAGAGCGGACCGGAAGTGGCATTAATCCAAGTGGAAGCTAATCCACGTGCCGCGGCTCTGGTCACAATCCAGGTCATATG
>NC_051417.1:21439832-21439974 GCF_015228065.2 Penaeus monodon | reverse complement strand
TTGCCACCCCTCACCTTCACCACTCCAAAGGTCGCGAGGTTACAGATCTCGGATGGCCTGAAATTGCGTCGGGGATCATCTATTATTTTTAAATAATTACCTTTGGAGTATTGCTATTTTCAATAACATTTAGTCATTTGTA
>NC_051417.1:21438803-21439431 GCF_015228065.2 Penaeus monodon | reverse complement strand
GCCTAGTATCTGCTTGCTCCCACTTTCATTACGCTTAGATCTCGGTCTTGGACATAAAAGTCTGTTACATTCCAGACAATAGACGCATCACTGTAGATAGATCTGTATGTGTTGTTTATGTATGAGTGAAATTTGCCCTGGTGAGCGTACGTTCGTTTATGTATTTGTGTCGGTTTGACTTGTAAGTATGGGTGTTTTATGTATATCTGCTCTGGTGTATAATTACGTGTATGTCTATATGACTCGGAAACTTCTAGCTTTCCAAGAAGTGAAAGGATAGCATGAAATTCTAAAATAAAAAAAAGAAATCTGCGTCAGCTGCAACGAGCTTTCTCGTCTCAGGCATCCTGTGCCGGCGCAGGAAGAGTCAAGTCCCTGATAGCTATCTACCCCCCTCCTACCTTCCCACCGTATCCCCTTCCCCCCTTGCAGTTTTCCTAGATTGAATTGTGTAATAAATTATGTTAGTGCAAAGCTATTGATTTATGACTGTTGGGCGATTTGTTACTTACATCTCCTGTCTTATCTGTGGAAATGGTGATGGAGATAATACAGTTTATGTTTTTAGATATTCTTTGCAATAATAGTTCAGCACTCTCGGTGTACATAAATGACATTGATGGCACTC
>NC_051417.1:21437527-21438580 GCF_015228065.2 Penaeus monodon | reverse complement strand
GCAACGCCGCATTTCCACACACAGCCGTAACAACACCTCTAACCAGATCACTGAGGCAAACCGCTACCAAGGCGAGGAAGCGGAAATTGAACTGTGCTTGAGCGGGAACTGGAGTTAACCAACCCGACCCTGGCATGAGGCTGCGTTTAAAAGAGAAGGGAGGGAGGGAGAGAGGAATGGGGGGAGACAGAGGGAAGAGAAGGAGGGAGACAGAGGGAAGACAGGGAGGTAGACAGAGGGAAGAGAAGGAGGGAGACAAAGGGAAGAGAAGGAGGGAGACAGAGGAAAGACAGGAAAGGAGACAGAGGGAAGAGAGGGAGGGAGACAGAGGGAAGAGAGGGAGGGAAACAGAAGGAAGAGAGGAAAGGAGACAGAGGGAAGAGAGGGAGGGAGACAGAGGGAAGAGAGGGAGGGAGACAGAGGGAAGAGAGGGAGGGAGACAGAGGGAAGAGAGGGAGGGAGACAGAGGGAAGAGAGGGAGGGAGACAGAGGGAAGAGAGGGAGGGAGACAGAGGGAAGAGAGGGAGGGAGACAGAGGGAAGAGAGGGAGGGAGACAGAGGGAAGAGAGGGAGGGAGACAGAGGGAAGAGAGGAGGCTGGGGAGGAAAGAGGAAGAAGGGAGAAGCGGGGAGACTGAGGAGGGGGGATCGTGGTGGGGAGAGGGGGAAGAAAGAGACGGGAAAGAAGAAGAGGGAAGAGGGGATAAAAGACAAACAGAGGGAGAAGAGAGAAAAACAGGGAAGAAAGAAAAACAGGGGAAGAGGGAGGGGTATTCTGGATAGAGAGGATAGAGTAGAAATGAAAAGGAGAAAGAGGAAGAAATTTAGAAAAGGGAAATGAAATGGGGAAAGAGAGAGAGAGAGAGAGAGAGAAGGGGAAAGGGCAGCGCTGAAGAGAAGAAGAGGGTGTAGAAAGAGGGATAAAGAGAAAATAATAGAGGGAGAGAATAAAACGAAGTAAAAAGTCATATTTGCCTTGTGAAATTGCTCAGGTATTTCATGTTTTAACGTAAATCGTAGGCGAAAACAAAGGGCATAAATTTATTAGGTATTT
>NC_051417.1:21436530-21436728 GCF_015228065.2 Penaeus monodon | reverse complement strand
AGAGAGTGAGGGATATAAAAAAAAGTTGGTGAGAGGATGGGGGGCGGTGAGTGGAGTGGAAATGGAGGCCAAAAATTCCACTCAAATGAAAAAAGCGGTTCGAGAAATTCACGTCTTTTTCCCGCAAATTGTGTAGAGCAGATTCCAGTCATTCTTGGACTCCCTCTCTCTTGTGAAGACTCAATATTGAGGAGATTA
>NC_051417.1:21435584-21436401 GCF_015228065.2 Penaeus monodon | reverse complement strand
GTAACTTACAGCAGTTGTATATTTTCCCTGTATCTGTGCTCCACAATCTTATCCCTTAACTCAGTTCTTCTCAATTTCAACCAGTTGTTCAGATATCTATGTCATCCCCTCGCTCTCGCCCTGACCCAGGACATATCATCATCCTAATCCTTGCCCCCCATTCATTAAATCCAACGAGACGTATTATCACCAATCTTTCCCATTCGCGTATCTATCTCTGGGTTAATACGCTTCCCCTTTTAAACCTCTGGAATGTTGAAGTTTTATAGGCTCTGTTCACACCCAAAACGATGTCGTAACAGCTGGCTATTGCGATAAATGTTCCTTATTGAAATCCCTTGCAGTAACTCCTTCCTCTCCTGCCTGTGCTAAAACGGGTGTAGACGTGAGCATTAAATGGTAATGGTAAGGGTATAGACTGTCCTTAACTTTAAATATGGGTGATAATGATGATGACGGAATTATCTTGAGGACAATGTTAGCGAATGCGGGTTATGAAATCTTCAATTCATTCATTCATTTATCTGTCTGTGAATGGTACACTGATGAGGATAACTGTGTGTTCCTTGTAACCTGATAAAAAATGTTTGCCATGAATCTTCACATGAACGGTTGCTGTATATACTTATATTCCCTCTTTCAACGTTTACATAAAAATATATTGACGAATTTTGGTAAATATTTTGAGTAGGTTCCCCATGGCTAAGGACCAATGGAATTTGGTGATGATCCATATTGACATCCACCTTCAGAATGAAACTAAAGGATGCTTCACCAAGGAGTCTGTTAGCAGCAGCAGCAAACTTATGTATTCTAC
>NC_051417.1:21434439-21435408 GCF_015228065.2 Penaeus monodon | reverse complement strand
AACACACATAAATGGAGAGAGAACTTATTTGGATATTACAGCGAAGGAATTTAACAGTTAACTCCGAAAACAACCTGACAAATGAATTCCCTAACCCCTTCCCACCCCCCCGCACCCCTCCTCAAAACCCATTAAGCGTTACACAGTGTATATCATAATTGTATTCTCCAAACGTGGACACCCTTTGTTAAGAGAAAAAATAAGGTTGTTAAAGATAAAAAAACTGTAGGTAGTAAGTGAGATCGGTGGCACCTCCCTGGCACCCAACCCGACCCCTCTCCACTTTCCCTCCCTACTACCCATCTGGGCAGGTAATAATGGCATTCTATGGGTCATCTGTTACCTGTCTTCTCTCTCGTTCTCATAACTATTTATTACCTACTTTTCGTTTTGCCAACGGTCAGCCCTGTATTTTTCTATGCTTAGACAAATAGAAAAAAAGGAAAACACACTCACAATACGGAAAGAAATGGAAAAGGTGAGAGAAGGAAGGGGAAAATACCATGAAAAATAGATAATGTGTAAATATCAAACGCATTATGTTAAGCCGTGTATTGTGGTAGAACTGCATCCCGCTTTAGTTCGAAACTGAATTAGGTTGAAGGCATTATAAAAGCATAATACCTCTGTGGGGGCACTGGTGTTGTTCGTCCTCGCTATTAGGAGTAATGAGATATGGCGTGAAACTGTTTTTTTATCATGATCGTGATAATATTGCCGTGGATGTTGCATTATATCAGTATAACCTTTTTTCATGTGGTATTAGTGCTGTATAAGGTGTGTGAAGCAGTAGGTTGTGGGTGGGGAAGGAAGATCGATGAGGGAGACAAAAAAGAGAGAGAAAGGAAGGTTGAGAAAACAGAATGGTGTGATAAGTTAAAAGCAAGGCTTGTCGGCTTGTCTTTGCCTTGTTCTCGGACGTCAGAATAGATAAGTTGAAAGATAATAATAAAAATATTTTTTTTCTTG
>NC_051417.1:21433766-21434102 GCF_015228065.2 Penaeus monodon | reverse complement strand
GAGTCCTCAATCTTTACTTTTTCTGGTTTGTGGATAATCTTGCCCGCAGAATAAGGAGAAAGGGGAACAGATTTTATTATTTATAAACCATGTTCCTTCTGCATTTGTACTTGTTACTCCGTTAGTTTGTGATTAAATTGCGATGTAGTAATTGTTTAGATTCTTTCTTAAAAAACGTGTTTAAATCCTGCAAATATACTGCAGATTACTAACGGAAATATAAATTTGGCGTTAATTCTTTGGTTAATATCACCTCTCTAACACAATGTATACTGTGTAATGATCGCAGTGAGAAAGAGGAAGAGAGAGTGAGTGGAGGGATCAGCTTATGATTGT
>NC_051417.1:21432829-21433268 GCF_015228065.2 Penaeus monodon | reverse complement strand
TTATTTTGATAAAAGTTAGTGGATGATCTTGCGTGTAAGCATATGAACACTTTAATGAATGTGTTTACACTACTCATACTAGTGTCTGCACATTTGTTCTAAAAGAAGTGCTAGCGCAGGAATGACCAGATAGGCCCTTCATAATCCACGCAGACGCCATCCCGGGCTAAGGACATTTGAGAGTCCATCCAGAGCTGTGTCTAGAGATTGAAAAAATAAACAAATTCAAAGTTGCAATCTCGGATCCCGTTCGCGATCACTAGGCGGTAATAAAGCCTCGGAAATATGTTTATTTTTCGATATTACATCGCCCGGAATTGATGGCAAATGAGAATATTCTTGCCGCGAGCGGCAATTTATTTATTTCTGTTGTTGACGTTAGAGTACTGTTATTTTTTTCTAACTGCTCGGTATTATGACACTTCTTGCTTTTATTTCT
>NC_051417.1:21432237-21432452 GCF_015228065.2 Penaeus monodon | reverse complement strand
ATTACACATGACTATAAACTTTACTGATGGGGACAGTCTATGATTCTCGTTTTCACAGGGTATTAAAGTAAGATAAAATGCCTGCAACTCTGGGTATTGTCTCTGCATATGGCCTTGATGACAACTAGTGTTAGTTTGATGGCAACTGTCAACAAGACAGAGATGCAGTTTGTGCTGCCGTCGAGAGCAGAGCAAAGAAAACAAACGAAGATAAC
>NC_051417.1:21432063-21432164 GCF_015228065.2 Penaeus monodon | reverse complement strand
GACAATGTAAAAAAAAAATTTAAGGTGAAGCCGGCAAGCACAGACAGAGAGAAATGTCTGAACGAAATAGAATGTAGGTTAAATACACTACGAGAGGACGC
>NC_051417.1:21431540-21431873 GCF_015228065.2 Penaeus monodon | reverse complement strand
ATGAAAGCGAGATAGCCTTCAGAGAACTGTAACGGAGACTGGGATGTATATCTGAGCCCAGGCATGTACCGTACGTATTTCACTGTCACCTATAATTGAAGCTTGGTTGCCACTGTGTTTTTTTAGTGATGGACGGGGCACGGTTATGGTACAGGGGATGGGAAAGGATTGATAAAATGGAAACAGGTAGACTGACTAGAAACGATGAAAGCAGAAGGCTAGATATTAAAATGGTCTTCCTTTCGTATGATTAGATATTGTTTTCGTTGTTTATTCTCTCACATATTTCGGTTTCAAGTTAATGATGATTTATTTTGTTGTGATAGACTTGAA
>NC_051417.1:21431132-21431511 GCF_015228065.2 Penaeus monodon | reverse complement strand
AGTACAACCACAACATTACAAACAAAACTTAAGTCAAACTACGTTCGAACTAGAAGCGAAAAACAGAACAACTTAGAAACAAAATAATTTCGAAAAAAGGTATATAAACACCCCTTACCTATTCATACCCAACATCTGGAGAGGTGTTAGCCATGTAACATGTCTTCAACACGTTTGAAGTCGACTTTACACACCGGGGATTTATATAACGGGCCTCCTCCTTGAAGCGGCCGACAGATGCACACCGAGACAGGAGGAGGGATCACGTTTTGGAATACGCATTATCCAATTAGGAAGTTCAATCTGTCTTAAGTGGGGGCCTTAATCGTCGGCACTTTAGGGGAGACTCAGGGTGCTCGGCGAGTGAGCGATGTCTACT
>NC_051417.1:21430595-21430932 GCF_015228065.2 Penaeus monodon | reverse complement strand
TGTTGCAGGCGTCTTTGGGCGTGGCTTGGGAGGGGCAGCTGTACCTTCCTCGTCGGAACTCGGCGGCAGAGGGACCGAGGTCACCCGCCTGCCGCCTCCTTTCTATTTTTGATTCTCATTCTTGAGAAACGTGTATTATTTTGTTATCGTTGTAAATGTTTTTTTTCTCTCATACTTTTCGTTTCCTTCTATTTTTTTTATTCTCATTCTCTAGCTTCTTCTTTCTTTTCTTTTCTGCTGTTCCACAAAAAAGAGCAATATTGTTTTACGATGATGTCTTTCTCCTTTTACATACCTCTTTACCACACTATAACTACCTGAGACTCCATCGTATACG
>NC_051417.1:21429888-21430523 GCF_015228065.2 Penaeus monodon | reverse complement strand
GTAAAACCTTAGCGACGGAATGCTTCAGGCTCAGTTGATTGAATCGGAATTCCCACGGCTTTTAATTGCCGATGCAGTTCACGCAGACCCCGACCAATTCCCACTTACCTGTGATTCACGTGTGCAACTTGCAACCCCGGCGATCAACACTTCATTGAACTGGGAACAAGGCTGACTTCTGTCTTTCGCTTATTAACACAGGCCTTTGTTATCGATATATTAGAACAGTAAGTTGGTAATCGGTGGCTTGCTTACCAATCGCTTTGCCTACTTGCAAAATAATTTTGTTTTTATTGGCTAAAACTTTTGGTTAAAATGTGGTCATGTTAGGAGTTTATTTGGGTGTGAACTTGATTGACTGAGTTTTTAGGAAATACTTTTTTGCTGAATGTACGTCCAATAGTTTGTTCAAGCATCGTGCGTTCAGATCAATGTTGCAAGTGTTGCAGTTATATTTAGAATAATCTTGTTATAGGATAAGCTTTGCGATCTGATTAGCATTAATCAAATTGCTAATCAAAATGGCATGATTAGATGGCCGCCGGAGTTAATGCCCAAGAAAAAAAATGTGATTAAATATCAGTCCACAGGCAACGTTAATGAAATATGACGGGATAAATCCGTAGACTTCTTGG
>NC_051417.1:21429181-21429600 GCF_015228065.2 Penaeus monodon | reverse complement strand
CGAATTCCGCTGCGTCAGGGTCGAGCTCTATCACATTTAGAATTGTTTATGTCAGAAAAGGGTATTTTCATCAGTATTTAATGTGATCCTTTTAGTGTTGATGAGATTCTAATAATCAAGGTGCAGGTGCATGTGCGTGTATACAGTGCCAGGTGCGTGGGAGAGAAGTTTGAAATAGAGACAGAGGTAAAATAGGAAAGTAAGAAGAGGAGAAGAGAAGAGGTGAAGACTAAAAGAGAGACACAAGAAACCTTTGTAAATAGAGAGAACTTCATACTCGATAAAGGAAACAGGCACTTAAAAAAAAAAACCCTGCTAATAACACCCCACCCCCCTTCCCCCACCGTGCACCACAACTCTAGTATCAACCTTTCTGCTTCCAGCCTATTCTCACCCCTCTTCCCCACTAACTTCCAAAT
>NC_051417.1:21428957-21429123 GCF_015228065.2 Penaeus monodon | reverse complement strand
TTGCTTCAATTCTCAGCCCCACCCTAACTTCAAATGTCCTCCCATTCCACTTCAACTCCGGCTTCAGACCTCTCTCTACACCTTGCTTCAAATCTCCCCTTTTCCCACCTCGTAACTTGCTTTAGTCGACTCCTCTCCAACCGAACTTCATCCCGTCCCCTTTGCT
>NC_051417.1:21428293-21428889 GCF_015228065.2 Penaeus monodon | reverse complement strand
TTTAAAAATAACGGTGTATCGGGAACAGGCACTGGAAAAAATAAATGGGATGATGGAAGGAATAATGTACATGAAGAAAACGAAAAAAACAACAGCTGTTATCTACTGGATGAAGTGTAGATGAAAAAGTGCCAAGGAAACAGGTAGATTCCAGCAGAGAGAAGAGCCTCAATTTGGCCAACAGCTAGAGAACATGTGTGATGACATATATGTGATAGAGACATTAGTTACTTGACAATGCCAAGAATTATAAAACTTTCTCTCGGACAGCTACAACAATATCATCTAAACCACATGCAACATAGCACGACTGCAGATCTAAATATTTTGTATTTTAATTTCAAAACCAAAATCATGATCCGCAATCCAAAACTCCATTAAACAAACAGTTAATCTACGCTACAGTCGACAACAAAGAGAAAGAGAGAATAAAACATGATGTTCCCAGTAAGTGATTCATCTCTCAAAGCTGCAACTTGCAAAGGCAAGACAAAGCAATGATAATATTTTTCTCTCGTCAGACCACTTGTGGGGTTGGACGAGTTATTTCAAACGGTGAGCGACTCATTTTTCGTTTTCTGAATGAAATGGCAGAG
>NC_051417.1:21426992-21427320 GCF_015228065.2 Penaeus monodon | reverse complement strand
CACAAGCATCCCATAATCTAAGCACAACGTAAATCGGGTTAATGATGAATATATCGATTTGAATCCCTCTTTAGATTCTGCAGAATATTAGATAACTTATAATGGCAATTTTATGCAATGCTGAAATATAATTTTTTCTACTATGAAGAGAAAATAACGATGAGGATAAATGGTAAAGAAGCGAATGTGAAAAATATACGAAGATTAAAATATACAAAGATATAGATCTTAGTGCCTGTATTCAAAAGGCATAGACATGATAGCCTATTGTTGGCTAATTGATTTAGCTCATCTTTTTTTATAATGATGAGGAATGATACGCCCTTTG
>NC_051417.1:21426547-21426675 GCF_015228065.2 Penaeus monodon | reverse complement strand
TAACAATCTATTTTTGTTTAAAACTTAGCAATAACATCACGATAGATCTCCCGGCTAGACACTAAGGATGGTGTACGACATGTTTTACGTCACCGATTATCTAGGGGCAGAAATCATAAATAAGCTGT
>NC_051417.1:21425762-21426412 GCF_015228065.2 Penaeus monodon | reverse complement strand
TTTGTAAACTGATGTTTTTCTGTGTCATGAAATTTGCTTGATGTGGGTATATTTTCGCCAAAGATGTGGTGTGTTTAGACTTTCACTTTTGCGAAATAAGCAGACAAAATCAACCTCTTTCGTTGTTTTTTTGTCTAGTGCTTTTATCATTATCATTGTTCCATATTTCCTTTTTTTGAGTGAGACAGTACCCGTAGGTGCACTGGAGCGGAGAGTAAAAAATCCTGCATTTTAATATTTTCAGAATAATTTCCATAATCAGTGAGAGCAAGCGAGGCTCGTGTACATATGTGACGATGCTAAAGTCGCACAGCAGCGTAGGACCAAGGATTAGAGAGAACAAAGATGCTTTTATCGGCGGCCCTTGTGTCAAGGTGTGGTGGCTCCTCGTCCACTGCTGCTTCCTGTAAGGGCCAGCGCCGCCATGGGCAAGACAGTGCCATGCCCCACTCGCCGTGCCCCCCCTGCTGCTTCTGACAGCCTCCAGGCCCCACTGACGCCGCCCGCGCTCCACGGCGCCGCGCCCTTCTCGACCTCGACCCCGACTTCGGCCACCATGACGGAGGGAGCTGACCCGCGCGCGTGCGGACGCGTGTCCTTGGGAGGCGGCCGCCCCGAGCAGGCCTCGAGGCCCACTCCCGAGGACGTCG
>NC_051417.1:21424958-21425710 GCF_015228065.2 Penaeus monodon | reverse complement strand
CGCCGGCTGTGCGCTCTTCTGGAGGGAGGGAAAGGCAGGAGGGGAGGACCCACGCTCACACCTGTCACCTAAGAATCACATAACGTTCGCCTTAGCCCGCGGGGGCGCCGAGCCCTGCGAGACTCTCTCGGCGCCCGTCGCGAGGGGGGGCCGTCCACCCGCCCGCGCTCGGCCCTATCAACATATCATGGTCCTTGGTGATAAGGGATATCACGTCGGCTCCTGTCACGCCCAGACGAACATATCACGAGAGGCATTTCTGGGTCACTTAGCAGACACTTGCAGCGCGACTCGCACTGACGGCAGCGCAGCAGGAGCCCCGCGCGGAGTGAGAGACGCTTCCCTGGTGGCGCGCGATGCGGGCGGCCGGGCGAGCAGCGGCATCCGCGACCCGAGCGAATCAAATAGGTTGTTATCTTCGAGTGGGAACTCGTGGACACACGGCAGATGCCCGACCGCGCCCACTGTGCATGAGGCGGGCGTGAGCGCCGGGGACGAGAACTTCGTAGGAAACGCAGTGAGTGCTAGTGCAAGTGCGTCCTCGCCCATAGTGAGAACTTTCTCCGCCTCGCCTGGCACCCAAGAAGGATCATTCGCGCATGCAAGCAGGTCCCCCCCGACGGCCGCGCTGCCGAGCGATCGCCGCAGCCTCGGCAGCGCCTGGCACGTGGTGCTCCTGCTCCTGGTGGCGAGCCTGCACGCGCGTGTCGGGGTGCTGGCGTCCGAGTTCCCGGACCGCGAGTGCTGCGACT
>NC_051417.1:21424273-21424858 GCF_015228065.2 Penaeus monodon | reverse complement strand
CAGCTTCTTCCCGACCTCGTCCGTGCCTCCTACAGGTGAGTCCTGCCACTCGAGGCCTGTCTGCACTTTCTCCTTCCACCATGATGTACTCCTAATGCGCACCGGATCCCGTGTCCGGCGGCGCCTCTGAACGTCGGAAAAAACGCGGGTTACGGTTACCTAATGGCTTCCTCTTGCCCCGAAAAAAGGCTCGTAAATTTTATGAGCTCACTTTGCTAACTAAAAACAGCCATTTCGCGGGACTTTGACACCGAGTGAGTCCATAGCACACCCAGGCGCCCAGTGCCAGGAGGACATAAAGGTGCTGCTCCCGCGCTCTTAATGGGTAATATCCATCCTATGGCTTAGGGACAAGCGCCAGAAAATAAATTAGGGATTCCGCCTCGGGCTCATTGCAATCTGGAAGCCCTTGGGTGATGGGCAGCGAACGGGCGAGGTTTATGTCGGGTTCATAAACGGGAGAAAGGGGAGGTAACTAAGTGTAATTACTAGTATTCAAAGGTGAGGATGTACTAAGTGTTGTTTGATTTTTTTGTGTGGAGGTTGGATAAACAGATGGATAGACCTAAAGGTTCTTGCAAGGGC
>NC_051417.1:21423665-21423820 GCF_015228065.2 Penaeus monodon | reverse complement strand
CCAGTACTTGAAATTAGGGTTCGGCGTAGTTCTCGTAATCCTGTCGCAAGTTCAAGCAAGCGCTGCTGAACTTTCTCAAGCCCGGATGCAGCTTCTTGATCTCACGTCTAACCCTTATTTTCTTCTTCTCTTCCCTTTCCAGTTATCTTGTGGGA
>NC_051417.1:21423247-21423569 GCF_015228065.2 Penaeus monodon | reverse complement strand
ATCGTGCTGCCCATTTAATCCCTTTCTTGTACTTGTCTTGAGTCTCCCTGTTTCTTCCTTCCCTTTACCTTGGGTATCTTCTCTCTCCCTTCTCGTTATCTCTCATCCCTCCCTTCCCCTTTCTGTTATCATGTACCTCTTCTTTTTCTTTTCCTATTATCTTACATCTTCCATTATCTTGCATCTCCTCCCCTTTCCCATCGTTTACTGCCTCCCCTTGCATCTCTTATTAGTCTTTATTTAGAATCTCTTCTATGTGTTCTATCTATGTTGCCCATCTCTTCCGTTTGAACACATTGAGGGAACATTCACTTTGACTTTC
>NC_051417.1:21422556-21423007 GCF_015228065.2 Penaeus monodon | reverse complement strand
CTCATTCACCCCTTATCTCCCCTTTCCCCCCTTCTCCTCCCCAGTACGCACACAAACCACTATACAACACTCACGCATTGTTGCCTGGAGCCCGTGAGCGTTTGCCGACATCCCTGCCCGTCTTTGTCGCGTCGCCCCCTCGAGAGATAAGCCGAGAGAGGGGAGGAGGGGAGTGAAGTGGGGTGCCCATAGGGTGTACGAGAGAGAGGAAGGGTGGGGGGAGCGGGATACGTAAGTGATAGCAGAGGAAGGGGGAAGGGAAAGGGAGGGGGATACGAAAGCAATAGGAAGAGAGGAGGGGGAGAGGAACACACAAGAAAAGAGGTGAGTAGGGGGAAGGGAGGCGGAAGGGGCATACGCAAAAAAGAGGAGAAGAGAAGGTGGAAGGAAAGGGGCAGGGAATACGCAAGAGAAAGTGTATATGTGGGGGGGGGGGGATAAGGGAAGAAAT
>NC_051417.1:21422337-21422527 GCF_015228065.2 Penaeus monodon | reverse complement strand
AGTGACAATAAGACAGGAAAAGGAATGGGCACGACAGAGAATACTTAAAAGAAGGAAGGGGAAAAAAGTAGAGAAGGAAGGGGATGAAGAAGTCACAAAAAGACAGCAGAGAAAAGGAGGGAGAGGGAAGGGAGTGAGGAGTGACAAGATATAAAAGGTTGAAGAATGCCCTACCCCTCAAAGAGATTTT
>NC_051417.1:21421819-21422240 GCF_015228065.2 Penaeus monodon | reverse complement strand
GGAAGAGGACAAATGGGAGGGGAAGTTGAGGGGGTGACCAGGAGTCGTGTTTCATCCGTCTTGACGAATCGCCACGTCTCCCTCGAGGGCGGGATCTCAGACGCGTCGTTTTCACGGATGGGCGTGCGGAGTGCGATAGGGGCGGGAGAAGAAGACGCGGAGGAGGTGACAGGGAGGAAGATGGGGAGGAAAAGAAAGATGGAGAGGGGAAGGGGGAGAGAGGGAAAAAGGAAAGGGAGAACAAAGGGTAAAAAAAAGAGAGAAGAAAATGTGTAAGATGTGGAATCAGCGCGACAGCCATAGTAATAAAAGTATTGTCCTAACTAACAATCCCGTTTTGTCACTTGGGATACTGACATCAAAAAGGAATAAGAAAGGGAGAAAAAACAAAAGCTGGAGCTATAACATTGACACACAGCGA
>NC_051417.1:21421408-21421643 GCF_015228065.2 Penaeus monodon | reverse complement strand
ACCAACACCAACGACAGCTCCGCCCCCTCTCAAACTCCTCCCCTTAGCCCTTACCTCGAAACCTCAGCCCCATCTTCTCCCATAGCCGTGACTCCAAAGCCTATACATAAACCCTTATTGTTCTTCCTTCGTTCCTTCACTCCTCTTATGACGTCACTGTAGCACCTCTTCCTTCCCCAATCCTTGGCCAAGAGCTTTAGGGCTTAAAGAAGAAGGAAACATGTTTTTTTTCTCG
>NC_051417.1:21420938-21421152 GCF_015228065.2 Penaeus monodon | reverse complement strand
ACACAAAAGGCGAATGTCCTACCCTCGGCAGCTGGGCCTTTGAGCTCGTGATCATTATAATTTCACACTCCCTCAGCCCCGAATGCCACGAATATCTTGACTATGTAACGTTTTAATTCTGTTGCTCGCGAGTCACTCTTGGCCTTGTGGTGTGTCGAGGGTGGGAAGGGGGCGGAGGGGGAAGAGGAGGGGGTAAAAGGGGGTAGGGAAGAAC
>NC_051417.1:21420770-21420846 GCF_015228065.2 Penaeus monodon | reverse complement strand
AATGGGTTGGTTTTAAATGTATTGAGATATGAAAATGCATTGGTATTTGTTTCAATACAGATTTATGAACATAACC
>NC_051417.1:21420042-21420428 GCF_015228065.2 Penaeus monodon | reverse complement strand
TCCAATATTTCACACTACAGAGTACTCATGTATTGATCATCGTCACCTAATGAAACAGCCATGCACGCTACAGATACAGTAATGAGGGCAGTGCCCAATCTTTCCCGTGTTATCCTCCAACCAGTGCCATTACTTCCAACAAGCGGCAGGGCCAATGCGGTTTCTCGTCTCTCATCATGCAGATTGGCTAATCATCGCGTAATGTTGATTACAAAAGCAAACAGGAAATGTTCTGTAATTGACTCGTACATGTGATGTACAATGGTTGCCTAACGTTGCGCAGTATTGCAACTTACAGTTTGATGGCTTGGTTACGCTTTCACCTTGCAGATTAGCAGAACTATAAAAATGTTGAATATCCTCGGGTCGTAATTGTACTCAAAGTG
>NC_051417.1:21419518-21419603 GCF_015228065.2 Penaeus monodon | reverse complement strand
GCTTCTACGCTACGCCCCATAAACTCCCCTCTCATTGTTATCTTCCCTAAAATCTGAGTGATTGCTTTTCCGAATCCTTATTCCA
>NC_051417.1:21419200-21419400 GCF_015228065.2 Penaeus monodon | reverse complement strand
CAAAAATAATGATGGTGATTAGAAGGAAGGGGAAAAAATAAGATAAATGCAAAGAAAAAAAAAAGTAAGATAGGGGGAAGAGATAGGAAAAGGAGGAATGGCGATGAAGTTAACGATTAAGGTGTGAAGGAGACGGTAAAGAAGGACACATACACATACGCTTGTGTGTGCTTATATTTGGGAGATTGTGTGTATATTCT
>NC_051417.1:21418728-21418932 GCF_015228065.2 Penaeus monodon | reverse complement strand
AAGATTACTCCCCCATACCCCCATACCCCATACCCCCCCCCCCCCCCTTTTCGCAACATTGCCGCCTCGCCTCAAATACGAATTGCGTCCTTTTCACGCTTCCACTGAATTCGTTTCCTTTGATTCAGTACTTACACGCAGAGGATATTCATCAGTGACATTTACACTACAGACAAATGTATATGAAGCTAAATTTTTAAATTA
>NC_051417.1:21418354-21418549 GCF_015228065.2 Penaeus monodon | reverse complement strand
GAAAGATAGTGAGAGAGAGCTTCGCTCACCCTTACGTGATGTTTGTCAAAAATACAAAATCAGTAATACATACATCTACATACAAAGCGAGCGTAAGGAGACAAAGGCAACAGATGAAATGGATATCTACTTCCAACAATTTTTTTCCATTTATGATAACGATGCGTTGTTAGGAGCGGTAACAGAACGCCGAGC
>NC_051417.1:21417886-21418025 GCF_015228065.2 Penaeus monodon | reverse complement strand
CGGTTCCGACGTCCAGAGGTCTTCGCATCGGGAGCCTGCATGGTAAACGAGCTCTTAGAGAAGAGTAATGCACAATATATTTCCCTTTTATGGGTTCAATTGCTGGTTGATGCCATTTGGCATAGATTATAGATAGTGC
>NC_051417.1:21417680-21417780 GCF_015228065.2 Penaeus monodon | reverse complement strand
TTCTTCTTCCAATCATTCTATCTCTTCAACCATTCATTTCTTACTTCCCTCTAACTCATCTTCTGCAATTCTCCTTATTCCTCTACAAAAATATCTTCTT
>NC_051417.1:21417391-21417562 GCF_015228065.2 Penaeus monodon | reverse complement strand
CGATTACACTCCAGGTGACTACGGAGAGCAGTTGTGAGGAGAAACAGCGGTCATAACCATAGCAAACGTGAATTAACCGGAGAGGTCACGTTTCTCTTCATCTTATGCATAATGCTATTAGAGAATTTATAGACCATTTGTTTCAGGTATGAAATGTGACTCGTGGCGTTG
>NC_051417.1:21416809-21417047 GCF_015228065.2 Penaeus monodon | reverse complement strand
AGAAACGCAGGACTTGAGAAAAATAAAACTTTTATTCAAAGGGAATACGTGCAACAAAAATCATATAATAGAACTGCCTCAGGTTTCAAGATTAGGCTCATTATCAAAAGGTCATCTTGATTAACACGATCTTCTAAAATAATCCTGGCAACTTCGAGTATAATTAAAGTCTTTTTTTTCTTCTTATTTTTTTCTTGCACTTCAAGAACTTTGAATACGAATGAACGACAAAAAAGAC
>NC_051417.1:21416662-21416757 GCF_015228065.2 Penaeus monodon | reverse complement strand
TCATAAAAATGCAGCCTCTAGACGTTACTCAAACTGGCAGCTGGAATTCGCGCAGGTAAGGACCTGGTGAGTCATTCACTGGACGAAAAAGAGTC
>NC_051417.1:21416114-21416213 GCF_015228065.2 Penaeus monodon | reverse complement strand
CATTGAACATAAATTCACTCACATATAATTTGATATATATAAATGAAATATTTAGAATAATATAAAATGGTACCTAACACATCCTAAACAGACGGTAAC
>NC_051417.1:21415457-21415969 GCF_015228065.2 Penaeus monodon | reverse complement strand
CACGTTCATTCCCAACAGATAAAAACAGACTCGCGCGAATTACAGACGGAACCTCCGCTCCATAAAACTGAGAGCACAGACCAATTTTGATAATGCTCTTAATTATGAATCCTAAATACGTTTTAAATGCGAGGCAGAATGGACAGGATTGGCTTCGGCCGAATAAAGGACGACAGTTCTTAGCTTATTTCTCATGGCCAGGTTTAATTAAGATAATTGTCATGAGCAGGGTGGAGGGAAAGAGTGAAATGGTAGGCTGGAGATATCAGCTGATTTGATCAACATGCGAGATACATAGAGAGGTCGGACGGTATATTGATAATATAATCTGTGATCTTTTTTAGGGAGCGAGAAAAAAATGGATTACTGGAAAAATGTATATATATTGTCGGTCAACTGGAAATCAAATCATGACCTTCTTAATCAAGAATTTGCATATATATGTTCCGAGGGTCAGCAGACATAAAGATATCACGTTGTTAAGGCGTTTTCAGAAAATTATTGTAGTTTGC
>NC_051417.1:21415146-21415235 GCF_015228065.2 Penaeus monodon | reverse complement strand
TAGACAGTTACACACATGCATATCCATAGCTCTCTCAAACCGTTCGAGTTTCTATCTCCACTTACATCTGTCTGCGTGTGTGTGTGTAA
>NC_051417.1:21414860-21415102 GCF_015228065.2 Penaeus monodon | reverse complement strand
ACTACTTCGTGTCCTTGTCCATTCATAACTAATGCAGAGATCGGGACACGCGTAACTCACGAAGGAAGTCACATCCTGTTTATGAATAAATTATTCTATATGCTTTGAGCCCCTCTCTCCCCTTCTCGTCCTTTATTTTTCCTCGTCGTGTTCTCTTTACTCATTTTCTTCTATTTCCTCTCCTGCTCTCGTTTCATATTCGCGTTGGAAAGCGAATTTGTCTTGTTGGTGCATGATTTTTT
>NC_051417.1:21413641-21414505 GCF_015228065.2 Penaeus monodon | reverse complement strand
TGTGGCAGGCGAATTAACCCGCCGCGAGTAAATCCGCGAGTCTTTGTGTGGACGCCTGCTCTCAAGATCGATTCCCGGTTATATGAGAGAGTTTTCATAGATTTCATTCTTCCTTTTTATCATCACAATCCTTTTTCCATCTTTGTTCTCCTTCTTGTTTTCATCGTCCTCTTTTCATCATCTTCATCGTTTTTCTTTCTTTATTGCATTCCTATTTATCAATCTTCTCTTATTTTTTCCTATTCATTCTCTCCATCATTATCCTCATCCTTTTCCATCATCTTCCTCTATTCTATTCTTCTCTCCCTCAACATTCATCGTTATCCTTTATTTCCTCTGCTGTCTCCTCTTCTTCACCATCCTCCCCCTTTAAATAACCCTCTGTTTATTCTACTTCATCTCCACTATTCTCTCTCCTTCCTTTTTCTCTACATCATCTCCACCATCCTCTTTACCTTCCTTTTCCTCTGCATCATCTCCATCTTCTTTACCTCCTTTTCCCCTTTATCATCCTTATCATCTTTCCCCCCCTCCTCCATCACCCTCTCCCCCTTACTTCCTCGCAGTGTGTTTGACAGTCTTTCTCACAGCACTTTCCTGGAAACCCCATTAATGGTGAGGGTAATCACACAAGACACTGGTAGTTTATTGTTCCTTTCGCTAATGAGGTGTGTTTAGATTTTTTTTTGGTGTATGTGTGAACTGGGATCTGTTAAATGATCTAGGTAAATTTTTGTTTGCTGGAGCTGTTATTGTCCATGACATTTGTAATGTTATTGAAACATTTACTGTTCTGTGTAATCTAACAGTGATTATCAGCGATGATTTGTATTTTCATTTCCTTTTTCATTTATATGTCAGTTG
>NC_051417.1:21413155-21413243 GCF_015228065.2 Penaeus monodon | reverse complement strand
CAAGAAGAATCGTACCTGCAAGTCGTAGGTAAAGTATGAGCGATGGAATCATCAGTTCTTATTAGTAAGAAATAATCTATCATAATCT
>NC_051417.1:21412706-21413003 GCF_015228065.2 Penaeus monodon | reverse complement strand
GAGACAAAAAATCATGGTCTCTAAAGCCACTAATAACGCGCTATTAGATCGGTATCTCATTTTCTTCAACAAACCTTTGCATATGGATTGTGTGTCTATGTCGTATGTTAATGTGCGAAAAGAGAAATGGCAAAGGAGAAAATAACTAAGGCAAAAGAGAGAGAAATTGTCAGAAATCGGGATATGCCAAATCTGGAATAGATGACTGTACAATAATAGAACAGAAAATATATATGTGGTTTGAATCCGTTGAGTAATGGAGATATCATTTAGATGATTGGAGGGGCATTCGAACAC
>NC_051417.1:21411561-21412654 GCF_015228065.2 Penaeus monodon | reverse complement strand
CGAACCACAGGTCAAGAGAAAATGGCAGTTTTTTTTAAGATGGCAATATAAAGAAAAAAGATGGAGAGGGAATTTTGTTAGCCTTCGTTATCAAATAACTATGTTAATTCCATCATGCACCAACGCGGGCTTTACGTTGAGCACATTATTTAATTAAACTCGATTATGGGTAGTTTGCAGTACTCAAGAAATTACTAAAATCACTCGTAAAGTTTGAAACCAGTTAGACGATATATATGAAATCAAACTGCCGAGTTGTTGACGGGACAAATAATGTTCATAAAATTCTGGTTATGTTCAGTAAACTCCTGAAGTAACATAAAATATCTGTAACCCCGTAATTCAGCGCTTCTTCGTCCACCCAGAAAATATAATCATTACAATGCTTCAGAATTATCTTGATGATAATATAGAGCTTGGATGGCATCGGATCAATAAAGCGAGGACCAAGCCAGAGTGCTCGAGGGATGACTATATAATGATTGGTTAGAATGAGACTAACTTGACCGAACCTCCTATGGCAGCCCAGTACTCGGATTAGTTTATTGACAGAAAGATAATAAGAAGGGTAAATCAAAGGCTGTTGGGCCAATGATCAAATTAGTCACAGAAACATCACCATATATTTATGATCAAGAGAACAGAGACGGTTTTATCCGAGCAAATCTTCATTCCAGAGCAAAATTCCCTAAGTCAGAAATCAAATATGCATTATTAATATATGTTAGGACGTTACAGTAAACAAGAGTCACTGCTCAATATGGCTGGCTGGTTGGCTTGGGCATGGGTGAAGCTCGACACACTGCCACCTCCTCGTGGTGAGTCCTGGGTTACACTGGCCATTCGTGGTTTACTAAGGTACTGGAATAATATGGTGAATTGGGAATGGGGTTCTTCTGAAATTATGAAGAACAATAGCATATCTTCAATGAAAAGGGCATATTACAGATAGAATAATGACTAAAAAAACAAACATTAGTAGAGGTAATTGAACATATTCCTTGGGAGAATTTAAAACCAGTAACTTCGTATCACTGAACAGCTTTGGCACACTACCCATTGAATAATTGTGAAGAAAACATATTCCACGCTA
>NC_051417.1:21410616-21410885 GCF_015228065.2 Penaeus monodon | reverse complement strand
ATTATGTATGTATCTATGTGTCTATATGCATATTGATGGCCATACTGTGTATACATGTCTCTCCGTTTCACTTGACCTTCTCAATAAACTACTCACATGTTCATTCAGCGGCGCTGGTCGAGTGTGTTCTGTTCATCCTCATTAAAATTCATTTATGGATTGGAATGAATGCATTTGGGAAACATCTGGCTAATGTATAAACAGATAAAGATTCTCGGTCGACACGCCCATTCCACGAGCTAGCCAATCAGAAGCGGCCAGGACGGTTA
>NC_051417.1:21410426-21410543 GCF_015228065.2 Penaeus monodon | reverse complement strand
AATTGATTAAGATGCGAGAGGAGCAAGAATAAGAGATGTAGATATTTGAGAGATGTAGGAAATTGAGTAAATAGAAAGGTTATTGCTAAATACTACAATACCTTGAATATATAGTAT
>NC_051417.1:21409874-21410133 GCF_015228065.2 Penaeus monodon | reverse complement strand
TTCCAGTTCCAAAAGTACCTTTACTCGACTTTACCAGAGAACAACATACTGAACAATCAAAGAACTCGCCTATGCAAATCGCCCGCTTGAACAGCGCCAGAGAGAACGTTCGCTGTTGTCACTTTAATATCCGCGCCCTCAGACACGCCAGGGAAATTAATCGCTAAATTGGACGGTAGAGCTTGATGATATTTTATTTTTGTTCTATTGGTATTTCTGATAGGTTATTGATATTCAGTAGGTGTTTGCTGTTCTTATC
>NC_051417.1:21409419-21409836 GCF_015228065.2 Penaeus monodon | reverse complement strand
AGGGAAGAGATAAAATAATCTTTACATATGCATATACAAAGCCTAACACACACACGCACACAGACAGAGAGATCGGGAGAAAGAGAATAAGATAGGTAGAGTGTAAGAGAATAAGACAGTAAGAGAATAAAAAGTGAATAAGAGAGTAAGAGAATAAAGAAGTAAGAGAATACGAGAGTAAGAGAGAAAAGTCGTTTTAAGAGCGAGAAACGCAAAATTATTTCAAGCGAAAGGATAATAAACGGAGTGTATAATGAAATATAATAGCTGCCTCTTCCTCTTTATCAGTATTATTATTATCCGTCGCTAGTATGACCTTCTTAAACCCACATACATCTATAAATAAACTTGATGGAGCTAATTTTCACTTAGACGTCAGTCAAGGCTTCGCTGAACAGATCATTAATCACACTGGAA
>NC_051417.1:21409256-21409322 GCF_015228065.2 Penaeus monodon | reverse complement strand
GCGGGGGTACAGATATAGATATAGATAGTGACTGGATTAAGGGGACAGACAAGTAGATAGATAAAG
>NC_051417.1:21408888-21409141 GCF_015228065.2 Penaeus monodon | reverse complement strand
TATCCAGAGAGGGAAGAGAAAATCAAAACACATGGCAACTCGAAAAGAAAATCTAGAGGAAGAAAGAATGAAGGAAAAAGACTCAGATAGAAGGAATGGGGTGTAATGGAGAGTGATGGAAGAAAAAGACGTGAATGAATGATGGCGACTTCCTGGGCCCGGCCTTTCCCCCCACCCCCCACCCCCCGGCTAGGTGATTCCAAAACTGCTTCTTGGATCCATTACCTGCCAGCCTGTAGTTCAGGCAGGCTCC
>NC_051417.1:21408253-21408562 GCF_015228065.2 Penaeus monodon | reverse complement strand
CTATTGTTCTCAACACAATTTAAACACATTTCTAGATCTAAAGTAACATTTCGTTGAATTCATTAGCGTTAAGGGGATTAGACGCAACGAATTCCTTTTTTTCCGAGAAGCAGAAGAGGAAAGGAAGAAGCTGCAAAGAGTAACTTTACATTCCTTCGAAGTCCAGGAGGAAGGTGACGACAAGGAACAAGAAACTTTTATTTGTGGAAAAGTTAAGTGTCTGTCTCTTTCTTTATTCTTATTTTCACATTTGCTTATATTTTTCATTTCATCATTTTTTTTTTCTTTCTTTTTTTGCTACTTTAGTTT
>NC_051417.1:21407802-21407985 GCF_015228065.2 Penaeus monodon | reverse complement strand
AAAGCACCACCCCCCCCACCGAGCCCCGCCAGGCGCCGACCCGAGCGAGGCGAAACGCGCGCCGCGGGCCGGGCACGTGTGGACTCGCCGCCCGCCTCATCCACATGACCTGCACGTCTCGCCTCTTACTCCACCTTTGCTGCAGTATTGATTGTACTGAACATCTGCGACCGCCTTTTTTAT
>NC_051417.1:21407550-21407661 GCF_015228065.2 Penaeus monodon | reverse complement strand
GAGGTCGTTCGCTTACAGGATATGAGCTGCAAAGTTTTGACGGCGAGTTGTGTTGTGGTTGGCGAATGGCGTGTGCTCACTGGCATACTGCGAAGGATATATTTGCATGTC
>NC_051417.1:21406143-21406631 GCF_015228065.2 Penaeus monodon | reverse complement strand
AACTTGCATTTCGCTGTATATTTGATTTACAAATGGAAATATTTCAACAATTCTGACAAATTTATAAGATTAAATTACATTTACGGCTTTGAGCCTCACTCCCTCCTAGCTCTTCCAGTTCTCAAAAGCAAATCAAACCTAAAATACCCAAGTATACCCAAAACCTTTATAACACTACATTTCCACCAACAGCGAGAAACAACAATAAAACCTACTAACTTTGACCTTTCTAAAATAGCACTTTTATTTCATGATTTTATTAATAAAACGACAAGCAACCGAGCGAATAGCGGAAAGGTATGTCGCCGTAGCAGGTGTCGCTACAGGCAGATCCCATCACGCTAAGTGGGGGGTTGCAGCTGGACTGTTAATAACGCCGTTTAACTGCTGTCCAGTCAGCGAGGCTAATTTGATTGTGAGGCTAAATTTGTTGTGGGGAAGCTGTGGCCAATTCTGGTACTTTATGCATTTTCAATTTGGTGTAGGGA
>NC_051417.1:21405597-21405663 GCF_015228065.2 Penaeus monodon | reverse complement strand
ATGAGTTTGGAGGTGAGAGAAAGAGATATAGTGAGGGGGAAGAATAGAGGGGGGAAATACCAATTG
>NC_051417.1:21405137-21405306 GCF_015228065.2 Penaeus monodon | reverse complement strand
TTATCTTGAGACAAAAATTTTAAAAGGAAAGCAAGGTAAGATTTGCTTGTTAAATTCACCAAGGATTTAGAAGCCTTTGTGTTGTGTTTATCTTGCCAGTCCAATTTGAAAAGGATAAAGACAAGAGAAAATAAAATGGAATAAATGAGGGAGTAAAACAGAAAACTAA
>NC_051417.1:21404199-21404357 GCF_015228065.2 Penaeus monodon | reverse complement strand
CTTCAGACTTCATATTAAAAGTGAAAGACAGCCTTCATATCGGAAGACAAATCACCATTCTCCCCCCGAACCCCGTTTACTCGAAAGAGAAATCGGAGATAGCACAGAGCGGAGGGGCTGTTGATGTTTTTATTTCTTCGGGCGTAATGAGGTGATCT
>NC_051417.1:21403609-21403772 GCF_015228065.2 Penaeus monodon | reverse complement strand
CATGCACTTCTTCATATGCACAATTCTCACGTTTATTACCCTATTTACACTCCATGTATCCCCCCAAATTTAATCATCCCGTCCATATTATGCCGTAGATATGAAAACACCAACATGGATATAGTAAAACTTGTTTTTTCTTATCCTCACATGAAGAAGAGAA
>NC_051417.1:21403419-21403586 GCF_015228065.2 Penaeus monodon | reverse complement strand
AATAGGTGTTGACTTAAGAACGAAACAAAGAATTTGTATTATTGCCGAATCAAAAGAACAAGCGACGGGGGTGTGCGGTTCAAACGGTTAGACGAACACGTTGGAGTAATGACTAAAAGGCTTTGAAGTAAACGTGAGAGGAGTTTTTGTGCTTGTATATTACTTGT
>NC_051417.1:21402969-21403110 GCF_015228065.2 Penaeus monodon | reverse complement strand
ATCTTAGTTTATTAAACAATTTTCTCCATTTTATTTATTTCTTCTATGCTCTCATCCCTGCATTTCTAGTTTTATGCCTTATTCTCCCATTTCCTAATCATGGGTTTTCGGTAGCTTTCTTTCCGTTTGTCTGTTTTAATA
>NC_051417.1:21402302-21402861 GCF_015228065.2 Penaeus monodon | reverse complement strand
TTGGTTTTGATCTTGTTTCCCAAAATCCATTTTTTTCCAATATCCAATTTTCCATTTTATATACGTGCAGCGCTGAAAAATTCACACACAGCAGTTATCCATGCTTTGTTATATTTATACTAAAGCAACAATAAAAAAACACTCTGCATGCAACACGCAATGACAATCGTCGGAACATGAAATGCAACAGAGACCGAACTTGGAATTATTAGGTAAAAATGGTAATGCGTATTCTTTTTTTCATGCACATGTATATAGGGCTTGTAATATACGGTTATTAAAACGTATTTAGATGAAAACGCGAATAGTATTTATTGGCTGTGATATTAGCCCCATTTTATAAGGTCATTTAAATGCAATAGATGGTATTCATGACGTTAATATTATCGAATAACCTTCATTGTATTGTACTGTGTTCGGGCGTTAACTTGGCTGTCGGTGGAATGTTATGTTAGGCTGTGCATTAGACTGTTGTTCATTAGGGACGAAAGTGACATTAATTATTCTTAACTTTCAATCTACTGTTCTCTCTTTATTTAATGGAAAGAGGCGACGAATG
>NC_051417.1:21401825-21402019 GCF_015228065.2 Penaeus monodon | reverse complement strand
CAGAACGTAGAGAACACCCAAGAGTTACGAGCCTACGACGACCTGCTTTTAACACAGATAAGGAATGAACCAATTTGCCCGAGGACGCCCCGCCTCCTGTTATCTTTTATCTTAATCACATCGCGGTGAGTTCCGGAGAGAGTAATAGATTCCAGGCAGAAATCTGGTCTTTATTTTGGTGGTTGTTTTGGCTG
>NC_051417.1:21401496-21401575 GCF_015228065.2 Penaeus monodon | reverse complement strand
TGGATCATCGCTGCCACTTTTCTAAGTAACCCAAAATCCCCAAATTAGATATATTCCATAATCAAATAAACCAACCATT
>NC_051417.1:21401356-21401473 GCF_015228065.2 Penaeus monodon | reverse complement strand
CCCCCCGAGACGACCCAGTCCAGATTTTTTATCTATAAATAGGCTTCCTTAAATGGCCAATATTGCTACCTGGAAGGCTAGGTGGTTTCCCCGCGGCTCGCTGAGATTCGAGGTTTG
>NC_051417.1:21400653-21400853 GCF_015228065.2 Penaeus monodon | reverse complement strand
CCCAATCTTACTTTTATTCAAGTTAGCATTCTTACCTTTTATTCCCATTATCAATTCTATCCTCATTCTAATTCCTGTACGGATTTTCATTCCTAACTTTATTTGCAGGAAATGAAGTTGCTACTGAGGACTTATATCTTTACGACCCTTTTTATTATTACTTTCGTTCTTTTTTTAGAATATCCGTCATGACAACCTTG
>NC_051417.1:21399130-21400509 GCF_015228065.2 Penaeus monodon | reverse complement strand
TTTTCGAATGGCTCACGAGTAAAATTTCTTGCTCAAACCCAACAGAGAACGTTAAAGTGACAACACCTCACTCTCCTTAAGTGCAAAGAGCGTGCTCGTTAGATGTCCAAATTGCTTGTTCTGAAGCTCCACACATGCACTTAAAAGGTCTTCTCTTTTTAGAAATATTGATGGCCGGTTAAGAGGACTGCTGGTTGTCATGTTCACCGCATATCATTAAAGAACTTGGCAGAGAATATTTGCATCGCATGTACTCACTGATTTCATAAAGGGTGATGTGTGGTTTGGGGTCTTCGGTGTTTTTCCTCTGTATCTCTGGCTGTGTGTGTTGATGTTGGCAATATGATACTGGTAATATTTCTGAGTATATGAATGTTGGATGGCGAAATGCATAAAAAATTAGGTAATTAGATATACAGAATTAAACTTTTAGTGTTGGGTTTAGCTCGTGTTGTTCTGCGTGAGTTATATGGTGTTTTAGCGAAAATATTTAGTGATGATACACATTCAGTACTGGCAATAATTTTGGTGATTTGCATTATTGATGAACGAACTGCACAGATGAATAACAGTTTGATATGAGAAATTAGCCCTTTAATGTGCACAGAATCGGCGTTGTGAAGTGTGGTTTCAACAGCGTAGTGTGTTGCATCGCGTTTTAAACAGTGCGTAGAAAGGTTGGCAATCTAGTAATGCTAATATTTCTGGTAATTTGAATTATCGACGGCAAATGCACAAATAATTAAATAGCTTGACATGAGAGATTAATCTTTTAGCGTTGGGTTCGACTCGTGTTGACTGATATTTGGTGTGTTGTATGGTGGAGTGAATACGGCAATATAGCATTGGTAATGTTTCTGGTAATCTATATTATTGATGGGATTATATGTACAAATAATAAGTTAATATGGGGAATTACCCTCTATTGTTTTCTATTTTGTATGTATGGTGTTGTGTGTAACACGCATTTTACAGTGTATATTGAGGATAGCAATATAGTCTTGATAACAGTTTACTACTTGGATAATTGGTTAAACATGATACCTCCATGGTATGTGACTATGGAGTGTGCTAGCAAAACTCCTACAGATTTGACATATTGACCGAAACTTTGTCCTCGCAAGAATACCATGACATGATTCACAATAGTTGCATGGTGATAATCTTGAAACGTATATTTGATTCCTACTCTACAAAGGCCACATAACTTCAAATTTCTAAATACCACAGGGCAAGTAAGCAATTGACACAGGTAGTGGGACGGACAGACGAGTTGAAGCCACCCCTATGGAGTGCCAGGAAGACAATGGGCAAACACCAAAGCAAACTAAGTTACCCAGAGTAAGGCAGGTAGCTCTGTGGTGGTCGCTGTGGGGTCG
>NC_051417.1:21398706-21398852 GCF_015228065.2 Penaeus monodon | reverse complement strand
CTTTCAGAGTGACACTGTAATAGCGACACCGATCGAGTTATCCACAAATTTCATTGACTTTTTGTTTTTCATTGGGGCGTTGAACTGGCGGGTGGCTTCTCAAAGTAGAGCCAAACAAAAGAAAGGCAATGCTGGGAATTGTAACT
>NC_051417.1:21397020-21397154 GCF_015228065.2 Penaeus monodon | reverse complement strand
GCTGGCGATGAAATTCCGACCAGACTTATCAAATGTCTTCGCAGCTTGACAGTTGAGCAAATGTTAGAGATGAGCCCGTGACAGAAGGTGTGTCCATCGATCTTTTCCTGAGGGTAAAGGAATGCTCTGCGCTA
>NC_051417.1:21394981-21396761 GCF_015228065.2 Penaeus monodon | reverse complement strand
ACAAATGCTTATTCATGTTCCTCGCACTTCTTACTGCGTATTTCAGTTTAGAGGAGAATTCGCGCAGTTATCAGGGTCGTTCGGCACACAGGGGGCTTAGGGCTGTGATCACAATGACACTGCAGAATCTAGTTTGTGGTCGCGAAATCGTTGCAAGGATTTTACCCCGGTTAATACCCTGGATTTTGCCAGATTATTTACCGGGAGTTATGTTGGTCCATTAGAAGGGGAGGTGAGAATTCTTATACCGGGGCCCAGTTAGACCTGCATCGCATCGCTTCTGAGGATTGGGCTTATATACCGTTATATCTGCGTCGAAAAAGGTTATACTTCGTTATCTGCATTGGAAAGGATCTCTTTGCAATGCCACGCTGCCACGCTCTGTCGGGGGGACATTCATGGGGATTTAGGTCAATAGGCCATCCTATGACTGTTCTTCGGTGCCAGGGTATAGCGAAGAAGGAGGGGGGGGGGTAAGAAAGAAGGAAAGGGGAAATTGAAGGGGGACAAGAGGAAGAAAAGAAGGAGGAGGTGAAGGGAGAGGCGAGGGAGGACAATGAGAAGGGGCTGAAGAGAAGAATGGATGCAAGGAGCATTAAGCGGAAGAAGAAACCAAGTAGGAAGAGCAGGAAGTAAAAATAGAGAAAGAATGATAAGGAGGTGAGGGAAGTAGAGCTGAAGAAAACGGGTAAGGAGATGAAGGAAGAAAAGAAGATGGAGGTGATAAGAAGAAGTGATAGAGGAAGAAGGAGGAAGAGAAAGGGAAAATGAAAACGAAAAGAAGAAAACAAAAGAGAGAGAGAGAAGAGAAAAAGATAAGGAAGAATGAGGAGGAAAAGAAGGCAGAGAAGAACCAAAGGGATGAGGAGAAGGGAAGGGAAAGAAGAAAGAAAAGAGGAAAATTAAACAAAATAATTGAAAGAGTGAAAGCGAAATAGAGAGATAAGGAAGAGAAAAGAGAAGAACAAAAAACTAGGAGAAATGATAACGTGGAGATTTGGAGGAGGAGCAATGAAGATTCTTTCGTCAGTGAAAATGATTCAGATGTAGAGACACTGACCGCTTGATTAAAAAAAAAAAAACTTTCATCACGTGACTGAAAAACTGTCATACAGAATCCAGAACCTCCCTTGATGTGTATGTTTTTTTTTTCTGGTGTATTTCTCAGACTATATTGTCTGTTGTGCAGGAACTAATGTTTCCTCCATTTTTCAGCAAAATTTAGTAATATTCTTTCACTGTTTAGATTATTTTCGTCCCCTTAATTTTTAATGTTCCTAAATTCTACTAATTTTACCGATTTTCACGTCGGGTTTTTAGCTTGCTCACCCGTGTGTGTTTCTGACTTAAATGAAAAGACAATTGATCGAGTGAAAGGCTACAGAAAGTCAAATTTTAGCATAGTGTAACCTAAAGTAAAATCTGCCCCTCATAGAAAACGCGGAACCTGCGTAACTCCGCCCCCATTTGACCAATCTATTGTCTAAATTTCCACGTGATGACCGACCGGCAGGGCTTTCCATCCAATAATGTTTTTCTTTTAATTCTTAAGCTGTCGGGGTTTCTAACGGTTTCCCGGAGGTGCAGGAAAGTTCGAGTAAATGGAGGCTAATGGTGTTGGCTTATTGGTTTCAGATATTTCAGAAGACTTTAGTTACCCGGCTTCTAAAACTTGTCGAAGTTCAGACGAGTTGGATGACTCCGGCCTTCCTCATGCATATATCAAAAGACAAAACAATATTTATAGACCAGATAAGTACACGTGACTATGGAATACCGA
>NC_051417.1:21394656-21394854 GCF_015228065.2 Penaeus monodon | reverse complement strand
ATTCACACATTTTCTTTAAAAAAATTAAGAGCTGTCATACCCCAAATCCCACCCAGAAAATTTTCCCTTTAATCTGTCGCCTGCACTCCCTCAAAATCGACTTCCCTTGCCCGCGGCTCGCCAAATGAAATGGAAAATCAGTTGTTCTTCCATTTTTTCTTCTTTTTCATTTTTGTGATGTGGAATTGACGGCAAGTG
>NC_051417.1:21394466-21394630 GCF_015228065.2 Penaeus monodon | reverse complement strand
GATTGCCGAAGTGGTTTTCGATTTCGATGGGTTTTAAGTTCTGGGTTTCCCTCGTGTGTGTGATCTACGAGCGACGAACTCCCTTCGTTTAGACTGCTGAGCTCGGGACCCGTTTTCTCAGGCTATTCATACGTAGTAGAGAGGAGGGAGACGAAGCTTGGTGT
>NC_051417.1:21393710-21394004 GCF_015228065.2 Penaeus monodon | reverse complement strand
TGTCCAGTGTTGTCCTTTTTTCAAGTTCCTACACAACGCCTGGGATAAATCAAGAAGTTGATTTCGCGGTCAGAAAGCAATCGACTAGACTCCCGGTGGTTCTTGTCTTCAAAAATTGATAACTAAATAAAACTCAAAATAAGTCTATTGGATCATGGGCTTTACAGAGGAAGGAGCTGTTGTATATACATTTCCTTTTATTGTATTTAAAAATGTGTGAATTTTTCTTTCTTTTGTATTATCATTGTTGTTATTACGTTTCTCAGTATTTATGTTACAACAGCAACAATAACA
>NC_051417.1:21393315-21393562 GCF_015228065.2 Penaeus monodon | reverse complement strand
GATAATAACAGTTACAGATAACTAAGTACATTTAGAAGTGAGATACCAGTAATAGAAACATTGTAACAAACAGTCATATTTTTTCCATATTATCCCATTGTCTTATTTAACAGTTAATTTTTCTCTATGTATTAAACACTTTTGCCTTTATATTTCGCTTAAAGAGACGCCGCGTTAGCCCAACAGAGTGAAATTAATCGTATAAGCTTGGCTATGAAAAATCGGTCGACCACATTCGCCAAGATGA
>NC_051417.1:21392426-21392992 GCF_015228065.2 Penaeus monodon | reverse complement strand
CTTCTGCTGCAGCTGACCTTCTTTATTCATATATTTTCTGTATACATGTCATTTGAGGGGCGGCGGGCCATGGGGATGAGGGCGAGGAGAGAGAAGGGGGTATTTAGGACTGCTATAATTCCGCTCAGAATTATTTTTACAGCTGTGATACCCGAACTATATCAGGCAATTTAGCTAGGTTTGTGCTGAAAAAAGGTAGCCTAAAAATAGCTTTGGTGTGTGGTTGCTGGTATTTATGGCATAATTTTAGCACTGGGAATGAAATGAATAAAAAGTACAGTGTTATTTCCTTGTAGTATTGACGCCTTTAAACAAACATGCATACGAAGGGAATTATTTCTGAATATAATTATGAGTTTGGTATAATAATGGTAAGAAGTATTAATTGTACTTAATTCTAAGATATTGTTCGCCAATATTGCACACCATGCACGTCAGCTGGAGAACAACACCTGTACGCGGTTCAAGCTGCATTGTTCTGAGATTTCTTGTTCTTGTTCAGGTTTTGTTAGTTATTTCAGAACAAGTCGGAACACGTCTGGAATGCTATTGTGTTCGCAGCTGTG
>NC_051417.1:21392175-21392368 GCF_015228065.2 Penaeus monodon | reverse complement strand
GCTATTTCCTTGCTTCTCGTGATATTTTGTCATTGATTTAACATTGCAAACGTGATTGTTTCTCCAACTTGTCATTTGTTAAATAGGATGCTTCCATTGCTTTTGTTATGATTGGTATTATAATTAATATAATTTTATCATGTTTTGTTTTCATTATCATTTTAGACAGATCATCGCTATCACCCTTGTTGCT
>NC_051417.1:21391659-21392133 GCF_015228065.2 Penaeus monodon | reverse complement strand
TATGTGGATTGTTATTATTACAGTTCTGGTCGACATAACAATCGCAATCTTTATAATTACCGTTTTTGTTTTTCATGATTTATGCCTATAAACCATTGTCTCACACTTTTTAAAAATAGATTTTTCACCAAAAGTAGCGGAATCGAAAGTTTTTACAGAGCAGGGATTCTTTCTCTCAAAGTGTCGATTTTTTATGTTCATTATTGCCGACGCGTTTGTCATGGGAATTACCAGTCTCTTCATTTCCTTCTTCACGGTTTCCTATCTATTTTTAATGTTTCTTTTTTTCCTCCGTTCCTTTTTTCTGCATTTATTTGATGTTATTTTTTTCCATTTCTACATCCAACTGTTTCTTTTTCTGTGTATGTTGTTTTAAGGGGGAGGGGAGAGGGAGGAGGGAAAGAGACAATGCAATGTTGCCGGTTGTTGCATGTTGTGTGCACATCAGCCTGTTTATTTGCCTTCATTTCGAGA
>NC_051417.1:21390809-21391414 GCF_015228065.2 Penaeus monodon | reverse complement strand
GCTTTAGCAGAAAAGGGAGAACAGGAAAAATATAATTAACATTATTGTTCAAGAAAAGACTAGAATTCCGCAGCGTTATGGCATATGCAGCTAGATTTTTTTATTTGTATCGGTAATAAGATCCTTGCAAAAAACATAGGAAAAAAAGGAAAAGAGAATGAATGAGAATTGGAGAAAAACGGGAAAAAGAGAACCTGAGAACTTTTTTTCATCAGTGAACATCCACATAGAACAATGTACCCTGAGTTTTACAACATTACCGGTGCTAAGTTTTACGGCATCACCCGCCAAAGTTTTACGGCACGACACGCCAAAAATTGTGCTCTTCTAAATCGCCTCGGCTATGTGGACCGCTCTTGTTTATAGCAGTGATAGCAGATGTTATTGCACATGACCCCCACCCCCCCACACTCTCCCAAACCTAACCCTCTCCCCCTCCATGCTGACGCCCACCGCCTTACATTTGACATCGCAAAAAGGGGAAAAATAAAGATGAAAAGCGAGAGTGGTTGGGCGAAGGTGAAACAATTGGAACCGTCGAAACAAAAGAAAGTGGACCTGTTTGTTTACGGTATTTGATCGCTCTATAAAGGATTTGAGATTTC
>NC_051417.1:21389999-21390405 GCF_015228065.2 Penaeus monodon | reverse complement strand
TCAACGAGTGATCAATTGTCTCACATAGTAATTTGTAAACACTCACTCGAAAAAAAATTGCCTAAATTGTTAAAAGGGGAAATTCCCCATTGCGTGACGTCACTGTTGCGTGTTCTAGAGGTCCGTGCATTTTCCCTAAATAATCCCAAAGATAAAGATAGCGCTTTGTTGGAGGAATCTTTTCAATTTCGTTTTGTTTTGTTGTCGGCGGAAATGCGGTTGTTGTTATTGTTATGTTTTTATTCACTAGTTTGTTCATTTGATGACTTGTTTGTTCACCTGATTATCAATGATTTTGTTATTTGGCCTTTTATCTATCCTATTTATTTATGGTGTATTTATTAATGCAATCTACATGTACGTTTTACTATTGTGACATGTTATCTATATTGCTTCCCTATTATCG
>NC_051417.1:21389676-21389925 GCF_015228065.2 Penaeus monodon | reverse complement strand
ACATTTTAGCATTCGCCATGTCTGCGCCGCCGGTCGCTCACACTTCTGGCCCGAATCACCGCATGAGAGCATGTTTGTAGAAATACGTTTGTTTATGCATCTGCCTGCGTTTCTTTGTCTCAAGACGTAAAAAAGAAAAAAAAAATACGTGTTAAATTTGTTCCATGTCTGGCTGTGTCAGGCCAGGCAGGTTGAGTCAGGTCATTTCGGGTAAGATCTCGGGTCTCGAGTAAACGGATCTCGAGTCAG
>NC_051417.1:21389488-21389611 GCF_015228065.2 Penaeus monodon | reverse complement strand
AAGCCTGTTGGAGAGGATTCTGGAGAACTCCTTCCCTCTCGCGCTACAGTTCACATCAAAGGCAAGTAAGTGTTTGCGTGTGTGATGGAGCAAGATAGCGTATTTTTTTAGGAAGAGAGTTTG
>NC_051417.1:21389320-21389417 GCF_015228065.2 Penaeus monodon | reverse complement strand
TAAGGAGGGTGGAAAGGAGAGAAGAGGGGGGAGGCTGCCAAGGAGAAAAGTGAGAGCGAGCGAAAGAAAAGTGAGAGAGATAAAGAGATAGACAGAT
>NC_051417.1:21388397-21389037 GCF_015228065.2 Penaeus monodon | reverse complement strand
GTACACATAAACACAGAAGAGATGGCAAAGGTGAAAAAGGAAGAGAAGAAGCGGGAGAGACCAAATTTTAGTCCTCCCGAGGCCTCGATAGAAAGACAGGGAGAGAGAAGGAACCGAAAGGGAAAGAGAGGGGAAGAGAGGGAGGAAAGAAGAAGAGGGGGAAAAGGAGAAACTTAGTGGAGAGAAGATAAAAGAAAGGAGGAAAGAAGACAGATGATAGGCTAATTAAAGAGGAGACAAATGAGAGGGTGAAGAAAGAGGAGATACGAGAAAGACCGAGGAGAGGAGATACAAGAGAGACGAAGAGAGGAAGAGGTAGAAGAAAGACCGAGGGGAGAGGATACAGAGGAGAATAGGGGATAGAAAAGAGACTGAGAGGAAACGCAATAGAAGAGAGGAGAAGAGGAGAGGAGATAAACAAGGAAGCGAGGGGATAAGCGCTGGAGGAGGGGCCGAGGGGAGCCGAGGGAAGAGAAACTAAGAACCCGCGTATGCACCCCTCGTAGCTCGTGTGTAATATTCATGACGGGTTAACCTGGCTCCGGTGACCCACATCTCTCACTCCAGCAGCCACGTTGGATCAATCGATATATAGATCCCACGGGCGGATCCTTGCGTGCGTGACGGTGCGGGTGTGTTT
>NC_051417.1:21387148-21388121 GCF_015228065.2 Penaeus monodon | reverse complement strand
CTTATAAACCCCCGCCCCTCCCTTTGCCTAATTTACATACGGAGGTGAATATTCCTAGCAATTTGCAAGAGACACTCTTTGGTGCATGTGACGATGACCTTCCCCCCCCCCCCCCGCCCTTTGCTTTGCTGCTGTGGTTGTACGGATATTCCGAAATCAGCATATGAAACAGAGGAAAGGCGAGAGGAGGAGTGAAGTTGAGAAAGGTAGAGGGGAAAGGGAGGGAGGGAAGGGGGGAGGGAGGAAGGAAAGGTGAGATAGAAAGGAAGGCAAAAGGGGAGGGAGGGAGTGAAGCTGAAAGAAAGTGTGGCAGGAAGGAAGGAAATAGTGAGGAAAACAAGGTGGAAAGGACGGAGGGAGGGAGGTAAGGAGTAGAAGTAAGAGAGAGGAAGACATAGAAAAGAAGACGGAGGGAAGAAGAAGGGAGAGAGTATTAGGGAAGGTGAATGAGAGTGAAAAAAAAGGTGACAGAGAGACAAGGAAGGAGAGAGGAAGAAAATCAAAGTGAGAAAGAGCAATAAAAGAAGATTGAGAGAAAGGAAGAGAGAAGAAACAGCAGAAGAAGAAAAAAGAGAGAGAAAAAGGGAAGACCGATAAAAAAACAACCAGTACTTATCAGAAAATGATAAAAGAAGGGAAAGGGTAGCAATAGAGGGTGATAGAGGGTAGGAGAGATGATATCCCGAGTTTTTTGCCTCCGCCTTTACATGTGTCTCTCGCGTGTCCCTCGGCTGCTGCGTCGGGGTGGCACTTGGGCACGGAACTTGGGTAAATTTAGAAATACGACGCTGCATTTACACCTGTATTCGAAACAGGGTTCGCTCACTCTTGCTCGGATGAGACACATGCAATGCACTCCCACACACGTACCGATAGGTGACATTTCTCCTAAATGTAGACAAACAAGTACATACACGGACTTATATAGCCCACTGTTGAGTAGCATATGTAAATGGTACCTGTCATTTGCAAT
>NC_051417.1:21386873-21387093 GCF_015228065.2 Penaeus monodon | reverse complement strand
CTCTCCCCTCCCCCCACATACAAAATCCATATCCTCATCAACAGCAAATGAAAGAAAAAGAGAGAATGAAGTAAATTCAACAGACAGCGAGAGGACATCCCTCCTTCGCAGCATCCCATTCGGAGACGCGAGAGTGACAGATCCGCCGTCTATTGCTAATGGACAGCAACTGATGAATTCTGTAAGTGACGGAGCCTCAGAAGGGAGCCCCAGGAGCTGA
>NC_051417.1:21386543-21386680 GCF_015228065.2 Penaeus monodon | reverse complement strand
ACATTATCCCGGGTAAAGGAAGAGGAGGGGAGATATGGGCCTAATTCGTTTTTTTTTCTATCATTATTATTTACTTTTTTGTCTGTTTTCTTCTCATTTTAAGGTTGCTTGCCGTTATCGGGGAGGTTGTTTTATTG
>NC_051417.1:21385909-21386484 GCF_015228065.2 Penaeus monodon | reverse complement strand
AATGTCGTTATTGTCTTTTGTCAGTGACGTTTTTGCTGCTGTTTTATCATTTTCTTAATATCTATTACTGTTGCTTTTAATGAACGAGTTATTTCTTGCTCTTTTTCCCTCTATTCTAATGTTACTCTTTGTCTGTAATTTCTATAATGATATCAGTATCATCATCCCAGTCGTAGTTATTTTCCAAGAATATTTAAATTACTTAGCAGACAAATGAATATCGGTTTTATCATGTTAATGTCGTGGCATAATGTAATCCCAAGTTATGCAATATGTAATTTGCATACATTTGCATACACGCAAATCACATTCTGGCAAAGAAATAAAGCAAAGGGGACATGAATTCTCTTAATGCATTCTAGTTTTACGTAATATATTCATTATTCATCCTTTTATACATTATCAGAAGGTAATTTTGAATAATTTCGGTCCTTGCCAATTCACGATTATGGCTCTCATTTTGCGATTGTGATATTTCGTGATCTGGATGAATATACATGAGAAGCGCCGTCTCAGTTGGGATTTTGGGGAAAGCGAACTTGCGAAGTAAAAATAGATAAATAAGTCAAATGGAT
>NC_051417.1:21385658-21385737 GCF_015228065.2 Penaeus monodon | reverse complement strand
CTGCACCAGCCGCAAAATTGATTTTATCAGCCATTCAGCTTTTGTATACTTTTAGCTTTCTTCCTTCCTGAGCATTCAG
>NC_051417.1:21385272-21385612 GCF_015228065.2 Penaeus monodon | reverse complement strand
TCGCACCAGACGCAAAATTAATTTTATCAACCATTCAGCGTTTGTATACCTTCACCTTTCTTCCTTCGTGAACATTCAGGTCAGCTGTTCTCTAATTATATGTCTCATTCAGAAAGGTTTCCACGCGAACAAGATAAGTACCCGAATCACGACTACCATTTGTTAAAAGGTTTAGATCCTCTATACAAAAGGATTGAGCACATGTTTACCTCGTTGCTCCGATCTTCTTTTGTCACGTCACCTGTGCACGGATTAACTTTCAGCGCTTTGCTATCTTTTTCATGTTCGGTCGCATATGTAAATTCTTTGGGAGTTTGTGTAAAGGGATAGTGTGGTTAAC
>NC_051417.1:21384357-21384745 GCF_015228065.2 Penaeus monodon | reverse complement strand
CGCGCGCGCGTGCTTACGCACCGATTTATTTTTTGCTGTTTGTCCTTTATCTGTTTCTCATCCAACTTTTCATCTATCCAGCCATATATTTTTTTCACACCGTACTGCAATCCTACCACAAGACCTTCTCTCCTCAAGCGCCACCACAGCCTCCCAGAGACACCGAGAGAATATGAGGACCATCTTTTCTTTCTCTTCCTTCCCTCCCTCGGCGACCCCTACAGGTGACTTCTGCAGGAGAGGGAGCGGCTGTGATTGGCCGGAGAGGGGGAGGCTGGAGCTCTCCCATCTCCGTTTGGTGAAGCAAATCTCACGTATTTGCATAATATTATCATTTCTTATAGACGAAGGGGAAGTGAAAGAGAGAAAGAGAGTTCGTACCTGCACA
>NC_051417.1:21383510-21383844 GCF_015228065.2 Penaeus monodon | reverse complement strand
GTGGATACATCATTCATTCATGAGATGCATGACAAAAGGCCTTACTTCCGGTACCGGAGCATAATAAATAAGAGTCAAAAACACGCGAAGAATATTTCAATCTTGAAGTATATCTTCATTGCAAGCAGGCACGTAGGGAAGAGAAGGAATGAGAAAGGAAGGAAAAGAAAGAGAGAGGATGGTACACATCTATCAATATGCTGCAGTGGCGGAAATACCAGAGTGGCAGAACCTGGGAAATGAATTGTCGCTTTACATGTAGCCCGTGTGTGTTCGTCGTCCTGGGGGGGGGGGGGGGAGCGGCTTAGAAGCCTCTGATTTGTAACCTCGATTG
>NC_051417.1:21382905-21383319 GCF_015228065.2 Penaeus monodon | reverse complement strand
AACAGTTATTTGTTGAAATACGCGTGCAGTATTTTTTGCCAAATATTTTCCTTTTAATCCTTCTTTCATCTTCAGTAGAACTGCCATAAATTTGACATTATCCAACAGAAATAACTTTTATCTCCATCATGGTGTTAAGAGGCTAATAACAAAGATAGGGTAAAGCATGCTGTTCCCGCAAAACGACATTTTCACATAAGATACCACAGAACACCCCCCCCCCCTAAAAAAAACAGAATGTGCTTTCGTGCTTGCAGAAAATTCAGCTTTTTTGCGTCTCATTCGGTTTTCTTTTTTATTAACTTTTATCGCTATATAGATTATCATTTGTGTCTGTTGCATTCATGTTGGTTAACTCCATGCTTAACACGTGTTAAGTATCAATATGCAAGGATTAAATCAAAGAATCAAAGA
>NC_051417.1:21382409-21382474 GCF_015228065.2 Penaeus monodon | reverse complement strand
TACTCCAACCTTCTACCTATCTCCACTTACCCACCATATATCTGTTTATCACTTCTTCAAATATT
>NC_051417.1:21382166-21382344 GCF_015228065.2 Penaeus monodon | reverse complement strand
TGCTTTGCTGCTTTCCTGCACACACATTCTCTTGCATCACGTCACCGTTTCTCTTTATTTTTGTCTCTCATTTTTTCTTCTGTTTCTCGTCCTCTTCCTTCTACCGCTATTGTCCTGAAAGCTGTTCTTTGTAATGTAATGAGATTCTGAGATACGTGCTCTCACTTGGCCGTTCAAA
>NC_051417.1:21381441-21381766 GCF_015228065.2 Penaeus monodon | reverse complement strand
ATATCTACCTTCTCTCCCCTGCAAAAGAGTGTTCCGTACCCACATAATTGCATTATGAATTCACATTATTGTTGTTTTCGCCTAACTTAGCCAAGGCGTGATTAGGGGAAAGAACGTTTAAACGTCGTGGAGAAGAGATATATCTCGGAACGTTTGTTCTCGACACACCTTAATACCGTTGAGCTTGTTCTGCTTGTATTGTCTTTTTTCGTCATTGTTGAATTTGGTAATATGTCTTCGCATGTTCTTTTCTCATTGTCTTTTGTAATGATTTCTCAAATGTTGGTTTCACTTACATCACCTTTTTTTGCAAACGTTACGCACT
>NC_051417.1:21379849-21380946 GCF_015228065.2 Penaeus monodon | reverse complement strand
TCTCCACAGAAAAGGAATGGAGGACATAAACTTCCGTCCCATAAAAAGGGAATTTAGGAACGAATGAAAAATGAGAGGGAAGGAAGGTGGAAGAAAGAATAGGTGGAATGGAAGAAGAGAGAAAGGGAGGAAAGGTGACGGAGAAGAATGGAGGAAGAGAGAAAGGGAGGAAGGGAGGAGGAGAGAAACGGAGGAATGGTGGAAGAGAAAACGGGAAGAATAGAGGAAGAGAGAAAGGTACGAATGGAGGAAGAGAGAAAGAAACGAATGGAGGAAGAGAGAAAGGGAGGAATAACGAAAGAGAGAAAGGCAGTAAAGAAGGAAGAGAAACGGGAAGAACAGATGTAGAGAGAAAGGAATGAATGGAGGAAGAGAGAAAGGGAGGAATGGAGGAAGAAAAAAGCGGATGTCTGGAAGAATGAAAGAAGATAGAAAGGGAGAGGAAAAAAACGAGAAAGGGAGGAACGGAACAAGAGAGAAAGAAAGGAAAGAAGGAACTGAAGAAGACAGAGAGAGGGAGAGAGGAAGAGAGAAAGGGGAAAAAGGGAGTGAGGAAAACAGAGAGGAAGGAGGGAAGGAGGGAAGGAGGGCGCCGCAGGAAGGGCGTTCCAATCTTAGGCGGTCCGGCGCTGCAGGTCAGTATGTCCTCGCAAGGCACACCCAAGAGTCCCACTCGTATGTAAATGTCCTCCTCCTCCCGCCTTCCTCCGTTTTTCTCCTACTCCTTCATCTCGCTTGCATCGTCCCTCTCCTCCTCCCTCGCCCTCACCCCGTCCGCCGCTTCTCCCGCTTCTCCCGCCCTCTGCTGCTGCTGCTGCTGTTTGTACTGTTGGTGTTCTTTGCTTTGTTGTTGTTTTTTGTATTGTTGTTGTTTTTTGCATTGTTGTTTTTTGTATTGTTGTTTTTTGTATTGTTGTTGTTATTTGTATTGTTGTTGTTTTTTGTATTGTTGTTGTTATTTGTATTGTTGTTGTTTTCTGTATTGTTGTTTTTTGTATTGTTGTTTTTTTTATTGTTGTTGTTTTTTGTATTGTTGTTGTTTTTTGTATTGTTGATGTTTTTTGTATTGTTGTTTTTTGTATTGTTGTTGTTTTTTG
>NC_051417.1:21378529-21378866 GCF_015228065.2 Penaeus monodon | reverse complement strand
GGACGTCCTCCTGATCCTTCGTTACTTTTTACGATATTTCGTTATTACTAATTCTTCATCTTTAGCAATGTTATCCTTACTCTTTGTTTCTTTCACTTTCCTCGTCCCCTTCAAACTTTTCTCCTTATGTCTGGTTGTTTTTCCGTCGCCTTTCTCTCTTGTCGTTTTCTCTGTTTTTGTTCACTTTTATTCTTGATTTTTTTTCCTCACTTCTTTCTCCCCACGTTTATCCTTTGTGTTTCTCCTTTTCCAATCGTTCTTCCATTTTCTCTACTTATCTTTATCTGGCCATTCCTCCCTTTATGACATTCTTCCATTCCTCTAAGTTTTATTTACT
>NC_051417.1:21378350-21378420 GCF_015228065.2 Penaeus monodon | reverse complement strand
GTACCCAAGAATCTCCCAGCATCCCCAGCCACCTCACTTACTAAAGGTGAAGGCTATATATACCTATGGA
>NC_051417.1:21377874-21378247 GCF_015228065.2 Penaeus monodon | reverse complement strand
TACTCGTAAGGGTGTGCGTTGCCTCGGAATTGCAACTTGGTCTGTAAGGGTGAACGCGAGGTTTGGAATACAAAAAAAGGGTTGCTTGAGGGTATACAAACAAGGGACCATGTATCTGTCTGACTTCGGTCGTTGCTCTGAGAAAAAGGAGAAAGAAAACTATAAATAAATACATGAATCAAAAGGAAAGGAAGATGGGGATGGGGATATATTTTTTTTTCACCTTTCTCTTTCTCTCTTTTTTTATCCATCTTGGTCCTGATATTCAAAAGAGATAAGAAAATATTCAGAGTTTAACGGATGAGATTTCAGAAGCAGATGAGAGAGAGCTGAAAACACGCACACAGGTAAAGGAAGCACTGAAAGTATGGTT
>NC_051417.1:21377561-21377850 GCF_015228065.2 Penaeus monodon | reverse complement strand
GAGGCAGACGGAATAGCAAACAAGCAAACAAGCAGACAGGCATATAGAGAAGTAGGTAAAACATACAGGGCAAGTGAACAAACATAAAGGAAAATAAACGTAGACAGGTAAGTAATTGTCTGAGAGGAATGGAATATCATTTTTATGTATTCATCTTTGTTCTATGGAAGAAAAAAAACAGAGGAAAACGCTTAAATAACTGTATATCGAGACAAATAATGTCGACAAACGAACAAATGAACGCAGTGACAGACACGGATACACAAACCAACATTTAAACCAGTCAGCC
>NC_051417.1:21377353-21377511 GCF_015228065.2 Penaeus monodon | reverse complement strand
CGAATATAAGTGTCTCAGGTCATCGGCCCTTTCGCGTATCACAAGCCATGAAGTAGGTCAGTAACACGTCACAACCGAGTCTCTTCTGCTCACAGCCGAGGCTTGTCATTTCCGAGATCCGGAGCTTGCGGGAAGCGTGGCCGAATGAAAATTCTGTC
>NC_051417.1:21376374-21377267 GCF_015228065.2 Penaeus monodon | reverse complement strand
AATGATATGCTACTTTTAGCTCCTACATAGATGTTGCTTGGGATCTTATACATCCGTATATGTGTACTGTATATGTATATTATTGACAGACACGAATGCGCGCGCGCGCACGTGCGTGTGCGTGTGTCGTATTGTTAGTAATACAGTCATCTTGTAGCTATGATCATCACATTCAGCGCCTGACTCAGACTGTCCTTGGTCGCGCCCAGCTCAGGCCAGTGACCAGCGACGACGCCGCCCTTCCTGCGGTGAACAGGTTTGGGCGCCGCCTCGGTCCTGCTGCTCACTGCGGCCATGGGAGGGTTGGCCCTGGCCCTCGTGGGATTAGCGTAAACCATAATGCGGCATGCGCCGTGGTGCTTGCGTCGTCCCTTCCTTGCGACATTTAGATCTTTAACCCAAAGCCAATAATAAATAACCAAGGACTCGGCCCTCCGTCCACGCCTTCACCCGATGCCGTTCCCTGCGGCGGACGAGGCCCTTCCGCCGCATCCCGACGAGCGCCGAGACGAGGGGGGGCCGCGCTCCCTTCAGCCGAGGTAATGCCGCCTCTCCCGGGGCCATGAGGCAAGGGCGCTCGGCTCGGCTGGCTCCTCGAGGCTGTGTTGCACGAGGGGGGGGGGGTCCGTGGATGGCCAGCTGGACTCGCTTTGGCTCTCCGTTAGTGGAATATTTCGTTCGTTAATTCATACGCTGTAGATTGATCGTCCGACTCTCAGTCGGGTAGATTGCTTTTAATTACACTGTATTTATCGCCGTGATCCTCAATGATTAACGAGCCGGCGTTTAACGGTCGCGCCGTAGGCCTAAGAAGGATAAGGCCATTGTATGGCAGCTGCAATACATCTAACGTTATGAGCGAGAAGGCTAGAAGGGCGGGGAGGATGGGAGTT
>NC_051417.1:21376171-21376327 GCF_015228065.2 Penaeus monodon | reverse complement strand
TATCCCTCTACTTTATCCCCCCCTCCTCTATGATTCATGTGCTACGGAGTACTCTCACCGCATTCCCTTGGCATGAGCATACCGCAGAGCTGCTCCTTCACTGTGTCCCTTCCCTCTTTACGTCGACCATTCCCTCCCTTCCCATCCCAATAATAT
>NC_051417.1:21375849-21375990 GCF_015228065.2 Penaeus monodon | reverse complement strand
TGACTCTGCGTTCTTAAGCGTCACGAAGGACAATAAAGACGCCGCCTTTGCCTCTTGACTGCGTTGCTGAGCCGCGTGTATGTGCGCCGCGCCCTCGCCCCGCCTCGCGCCCTCTGACTGGTTCGCTTTTGTGCTCTTCGG
>NC_051417.1:21374827-21375070 GCF_015228065.2 Penaeus monodon | reverse complement strand
GCAAGTAAAGAAGCGTCAACCGCACCAATAGTTTATGTATATGTGCGTGGACAGACACAGACCATCACGCTGAGACTCCACGAATATATGCATTAGTACAGTACCTGTGCGTGCAGTTAAAGAAAAGTGTGGACATTTATTCGTGTTTGTCGGTATGGTTAAAAGTGAGACGGGAATATCTGATGCCCGTCTAACTCGAAAAAAATATGGATATTGAGTGTACAAATGTTCTCCCATTAGTTG
>NC_051417.1:21373727-21374739 GCF_015228065.2 Penaeus monodon | reverse complement strand
CACACACCGCTGGGAATTGTTGCAGGGTTTTAAATATCTTGGAAACTAAAGTATTCCCGAAAAAAATGAATGTTTAACGATCTGTAAATAGAAGATTAATTACTTTAAGCAAACAGTTTTCATACATGGTTCATGGAAGGATACAGAACGCTTTAGGCAATATTGATAATGTTGTTCTAATTACTATTTTTATTGTGTTTATCATGTATTACAAATATTTATGAAAAATGAGTCAAATAAATCCCATCATTGTACAAATCCAGTAGTTACTATAGTCACAGCTGAGCCGACATCTACCTGTATTGCGTAACCGGTTTATCGAGTACATGTAAATCTCTGTAAATACCCTTTGATCTCGCGTTATGTGCTGACCGAAACTGCAAATAGCGCGGGGGAGGAGAATCTGATCCTCTTAATACAGATTCGGTTTGTCAGTTTGTGGGGTTCGATCGTATATGATGTCCCGGGCACCAGAAGCTTTTGTTGATTTATATAATTTTGATGGTTATTGATCCATGAGAGTTAAGCTACCTCGTTCCTTATTCATATATTGTTAGTTTTTGTGCGTGTGTTCATTTAATGCAATGAGAGATCGCTCTTCTTTTTTATGAGGGTTTTGTGTGATATATGAATGGTTGTTTTTGCGGTTATTTATGACGGGATGAGTGATATCTCTTTGTTTTTATAGTATGTATTGAAATAACTAACTGTTCTTATATTTCTACACGAAAATACCTATGGCGATATTGAATGAATAAAAAAATGACCCAAATAACACAAGTTTGTGTTATACTCTGAGAAACACTTTAAGCCAGACTGTGCATGAAAGGTGCATGAATGTTTGTTGAAGTGCATGACAGATGCATACCTAGATCAAAATCGGCCCGTGCAACAAGAAAAAAAACGCAAGTATGTTGCAGTTGGTGACTCAGTGGACGTTGCGTTTCAGGAGTGTAACAAAACGCTTGCTCCTGTCGTCACAGTCACTTGCCAATCATGGCGGTTGCTATTC
>NC_051417.1:21372429-21372506 GCF_015228065.2 Penaeus monodon | reverse complement strand
TAAGCACCCCCCCCCCCCCCATTAATTAACATATTCCTGCTCCCCCCTTCTATCTGCCTAGGATTCATTGTGGTTTT
>NC_051417.1:21370866-21371231 GCF_015228065.2 Penaeus monodon | reverse complement strand
AGTTGACTATACGAACCAAACAAATGAAAGCGTTCAAATTCACAAACCAAAAAATATGAAAAAAGGAATGCCAGCATCACAAGGTCAGCGCCACGTCCCTCCGCCTCCCTTGGCCTCGAGGGGAGGGAGCCAGGGCGAGGGAACGAAAACACAGAACAAAAAAGGAAAATGAATTGGGGGAGAATCCCTCCTCGGGGAATATTTATTACGTTGACGGATGAATATTAGCCAAACGGAGGCGTATAAACGCTCAGTCTCTCCTTCTCTCGGGAACCGCTGACTGGCTCGAGCACGACCCTCGAGCACGACCCTCGAGTCAGTGGCAGCGGCGGAGCCCTAAGAGCTTGTGCTCCGTCTTGTTGACC
>NC_051417.1:21370087-21370469 GCF_015228065.2 Penaeus monodon | reverse complement strand
CGATGATATATGCATGACCAGATTTTCTGCATCATGCTAAGCCATAAAAAAAAAACTTTTAATCCTTTTACCGAGCTTTTGAAAAAAAAAATCGAGTAGTAAATCCGAGTGTGAAAGATGCACCTAATCTTGTTTTAGTCCGAATTACACGGAATATAATTTACATAATCATGCACTAGGACCCGGCGTTATCACCATGACTGTGCATGAGAGAGAGGTAAGAAAGAGGAGCTCTGATCATGAGAGATGAAGGAGCCAGAGAGTGTGATACCCGAGCGGTCATGCAGACGGTATGCATGATCACACTGCATGATTTTTGGCCGCAGTTCTAGGGTGAGGAAATAAATGGTCTCTTTTGAAGGTTGGTTAAGGGTGCTATGTG
>NC_051417.1:21369506-21369586 GCF_015228065.2 Penaeus monodon | reverse complement strand
ATTAACGCTAAAGGTCATGTCGATTGTTTTTTCTTCCCTTGATTCAGCTTCAATGGGTTCTCGGGAGCGATCCCGCTTTG
>NC_051417.1:21367805-21368020 GCF_015228065.2 Penaeus monodon | reverse complement strand
TGTTTTGTTTTTTCACTCCCTATCTCCCCCCTCCCCTTTCAACAAACACACGCACCTAAGTCAAACACCTATACTGTCAGGATTTCTCCAGAACTAATTCCTTCATCGGAGATTGCAAACGACCCACGTTCTGCCCTGTCGCAGTCTGTACACAGGTGATTTACATTCGTGGCGGAGAGCGTTACTTTCTAGGTCACTAGTCATTTGTCTGATGT
>NC_051417.1:21366958-21367578 GCF_015228065.2 Penaeus monodon | reverse complement strand
CAGTCACGCACCCCAAAAAAAAAAAAAAGTCGCGTGACCTTTCGAGGTTTGTCAACCCCAACCTCAGCGTGGGGAAGGGGAGAATGGGGGAGAGAGGAAAGATGGAGGAGAAATAGGATGAGAGGGGAGTGAGGAAGAATGAGGGAGAAAAATGGGGAAGAGGAAGAAGGAAAAGGAGGAATTAGGAGGGAGAAACGGGGAAGAAAGAGGTAGAGAGAAAGAATGTGAGAAAGAGAGGGAGTAAGGGATAAGAGAAGAAAGTGGAAGAAAAGGGAAGAAGGCAAAAATGGCTGAAGGGATGAGGGTAAAGAGGAAGAAGTAGCAGAGACCGAGACCGAAAGAAAAAAAAAACTCGAAATCATCAACGGTAGATACAGCTGCGAGTAGGACAGCTGTATTATTCACGCCGTCGCCAAGATCGTAAATGTAATATTCATTAACAGCTCGCTTAGGCGGCGACAGGTGGTGAAGGTGGCGATGGCCGGTGTGATGACTTGAATCTCCGCTCTTTAACGCTAAAGGTCGTGTCGGCTGTTTTTTCCTCCCTTGATTCAGCATCAATGGCTTCTCGTGTTGCTGTTGTTGTTTCTTGCTCTTCATTTTAAGAACACCATATTGTT
>NC_051417.1:21365337-21365865 GCF_015228065.2 Penaeus monodon | reverse complement strand
CCCCGTCATCACTTTACCTTCTACTGTTCCTGCTTCCGCAATTACATCTTTCATGGTCTTCTCCATTTTTAATCCTTTCTTTCTCTCCGTTTTTTCCCAGTGTAAAATTACTAATTTGCCCTGTAACAGTATCTGAGCTTTTGCAAGTAATAATTATTCTGTAAGTATTTCTAACCAGCTTTTTATACATTAAACAGTATGCTATGCCATTAGCCAGAGCGGTGCGTATATGTGCATAATTAGCATTATTTGTATATTACATTACACTATCTGTATCAGAATAAGTTTGACATACGAATCTGATTTATAATTCAGTTTTGATTAAACAGAAATAGCGTTTCAGAAAGAGACAAATTTTCAGAAATCGAATCCATCGCGGCGATATTTTATTTTCTCACTTTTGAAATCAAAGTGACGAAATCGAACACTTTCATCTCAGCCAATCAATGAAGAGAGTTAGGTCAAGCTGTCTGGACTAGGGGGCGGAGCTTAGGGTGAGGTTCGTGTGGTGATAAGTGTTGGCTTGTC
>NC_051417.1:21363867-21365310 GCF_015228065.2 Penaeus monodon | reverse complement strand
GTTTGATAGGCAGCTACTGATAATGCTGGGCAATGTATTCAGGCGCTTTATCTCTTTCTCTTTCTCCTACTTATTGGTCTTTTTCGTCTTTTTGTTTCTTTGATTTTTTTTTCTGGCTTGTTTTCGTTTTCTTACTGTTTCTATTTTTTTAAGCTTTTGCTCAAGCTTTCGCATCGGCTTTTTATTTCTGTTTCTAAACATTTGTTTTTATCTTTGACGTTATCTTTTCTCTGTAAGCTGTTCTTTCTTCCCCTTTACTTCGCCTCCTTTCATCTTTCACGTTTCCTTCTCCACCCTTTCCTTATCTCCACTATCTCTCCATTGCTGTTCCCTTTTTTATTCTTGCCATTTCTCCATTTCTCTTTCACTATCTATATTGCCTCTTATTTTCGTTTCTTTTTTTCCTTCTGCTTCATTTTAGGCCTTTCTTCATTTATATATGTCCCTTCCTCATTTAATTGCATTTTAAGCCTTTCATTTTCCTCTCATTTTTTCTAGCTTCTTTATTTCTCCTTCCCTTTCTTCCTTCTTTCACATTTGTCTTTTCTCCTAGTTTCTCCCATTTCTTGGCCACCGTTATTCATTTTCTTTAATCCTCTTAATTACTCCCTATACTCCTTTCCCTCCTCACCTCCTCTTCCTCATCCCTTTCTCTATCTAACTCTTCTCCCTTACCTTTTTTCCTTCCCATCCTCCAGTCCCTCCCTTTGTTTTCCCTTCGTCTTTGTTTCTCTCCCTTACCTCTTCATTCCGTTTCCCCATTCCCCACCCCTCCCTGAAACTTCCCCGTCCTCCCCACTTTCCTGCCGAAGAATGCTCCCCCAACACCCATCACCCTATTCCTCCCCCCCCTCACTTTTCCATACACCTACCCCTTGATCCTACCCAATCCTTCTCCATCATACCCCCTGCCCTCCATAACAATCCTCCCCCCTCATCCATTACCCCTCCCCCCTCAACACTTATCCCACCCCTAATCTCTCTATCCTCCTCTACCCTTCGCTACCCCCCCCTCCATCCTCCTATCCCCCTCTAATTCTCCTTCCCCTAAAATCCCCTCCTTTCCCCATCTCTCCTGGTGGGGAAATGCAGGTTCAAATGCCTTTTATAGTCAGAGTCAGATAACCTTCAGTCAACTGTAAACTGCCGTCTGCTTTTGTCGTGTGTGAACCGGCCTAAATTAGGAATTTGTTTGTTCAATCGTGTGTGAATTCGGGCGGGATGGGGGGAGGGGGAGCAAAGGGTGCTGGTGGGGAAGGGGGAGATGTGGAAGAGGGGAAAAAGGGTAGGGGAGGGGGGTGTGAGGGTTGGGAAGGGGTGGGAAAGGGAAGGATGGAGTGTGATGGATGGGAGAGGAGAGGAAGGGAAAAGCGAAGAAGAGAGTGAGAGTGGAGGGAGATTGATAGAAAAGGGAATATATGGAGGTTGGTTGATAGTAGAGAG
>NC_051417.1:21363715-21363791 GCF_015228065.2 Penaeus monodon | reverse complement strand
TATTTTTCTGTGGAGCGAGGAGTTAGCATTGCGAAGGAATAAGGTAGTGGAAAGGAGAGAGGAATAAGCGAGGGAG
>NC_051417.1:21362769-21363439 GCF_015228065.2 Penaeus monodon | reverse complement strand
GCGGACGAAGAGGGGGCGTTGTAAACGACAGGAGAGAGAAAGGAAGTCAAAAGAAAAAACAGAGAGAGACAACTGAACACCTGCTTGGTCACACAAATGCAGGTATAAAATGTTTGGGGTTTAAGTGGACATAAAGGGGGCTACAAAAAAGGGGGGAAATGAAGTCAGAAAGGATTTTCTAGAGGCAAAAAATTAATTCAATGACGGCATTACTCTAGGAATGAGCTTGTGCAGGTGAATGTGTGTTAAAAGGGTGGTCACTGTTCAGAAGAAGAAAAAAATGAAGGTAAAGTTATTTTATATTTCGAAGTAAATGGAAATAAAGAGTGATGGCAAACGAACAAAGCTTCGGATTATTAGTATAAGTGAGTTCTTGAGGTTACCTGACCAACACCAGCGTAGCCTCATTAGCGGAAAGTCATTAGTGAGCATTTCAACCTTCCAAATTATCCTTTTTTCCCCTTTGCCAGCTCCCCTCCTCCTACCTGATCTTTCCTGTCTTCCACCTTTCCTCTCTTTTCTTCCTTACTTCCATCATTTTCTTCCCTTCTCCCTCTCTCTCTTCCTCGTCTTCCTTTCATCTCTTCACTTTCCTTTTCCTCTCTCATTATCCCTCTCTTTCCTCCCCACCTTCCCCTCTTCCCTCCCTTTCCTTTTTCCCTCTTCGCTT
>NC_051417.1:21362590-21362732 GCF_015228065.2 Penaeus monodon | reverse complement strand
TTTTCCCCTAAGGCTCAAACGGAAGGTAAAGTTTTTATTTTGTGAAATTATTTTTTTTTAAATCATCTCGGGGGAAGATCTAATGTTGTTACTCAGTTTTTATCTATTTCATATAGATAAAAACTGAGGAGTACATAGACGT
>NC_051417.1:21361851-21362182 GCF_015228065.2 Penaeus monodon | reverse complement strand
TCAGGCCCGGTTTAGAGAGAATGCAGCCACGCGCACAGGCGAGGGCTTGCAAAAGGGGCGTCGGGGTAGGGAGTAGGTAAGGCAATGAGAATGGGGTAAAGGGAAGGGATTGGAGGGACGGCAAAGGGGGGGAGGGATCGAGGGGAGGCGAATGGGTAAGAAGGCAAGGGATCCAGAGGGGACGAATGGGTAATAAGGGAAGGGATAATAGGAAGGGGAAGTGAATGGGGAAAGTTGGTTCTGGAGGTGTAGCGGGCGGGAGTAAAGAGCAGGAGGAATCGGATAGGCAAGGAGGAGTGTGTTTAGGAGTAGCCGAAAGGGTAAGGTGGGG
>NC_051417.1:21361675-21361815 GCF_015228065.2 Penaeus monodon | reverse complement strand
GCAGTGGGTAGGGCGAAGCAACCGACGGGGCGACCACACAGCTTTACATCGGCGGGTCGCGGGCGGAGGAGCTATCGACACGTGGAGGACCGCGCCCTTTGGACCCCATTGCCTCCACCCAATCGCCTTTCCTTTGAGAT
>NC_051417.1:21360836-21360902 GCF_015228065.2 Penaeus monodon | reverse complement strand
ATCTCTTACAGAAAAAAGTTACTACCCATTTATAGCAATCTTAATGCATCCTTTAAGATGAATCAA
>NC_051417.1:21360141-21360275 GCF_015228065.2 Penaeus monodon | reverse complement strand
GTTCTTCCATGTTCTTTGATCCTTTCCTGTTGCGTGTGGTTGTTTGGCCTTCTCCTCCGCGGAATCTTTCGGCGTGCTGTTCTTGCCTCTTGTGCTACTCCTGTCCTTTCTTCTTCCATTAGTTGGTTGTTCTT
>NC_051417.1:21359654-21359858 GCF_015228065.2 Penaeus monodon | reverse complement strand
TCTTTCTGAAACGAGGTATTAACAAAGGTTTTTAACAACCTCATTTGAATTTATATGTGATGTTAATTATGTTAATATTCCCATTATTTAAGTTATAAAACTCTGGGGGAATAATGCTTAATCATGTTAAGTCAAGGTAAATATACCCTATGATAATGAACAGAGCTTACTTAGAGAGGTGGAAAATTGTGTTTATGAATATGA
>NC_051417.1:21358871-21359218 GCF_015228065.2 Penaeus monodon | reverse complement strand
GTGGGAGTTCATGTATGTCTCTATGCATGTATGCGTTTCCTGTTATACATTTGCATGCGAATGCATAAAACATGAAGGAAGCAAGATAGCCTGCATAATGATAAACCAACATAATGCTATCGACAACACCGCCCAAACCTCGCTCGTGTCTGACGAGGCTTTCGCGAAATTTCCATAGCATATTTCTGTCACACGCTCATTTGCAGCGCGTGGCCAAAATGCGAATGCATTATTTACTACATATGCGTCCAGGAATAGAAGTTGACACTTTGACACTCGCCGGAACGTCGGTGTGGGTGCGTGGCGTTTGCAGGTTGCAAAGGTTCTTTTTCTTCTTGCTTCTAGGG
>NC_051417.1:21358317-21358600 GCF_015228065.2 Penaeus monodon | reverse complement strand
GTCTTCGTCCCTCTCTTAACGTCTTTATTTCCCCTTTCCCACTCATCTAATTCCCTGTCCTCTCACTAATCTTTTTTTTTTCCCTCTCCAACTCCCTCTTTTATTATCATTAACATCTCATCTACCTGCATCCTCGCATCGTGAATATTACATGGTGTTCACAGTTGCGGGGGAGGCTGGGGGGGGGGGGTTGTGCGAGTAGTGGGGGAGATTACTATGAAATATAAATTCAGATTCCATCCCCTAGGTTACCCTGTTTCTTGATCTCACCTTCACATCTAAG
>NC_051417.1:21357922-21358029 GCF_015228065.2 Penaeus monodon | reverse complement strand
ATAATATAGTCGTGTATCTACCAACCCTTCGTTAGCGTTGTGACTCTGTAAATAATTTATCACTTCTTACACTTTTCATAATGCGGTCGATCCAGCTGTAATGCTAA
>NC_051417.1:21357786-21357894 GCF_015228065.2 Penaeus monodon | reverse complement strand
TCGTAAGTGAATTTATTTAGGGACAGCGCGAGATAGGGGAGGGGGTGGGGGAAGGGGAGAGGGTGACCCCTGGGGGCTGAGGAGGGGCAGAGGGAAGACGGAGGAAGA
>NC_051417.1:21356853-21357176 GCF_015228065.2 Penaeus monodon | reverse complement strand
AAACATATCACAACTTATAGTTATGTAAGTGCACAATACGGCATGAAACAATATTTATAAATTTTCAGTAAAAAAGAAGTTTGTTTTGCATCTCGCATTCATCTGCACATTCATTTGCTATTTTTACTGAGACGTGCAGCGTAGGAGTAGCAGAGTGGGCGAAAAATAGCTATAAGGAGGTCGAGAAAAAAATCCGAAAGAATGAAAATATATAAAAAAAAAACTGAAGTGAAGCAAGATTTTTTGGCGTATTTAAGTTTATCTTTTCTCCGTCAACCACTTTTTTCAATTTAGGATGAAGCATTTGTAACATAATGTCAGCA
>NC_051417.1:21356719-21356821 GCF_015228065.2 Penaeus monodon | reverse complement strand
GTAGTATGTTCTACGTCATTCAAATAGATCGACTTCTGTTCTGTTTATGTGTGTGTTTATGTGCCTGAACTTGTTTATAGGTTAGCATTCATATTGGAAAAA
>NC_051417.1:21356524-21356668 GCF_015228065.2 Penaeus monodon | reverse complement strand
TGCATAGCCGAGCGTGTGTTGAAGGAATGTCTATGTATGTGTTGTATGTGTGTGAGGTGGGTGTGGGGCGGATGTGTGTCTGGGGTGGGGGTGGGGGGGATAGACGTACGTGTCTTCCTCTGTATGTTTATATACATTTAGTGT
>NC_051417.1:21355454-21356485 GCF_015228065.2 Penaeus monodon | reverse complement strand
TTTTGCATGCGTGTAAAAAAGTCCGTGTGAGCTACATCATTTTTATGAAAGGTGTTCTCTTCACATATGTCAGAAGTTCATACACATGTTACTTCTCCTCCCCCTTTTTTGAATCACAAAATCCACAAAAAGAAGATAAATCTTTTATTTTAATATTTTCATCATTATCATTTTTGCAATGTCACGTTCCATCTCTGCGGGAGAAGATGAGTAAAAAGACAGGCTCTCCCACCTTTCCTAATAGGCTTTAGAAGTTTCATGAATATATGAATACGGAATATTATTATTCATCGACAAAACGCAGTTATCCTTTTTAACCACAGAGATGTTGATAAGGTGGAAGAATTTGATAGATGAATGACTATCTGTTATTCATTTATTTATATATAAACACACATATATAGTCTTTAGTAATGACTAATTTAATTAAGATTCCACTGCTTGCGAATTGCATATTGTTTGTTGTTTTCTGTGTTTCTAATTTATTCATGTCAATAAGTCTTATTCCTTTTATCAACATTTAGTCTCTTGAACATAAGAGTATTAATTGCATTTTGTTTAATTACAGGTAAGACCGGATGCTGATGACCTGACAAGCAAACACGCCCCCAAGCAAAAGCAGGTCAGGTTAGGTAAAGTAAAATGATTTAATTATTAGTAAGAAAAACAAGAGATCATTAATTATGAATGGCCTCATAACGTAAGTGTTCATGATACTCTGATTAGACAGTGATAAAACGGAATAGTGCAACTGTAAATGAGTTGCAATAGATTATATTGTTTATAAATGTTAACACTGGCTGGGGTATTACGACATGCATCATCATTAGCTGATACGTATTTCACAAAAACGTATAAGGAGAAATAAGGGAGTACCAATGAAAATAAACTGCCAAAAGAAAAGTAAAAATAAGCAGACTTAAACGCAGCCAGAGAATGCAGAGGTCTGTCTGTGTCGTAAATATAGTTTTAAATAACTTAGGTTTAACAGCTAAAAGACTAATTAATTAATTAATAGGTACTACTACTAG
>NC_051417.1:21355121-21355331 GCF_015228065.2 Penaeus monodon | reverse complement strand
ATTTCCAAGAGGACTGGTTTTCCATGATGGATCGCACTGATAATGAAACCTAAATCCTTACACGGATCCGGTTCACTAGTAAGATCCAATCACCAGGCTCTTGGGCTATGGTCAACCTACCCGTAAAATTTCAGCCCAATCCAAAAATCCAATAAATGGCGGCGAAACCATTACTTCACTGATAAGAGAATCGTCAAAAAGAGCAACATC
>NC_051417.1:21354173-21354396 GCF_015228065.2 Penaeus monodon | reverse complement strand
CGAAAGAATCTGAAATAAGTCTGTGGAATGCAACATGCCTAATACCGCTGACAGAACTCCGAGGACAACTTGACGTGAGTTGCCATTTGTCTGGCATGTCTCTTTTTGTTGTGGTGGGGGGTGGGGGCTGCAGACTGCATATCACCCCCTCCCTACCCTCTTCTTTCCTTGTTCCTTTCTTCCACCCCACTGACGCCCCCGTTCCACCCTTCCTTCCCTACTC
>NC_051417.1:21353756-21353983 GCF_015228065.2 Penaeus monodon | reverse complement strand
CTCCCGCTCCTCCTTGCACCTTCCCCCCTCTCCCACTCCTCCCATCCACCCTCTCCTCTCTCCTCTCCCTTCCTCCCACTCCTCCCCTTACTCCCCTCCCCCACCCCCGTTCCCCTGCAACGTTGTCTCTGCCTATGTCGCTTTGATCCGCCTTCACTCTGTTCATGTTGATAATGATGGTCATGGACAAGTTATTGCCGGTGATTTGTGATAATAATGGATGCCTT
>NC_051417.1:21353111-21353388 GCF_015228065.2 Penaeus monodon | reverse complement strand
CACACGCTTGAATTGTGACGCAATAGAGAATCATAAGAAAAAAAAAAGTCCATTAAAAGACAGCAGTGCCCTCTTCTTCTCCTAACTTCATAACGACGAAGCATAATAAACTTCCCTTTCCCCTTGCCATCCCTGTCCCTCAGCTCCCCTTGGCCTCCGCGCTTCTGCTTTCTTCCCCGTCACCTACTCCTCACTCTTCACACCCTCTTCTCCACCTCTACGCCTTTTGCACTTTTCATCCCTTCTTATTCCTCCCTACTCTCCTTTTGAGTCTTCC
>NC_051417.1:21351918-21353027 GCF_015228065.2 Penaeus monodon | reverse complement strand
TCACCTAGAGTCAGTATAATGAAGAAGCTCTAGTCACTGGGCGCCGAGAGTCCCGTGGGAGCAACGCCCGATCAAGGTCACTATTAAATGGTAATTGCGTTTTCGAGTTGGTAAGAGGAGAGGGGGGAGGGCGGGAGGAATCCGGGGAGGGGAGGGGGTAGGGAGTAAAAGGGAGACGAGGGGAGAGAGGGAGAGGAGGTGAGATGAAGGGGGAGAAGTGAGGGGGGAGAAGGGCGAAAGAGGGAGAGAAGAGGGGAAGAAGGAGAGGGGGATGATCAGAGAGAGACAGTGAAGAGGGATAGGAGAGGAGAAGTAAAGAGGAGATGGAAGAGGGATGGTAAGAGGAAAGAGGAGAGAGAAGAGAGGGAACAGGTAAAGAGGGAAGCATTAAGGAAGACGAAGAAGGGGGAAGTGGGCGGAAAAGGAGGGGAGAAGGGAAAAGGAGAGTAAGAGGGAAAGAGAAGTAAAGGAGCATAGAGGAGAAGGAAAAGGGAGAGGTGGAGGAAAAAGGAGAGAGGGAGGGAGAAGAAAAAAGCCGGAGGTAATTAAAGATAAGGGTGGAGAGGATGAAGTAGGAGCGGGAAGAGGGAGACGAGGAAGAAAAGTGGTGGGGAAGGAGGATGAAGGAAATGGAAGAAGAGAAGGATTGTATAGTAGAGAAAGCTTAAGATAAAGGGAAAGATATAGGAAAGAGATGCGGAGAAAACAATAAAAAAAATACAAGATCTGTCGTTCAAAGATAGAGGGAGAGGGACAGGGACAGGGACAGGGAGCGGGAGAAGGAGAGGGAGTGGGAGAGGAAGGGGGGAGAGGGAGATGGAGAGGAAGGGGGACAGGAAGGGGGACAGGGAGGGGGAGGAGGTAAAGGAAGAGAGAGAGAAAGAGGAAGAGAACAAAGAGAGAGGATGGAATAGACAGAGAAGATTAACAAGACAGACCGAAACGGAGAGAGAACTTCATATAGGCCGCCCGGGTTAACACACACGTGCTCGCTTCGCCTAATTGGCAGTTATTACCTGCTGTTGAACCTAGACGTCAGTTTCAAATAATGGAAAATTGCGGTCTTAACACTGCGCATTTCAGCCATGCCAACTGCAGCGTATAGATGG
>NC_051417.1:21351367-21351550 GCF_015228065.2 Penaeus monodon | reverse complement strand
TTATGGAATGACAGAGGAATTGCCTTTAATAAGATCTTTCGATTATCTCATTTTGGTTAAATTTTGGCTGAATAGTTTATAGCTTGACTCCTGCAAAATTTATTTCTATTTTTGCAGGGTTGAACCAACAGATATTACTGGAAATTGATTTGATTAGACATTTTCACAATTGTTTTAATACTT
>NC_051417.1:21350807-21351016 GCF_015228065.2 Penaeus monodon | reverse complement strand
ACAACCCTACATCCAAAACCACGGGTCTATCGTCCAATCTGCCCATCTATCGACCAGCCCACGCCGCCACAAACACAGACAGCATCATTATGCCAGACGAGCGGAAGAGCATGTTGGGTAGATAGCCTCGGCGCCTGTTCCGTGAGGGTGTGACTAGCGAGGCGCATGTATGGAATGGCAAGTGACCGGGATGGGCGGGCAAGGGCCGT
>NC_051417.1:21350166-21350313 GCF_015228065.2 Penaeus monodon | reverse complement strand
ATATATTATATTACGCATGTTTATATACACGGAGAGAAGCGAAGACGTTGATAATATCCCTTACCAACAGGAGGCAAGACAGACAGTAGTATACACTTAATCATTTACCAATCTTTCACACTTTTTAATAAGTCCAGTCCTTAATGA
>NC_051417.1:21349866-21350128 GCF_015228065.2 Penaeus monodon | reverse complement strand
GAGACGAAAAACAAACAGACGTAGAACAGTGTCCGTTAAAAGGACGTGCCTCTTGAAGAACGTGGGAAGCATGAGAAAAAGGGTGTCGCTTAAGTGGTGTCTCTATCGCCTTCCCACGATCTTAGGTGCACCCCCCTCCCCTACCCCCTCCTTCTCCAACTACTCTTCACCCCCCCCCCTCCTTTCCTCTCTCGAGCTGTCCCCGCCCTTCATACTCCCCTCCCCCCTCATCTGTTTATTCTAGTCTATTTTTTTTCTTAAT
>NC_051417.1:21348651-21349142 GCF_015228065.2 Penaeus monodon | reverse complement strand
ACATACCTAGCAAGCTTTATCATCATATAAAACCTGCAGTCGAATCCACAAACGTTAATTTATCATTCAAATTTGATAACAAGCGTAATAAAGAGCGATAATGTTGAATAACACGTTACCTCGCGCTAATATTTCCGGCTTGACATGCGGTGTGCTGATAAGGCTAGATACGGGTCGTATTCCTGGCAGGCTATCTATTCTTATCATTTCACTTGTTCGTTTGCGTTTGCGCGTGCAGATGCATGTTTAATTTTGATGAATTTATGATGGTTTTAAAATGAGGCAAAACATGTAAGCCCTAGATTCGTAGTCATAAAAGCACTGCCATATTGGGTAATGATGTTAGTTTAAAAATTATCTGCTTGACTATATATTAATACTAAATACTAATATATACTGCAAGAGTATACACACATGCGAAAGCTCGTCGTTGCCACGCACACATTTTGGTATTCGCGGTAAGACCAGCTTATGTAAATTGTGAATATGGA
>NC_051417.1:21348191-21348351 GCF_015228065.2 Penaeus monodon | reverse complement strand
TAACGTTGCCAAAAAGAATATTCGAAGGGGTTAACAAAGCGTTTCGGGTGAAGTTCATCCACTTTCAGTGAATGAAAACTAAATAGCAAACGACCATCAGTTAGTAAAGATTCAGGTCAATCGGCCAGTTTCATAGTTATAAGGATGATAATCTGAGAAA
>NC_051417.1:21347093-21347590 GCF_015228065.2 Penaeus monodon | reverse complement strand
CACCTTTGCTGAAGTATAATCCGATTTGCGGCATTTGTTCATATCCAAATTTCAAGGCTGGGTCCGGATTTTAATTAAATTAGCATGGGCAATTTGCATAAAGCTCAAAATCCGGAGTGAAGTGTTTTATCTTCCGGAACTTCTCATCAGTTCGACTGCGTGCGTGTCAGAGTGTCAGCAGCTGTCAGACGAGTCAGCACTCGCTGTGTGTGTATTAGATCACCAGAAGCACGGAAGGGCCTTATCTCCTTTGTATCTGAGCACCGGCCTACGTGCGCATCATTACAGACGTTTTCGATAGTCAGTCTAGTTACATTGTTGGCCAAGAATAAATCGAAAGTAACATCCTTTATAAAAAAAAAATTATGATTTTCCAAAAAGATATTGGTGATAGACTGACCTGTGGCCGTGGCAGCCGAGAGCGCGAGAATATCGCCTCGGGCCATTTTCGTTTGCAATTAAATGACGGCGTCATCGGGTAATGGAACTGGCGGTCT
>NC_051417.1:21345278-21345735 GCF_015228065.2 Penaeus monodon | reverse complement strand
TTGTTTGTATGATGCTTTATATCTCCTTATCCGTACGTCTGTATTTGATTTTCTATACTTTCTCCATTTCTCCATTACTCGATTCGCCATTTCCTCCATTCCTGAGTTCCTCCTTGCCTAACTCTAATCTCTCCGCTCCCTCTGTACGTCTCCACATCTCTGTCTTCGTGTATCTTATTGCCCCCGTGTCCACTCCCGCAGAATGCTGGCCTCCTTTGGCATCAATCAAATTCAGCTCCAATCTCTATAATGGCCCCTCCCCTGCAGCCGCCCTTCCAGCGCACTTCCTGAACCTTCTTTCTAATTGCCTCGTCTCGGAGCCCGAATTGACCGGCATTTTTCACTGTGGGAAGATGGTCGTGCATTTATACGCACGAGCACACACATGCGTATCCGTGTAGATAAACGCGCAGATGTACATACGTACATACATAATGTACAAGCGCGCGCACGCACG
>NC_051417.1:21344638-21344916 GCF_015228065.2 Penaeus monodon | reverse complement strand
GGGCGGCGAAAAGTCCCGGGCCGGCGTTTGATCCGAAATTGTTTGGGGTTCAAAGTTCCGAACTCTCTCCGAGGCGCACGGCTGCTGGCCATAACAACAGGCGGAACTTGATCTTAATCAGCTCGCCTCTTAGCACCTTCTGTATGCCTTTCACGGGTTCCGCATCTATTTAAGCCGCTCTCAAATTTGCGTTGAGTGATGAAACATTAAGTAAAACAATATATTTGACATCATTGGTACGGCGGATTTGCCTTAATGAACTGGGTTTATCTTGATCA
>NC_051417.1:21343963-21344174 GCF_015228065.2 Penaeus monodon | reverse complement strand
CTCTTCCTGTCCCAAAATAGCTGCAAGCCTCCGTCACACTATCCGCAGCAGCCTTGCATCACAACTTTCGATTTTTGGGCCGACGCGGGGACGAGTATGCTAATCAGGAGGGGAAGGGGCGCACAGGTGAGTAAAGGGGATGAAACAAAGGAAAAGCACAGGTGACCGCTCTGCCTCGAGGGAGGTCGGAATGAGGCTGATGAGGAGAGAC
>NC_051417.1:21342795-21342883 GCF_015228065.2 Penaeus monodon | reverse complement strand
CATTAGAAGGAGGAATATGGATTCGAGATTGGTGTAACACTTGTGATGGGAGAGGAAATATGATAAATATTTTGTGTAGCATATTCGT
>NC_051417.1:21342550-21342632 GCF_015228065.2 Penaeus monodon | reverse complement strand
TCAGGAGTGCTTTGTTTTCCACTCTCTCTGTGTCCTACACTGTGGAAGTTCATGTTGCGAGATATATACTTGCTTCATTCCA
>NC_051417.1:21342247-21342421 GCF_015228065.2 Penaeus monodon | reverse complement strand
GTCTAAATCTGTGTTAGTACCGTAAAAATAGCTCTCTGTACAATTCTAAGCATCGTCAAGGAAATAATCATTATATTGTAATTTCCTTATTTGCAAGGAATTCTGTTAGCTCCTTTAAAAATTGCTATCTGGAGAGGAAATTCAAATTGCATTTTTGGTTCTTGAGGATATGTA
>NC_051417.1:21341748-21342000 GCF_015228065.2 Penaeus monodon | reverse complement strand
TACAATAATATAATAACACAATGTAAATTGAATATCCTCCCACCTCCCTCCCCCCCCCCCACACACACATTTTGGTATCATTTAGTAATTAGAGATTAAAGCGCCTTAAACCGCAATTTATGGATAACCTACGTAAATCATTTTCTAACAGTTTTGTCCTGTCATCACTTACCTGTGTGTGGTTAATTTTCCTGGCGGATTTGCATATTGCGTGAGAGGGTCGTGTGAGTACGAAAACTAGTGTACAATGAT
>NC_051417.1:21340587-21340942 GCF_015228065.2 Penaeus monodon | reverse complement strand
ATGTTCATGATATGATCACGCATATGAACAAACTTCCAAGAGCACTTCGTCAAAAATAGGGAGCATACGCTGCTACTCGTCCCCACGTGCACCCACAAAAGAAAATGAAAAAAAATATATAAGTACAAAAGTCTGAAAAGGGAAAATTGTTTTCCGATACAAAGTGAGAAAATTTGTGATCGGACCAGAAAAACATAAACCTGTATTAACCGTAAGAAAATGTTGTAAAGGAAAATTATAAAAACATTTAGTGGCCCGTGAAAATGACATATTTGACTTCATGGCGGAATATTGCCTTAGGAGACGGTGAGCCAAATAAGGTGATTCAAAGATATGAGCGAATGGGCTTCAGTGT
>NC_051417.1:21339784-21340160 GCF_015228065.2 Penaeus monodon | reverse complement strand
ATAAACAAACAAGTAACATTAAAGTAAAAAAAGTAGTAAAAATTGTGTAGAAAAATAAGTGTGATAGAAATAAAAGGCCAGTGATTTTGGGACCGGAGTGTATATGAAATATCCTTTTGTATGGAAGCCTGCGTTCGATTACGGGAAATGGGAAACCGAGAGGGGAAAAGGGTGAATCTGGGCGTGGGGAAAAGGGAGAGAAAGAGAAATAAAAGGAAAAGTTTCAGGTGACAGAGTTTAAGCAAAGGTTTTAAAAAATACAAAAGAAAGGGGGGAATAAAATAAAGAGGATATTTTTTGAGATCACACGATTAAAGCATCTTGTTATTCCACTCAAAGTTATACATGAAAACCTAAATTTCCGAACAAAATTGTC
>NC_051417.1:21339329-21339746 GCF_015228065.2 Penaeus monodon | reverse complement strand
TCCGATCGCCTCAAATGCACTAGTTCCGAAATCCTTTTAAACGGCCATTCACGGCGACGAAGCCTTTTGATTAGAGCTCCTCCCAATAAAGGATCCAAACCCACCTCTTAGGATCGGATACCCTCTTGCCTCCACGAAACGAAGAGGTTATTAGTGAGAATAATGCGTTTACCCCAATCTCTGGAGGACTTCTTTGGGACCTTCTGGCGACTCGAAAGATTAAGTTGGATTTTTATCTGTTGGTGGATGAGGTCTACCCTTTATCGAAACTTTAAACTATGGAAATAAAAAGGATTTGGTGAATGGAGAGTGTTATAGTGATTTGGTATGAGATCGTGTGATTAATAATGGTTGGAATGGTTACGGTAATCACTGTAGAAGTAACAGAATTTGTAATTATAGTTAGATTAATGATGA
>NC_051417.1:21338762-21339066 GCF_015228065.2 Penaeus monodon | reverse complement strand
TCACGCTCAGATCCCACAACGAGCAGTGGGTTATCTATCCCAAACTTTAATGATTTGCCTCCTTTAAATTAGATCGCAGAGAGCCTTCACTATTCTAGGAAACTCCTCATTACGGTGTACGAAACGACGCACTCTCAAGATGTTACCTGAGACTCTGTGAGATTTCCTCGAGGAGGTGTGCAGGATGAGGGATTCCGTAGAAGGAGAGAGTTTGGAATATCTGCAACAAAAAAGTCTTTTTTCTTACGATGGGGTGATTTGCTTTTGACTTTGATATACAGGAGGTTCTTCAGATCATTAGAAT
>NC_051417.1:21337912-21338622 GCF_015228065.2 Penaeus monodon | reverse complement strand
ACAAAACATTCATTTTCCAACAGCATTTCTGTCCAATTTAAGCAGCCATCAAAGTTAAACCAATCAGTCAAAGGCAATTAAAGATTAATCCGGTTCTTTTAGTCAAACACTAATTACATGTTGTCGTCTTACCACTGCATGATGTCTTTCATCCAATCACGGACTGTCTTCTATCCACATGGTGCCTATCATCCAATCATCGGCCTTTGTCCATCGTCATGCCATCTTCTATCCAATCGCCAGCCTTCTTCCACCCACATGCAGCTTCTTATCTAGTCAGGGACCGTCGTCTATCTGCATGCTGGCTCCTACCCAATCAGTGACCGTCTGTTGTGCCACCTTCAACCAATCATCAGTCAAGGAGACCCAGTAGTCAAACAGACAGCATTCACGAGGCAAGGTCATTAATTATAAGGTCAGCGTTGGTATACATCAAACGAGAACTCATTAGGATGCATCGGGACAGGCGAACGAGGTCGATAAAAAATAATTATGACGGGAATTGAAAATAGAACCTACATTCAAGAGGCTATTTCCAGACGCTGAGAGAGAGAGAGGAGGGCAGGCTCAGAGAGGGACAGAGATAAGGATAGAGGAAGAGCGACAGAAGAGGAAGAAAGGGCATATGGAAAAAAGGAAGAGGGGGATAGATCAAGATAACTTTCAAAGAGGAGGCCAGACAGATATATAATGAGAGAGAGAAAGAGAGG
>NC_051417.1:21337273-21337700 GCF_015228065.2 Penaeus monodon | reverse complement strand
TGGGGGAAGGCATGATTCGTTCAAAAATAGCCGTCCTTCCCGCCTCGTCTTCCCCTCCGTGTGTGTGGACGAACGGAACGCGCGCACAGCTCTGTACGGCGAGGGTTGAGTTCAGTTCCGGAGTACATCGATTAGGCACTCGGGATTCCTTCAAATTCTTAATGAACGTGAGACTTTGACGTCGTCATATGCGTGAGAGGAATGTGTACCGACTGGGCACGCACATGTACCCCTGAACAGGTACGTGAATAATCGACGATAATGACCCGTTCCCAGGAGACATCTTCAAAGAATGAGAGAATTTTTCTTTAATTTAGTTTTTTTTTCGGTTTTCGGAGCCGCCGTTTCTGTTTTAAATAATTACAGAATTGAATTGGAAACGTACGCCAGTGTCGGAGTAAGAAAAATACAATGGGTCCCGCTTTCA
>NC_051417.1:21336974-21337053 GCF_015228065.2 Penaeus monodon | reverse complement strand
ATACAAGAAGCAGTTTATAGAAAGAATAAGGATAAGTAGGCATATTTGGATCTTTTGTGGAATAAGTGATTTGTATGCC
>NC_051417.1:21336622-21336876 GCF_015228065.2 Penaeus monodon | reverse complement strand
CAATCACAGATGCCAGTTTGGTAGCAATGTCGATTTTTTTTCTGAACATGTTAATACTTCGATGGGCAAACATTGCCCTGTACAAACACTTAGCCGAGGTGATCGCTGGACTAACATAACATAGGCCTATCAACTCTACAGTAGGTATAAGATAGATATTATTAATGTGAACAACTTATTAAGATGACATATTTCCGTTGAATTGATTTTTGGAACTTTTTTCAACTTGAACAACTGGTGGTAGTTAGAACAGT
>NC_051417.1:21336409-21336493 GCF_015228065.2 Penaeus monodon | reverse complement strand
ACGCATCGTTCGCAAGAAGGGCACTAATCAGAAGGGCCTTCCTCCTAGACAAACGGATTCCACCATTAGCTACAAGGCGAATGC
>NC_051417.1:21335993-21336174 GCF_015228065.2 Penaeus monodon | reverse complement strand
ATTAACTCATTCCATATCCCCTTTCCAAACACTAAATGTATACATACACACGTACCGCAACCACCATACGCGCATGAATGAACAGATATATACCTGTATACATGTCCATGTTTATATATACACTCCCCACCCGACCCCCTCCACCCCTATTTCTGAAACCCAGGACCCCATTACCTTCCCC
>NC_051417.1:21335675-21335949 GCF_015228065.2 Penaeus monodon | reverse complement strand
TACGAACCCGCCAACTCGCGTCTCCCAGAACGTTTACAAATTACGACGACCTTCCTGGGCAATGGGGGCCGAAGCGAGACAGGTCACGCGGCTGCGGTAATGATAGACTTCGTGATAATGACGACTATTGATCACCTTCGTCGAGCCTACTATTAATCACAGGTCTATCACGTTCACTCCGGTATCAAAGGGAGGTTGCTTCACAAAGTGTTTCATGCCTTTTTTCTTTTTTTCTCTCTTCTCTCTTTCTTCAAGATGGAGTTGAATATTGATT
>NC_051417.1:21334480-21334826 GCF_015228065.2 Penaeus monodon | reverse complement strand
TATATTCGCACGAAGAAACTTGCATACATTTTTCTTCTGTTTATGTCATTTTCAAAGAGATGCATGACCTTATGAAAACAAATTATTTTCTTGTAGGAACTAATTGTCGTCGGCGTTTCTTTGATGTCTCTCTGTGTGTCCTTTTCTTCCTGCAAATAAAAAAGAAGAGTAGCGATAATGAGAAAGGAAGATGACTGTGAGAAGAGAGCGAGAGAAATAACGAGAAACATTATTATGGATATTAGTGCCACGGTTATTACAATGAAGACATTTTTGTTTGCTTGTTTGGTTCCTGTATTAATTCATATTTCTTTTTTATGAAAGATTTATTGATGTTTTTTTTCAG
>NC_051417.1:21331665-21331956 GCF_015228065.2 Penaeus monodon | reverse complement strand
TTCCTCACCTCGACTTTTTTTTGCCAATCCCCTGTATATCATTTCTTGCTCTTATCTTTTACTGATGTTATTCTTTCCTTTTTCCACCTTATATACTTCCCAGGAAGTCAAAGAAAGAAGTAACTGAAATATGGGTCGCAACTCCGTAGAGTTATACATGGTTGTGTGCCTCGCCTTTTAACAGGTTCACTTTGTACAGGAAGAGTCTGTCATAACAAAAGGATTGGAGGAGAGTTTCATAAGCGAAACGTTTCTGTCCTCCTTTGTTGTTTTAGCTGTTTAAGGATATTT
>NC_051417.1:21331027-21331413 GCF_015228065.2 Penaeus monodon | reverse complement strand
AAATTTGGTGCGTGAAACGAGTTCTTGTTGTTAAATGATTATCTAAAAAAGCAAGTCATTTTTTTCTATGTTTATATGTACGCTTATGTATTCTCATGCCTGTTTGCATGACTGCACTTGCTACATGAGCATGCAGAAATATCATGCGTATGAATTTGTATGCAGAGATTAAAGCGTGTTTAAATATCCACATTTTGATTTGCTTTTTATTATCATTTTTATATATTCAGTCTTGCATGAAAGCGTACATTATGCATATATTTATAATTATGAATGTAGACATAAGAGAGGAAATGATGTTTAATAACAAATCTCAATCAAATGCTGAAAGTTGAGGAATTCAAAGAAGGTATAAATTCTGGCCAGAATTTACAAGTATAATGGCC
>NC_051417.1:21330534-21330842 GCF_015228065.2 Penaeus monodon | reverse complement strand
CCGCAGTCTTTGGCCACGTATTTGAGGGGGCAGGATGGAGAGAGGGGGGTAATATGCACGTAAATTTAGATCTCGCAAATAGTCCAGCGGGCGAGTTATCTTTGCTCGAATATGTAATTTCACTCTGCTATAAATTCTCACCTGGCTTGGCTATCATGGCTGGAAATCTCTATAAACAGGACATAATGAATTTCCTAGCTACTGGAATATGCATTTACTTTGGCTTTTCTCTTCTGATGGAAGATGATATGATAGTCTGTACGTTTGAAAGAACGCACTATCACCTTTAACCATCTATTCACTCCGTC
>NC_051417.1:21330034-21330416 GCF_015228065.2 Penaeus monodon | reverse complement strand
TTATACATACGTCTTCCATTTCCTTTCTCTTTCTGTTTCTGAAACGACCCCGAGCTAGACTTAGACACAAGCAAGTGGCAGCTAAGCACGCCCTAGATACCTCCCATGGCCCGGCGGCATGTTTATACAGCCCCGCGTCATGCAACGAGGTTCTAGATCATCCATCAGCGTCGATTTGCTGCGTAACCAAAACGTGATCCAAACACGATCCATTTGGCTGACTTAAAAACCGAATGATGTTTTAAGATGGTTTTCCATAATTTGGATATGTTCATTAATGGAAATAAAAGAAATCTGAAAGAAAAAGACAAAAGTATACAGAAGCAAGACATAAAGGAGAGAAAAGGGGATAGTGAAGGAAGAGAGTTGAAATCGGCTATGG
>NC_051417.1:21329649-21329814 GCF_015228065.2 Penaeus monodon | reverse complement strand
TGAAATAGGATGGGGAGGGGAGGCTGGGTCTTCCGTGGGACGATTGTCGACGTAGCGCTCTGACGAATGTTATTGGCAAAGGTAAACAGTGCCAAGGTGTCATGTTTCATCCCAGATCGCGAGGGCGTGGAGGCGGAGCTCCTCAGTGTAAACAAGGACATGTTC
>NC_051417.1:21329438-21329551 GCF_015228065.2 Penaeus monodon | reverse complement strand
TTTGAAGGGGGGGAGAAGATTATGCAAGGGGTCAGATGTCGTCAGATTGAAGGGGAAGGGTAGGTAGGCGGGGGAGGGGGTAAGAGCACATGTAGAAGAAAGTCTTTTTGATG
>NC_051417.1:21329042-21329342 GCF_015228065.2 Penaeus monodon | reverse complement strand
GTCAGGTCAAAGGGTGACCTAAAGCTTACGTCCAAATGGAATATCTATTCCTCTTCGAGCCCACACTTTCACCCGGGCCCACACTTTTACATATTGCTGTGGAAGTAAACAAAACACACGTGGATTGTACTAGTGCAATAGCTATTTACTTAGGTGGAATTATTCTTATGGAATGACAGTTAACCGTAAAGAGTAATGGTAAAAATGGTGGTAACAATATTACACATAATGTATTGTCAAAACACACACAAAATGTTACTAAGGTATTACAAGAAAGTAGTTAAGAATTATTTACATTCA
>NC_051417.1:21327520-21328339 GCF_015228065.2 Penaeus monodon | reverse complement strand
GTTTAACACTTTCTCTTTTTCTCTCTTCTTTGGTTCCGGAATAAAAATTCCGAAAACACAATTACACCATAGCGTGAACCCCTCAACGTTAACTAAAATGCATTTGTGTTGAGTGATAATGCACCTTTGTGGCATGTTGCACTGGACTGCAATATCAATTAAATGTCCTTCTTAGAATGGAGGCATTAAAACAAGCAGGTTGAGTAGATTAGGACTATTGACAGAGCCCTTGTAGATTGTTCGATATAGCTATATTGATATATAAACAGTGTGTATAGAGGCATGGTTCTGCATATACTGTATACACAGAAATATCGTTTGTGGTTTTAATGTTGCAATTCTACATTCATAGTGCTATTGCAACCTTGTTTATGATGATGTTATTGGTTCCTTGTCTTCCCTGTGGTTATCTCAGCTGTTGAAAGCGGATTTATTTGCAGTTGCATGTGTATCTCATCCTATTCATCTTTTTTATCTTTGTGTTTTTTTTTCTCTCTTTATTTCTATGTTTATTGTATTTTTTATTATTTTTTTACCCTTTTCTTGTATTGCTTTCTTGTTCTTTTTTTCTGTTGTTATTTCTCTGATTTGTCTTCTCTATTTTGTTTATTCATTTATGTATTATTGTATCTGCCCTTTATTTCACTTGTCTTTCCATCTCTATTTCTTTTCTTCCAACTTCCTTACGCTGTACCTTTTTTCTCATCCTTCTTTTATTGGTGTGTTTACTCTTTTTCTGTAATTCTTCTTTTTTTCATTTTATCCCATGTCTATTAATAGAAGCAATATGGTTAAGACTCCTTGCTGTATGAGTTCGTC
>NC_051417.1:21327175-21327481 GCF_015228065.2 Penaeus monodon | reverse complement strand
AATGTCTACCTTTCTAGTATTATTCATAACATGTTTACGAGACAGACTTATATCCCGTCCGATTAAATATTCATAGATTGTTATTGTACAGGGTATCTCCTCCTGCCCGTTGTTGGCAAGAGGAGATACCCTGCGTCAGAAATATTTAGCTCCGGGGAAAGCGATTGGTTTTTGCGTAGAATATTGTTGTTTGTTACTGGTGCTGTTTTTGTATTATATTTTTTTGTCCTAGGTGATGCTTTTTTTTGGAATTTCTCTTTTTTTCGCTCTTTTGCATGGGTGTGGTGGTGGTATTTTGGTTTAGAT
>NC_051417.1:21326808-21327010 GCF_015228065.2 Penaeus monodon | reverse complement strand
CATCACACAGCAATCCATAGAAACTAAATGGAGACCGAACAACGCAGCCTTGCATTAATTGATTCCCTGTCCATAAAGGCTTTTACTGAAACAAAGGGAATATCTTTATGCTCTGGGACTTTTTTGTTTAACGTGGGTGATTATGTTTACGCAAAATGGTTTTATTTTCGCCCAAGCTATTGGGTGTGTACACCGTGAAGAA
>NC_051417.1:21326633-21326720 GCF_015228065.2 Penaeus monodon | reverse complement strand
CTTAATTAATACGTAACTCCACATCAAAGAAAGAAATGTGAAAGACGCTAGACGATGTGGGGAATTCATTTTTTTGTTTGTTTTTAC
>NC_051417.1:21325877-21326558 GCF_015228065.2 Penaeus monodon | reverse complement strand
CGCGCGTCTCCGTGCGTACATGGTGTAAATTTATTACCTAAATTGCAAACTTATAGACCTATATGCGATAGCGAAGGGTGTATAGCTGAGGTGAAAAGAAAACATGTATTGAGCTGGAAAAGGTAGCTTCGTTGAGTTGACAAGTTGTGACTTCAGAAGAAAGGAGGAAATATACGCTGCCCTGCTTAGTAATTCCCTTTTATTCATATTTTCTTCTTTCTTGTTTGTTTTTGGCTTGTTCCTTCACAGCAACGCCCTCTACCCGTGTTTTAGAAGGTTTCCGTTCAAAGAATTGTAATTCTCATACACGTACAAAGGACATTGTGCGCGTGAGGTATTAATCTTGTCTCTTTCATGAAGCCCGAAACAGGTCGCATAATAAGTCAAGATTTGCTATTTTTAGAAGGATTATTATATGCAGTATCTCAAAAAAGACCTCAACTGTAATGCAATCAGAGTACGTATTGTTGGGAAAGTGAGAGTACGTCTGTCATAACAGCATGAGGCATTAAATCACCGTCATGCAGTCGCTTGAGAAATTTGAGATTAAAAATACGTGGGTTAACTTGAACCTGCAAATTGTCTGAGTATTTCATCTTCAATTCTTAATAAACCTGATTTAATGAGAACTTTCCAAACACTCGCCTAATTGAAATCAAACTCGTAGAAGAGAAAGTGTGA
>NC_051417.1:21324937-21325779 GCF_015228065.2 Penaeus monodon | reverse complement strand
ACCACGAATACCAATTTCCGACAACAAAGAAGATCCATCCAAAAGACACATGAAGAAGCACGATAAAATATCAGCCACGCAAACTGTCATGCAGACAAGAGAGACACAGATCGTTACATAGCGTGAAAAGTGAGGCTATCGTCCAAGCAGACTGTCACTTGCAAAGGAAAACATGCAGCGGAAGGCAATATTACACACGGTGGGGGAAAGAGGCACTGGAGACAGGCTGAATTACAGTAGAGAAGAAATGACAGTATTTTATTACCTAGCGTAAGAGAGGTTAGAGAGAGGGGGGAGGCGGGGAGGGAGAGCACAGAAGGGCCGATATATTGCGTGTATTGCTGAGAAGGTCGGAGACAAGTGGACCAGCAAAGTAGTTACATATTGGTAGTTATGATACTCTTTGATCAATAGATATGCAGGAGGCTGTCATGCAAACGCTGTTCTGTGAAGGTTAATGACGTAGATGTGACAGGTAATACATAGCGTGACGAACGAGGTTGTGTGAGTGATAAGGTGTCTCCGTATCAATGAGAAGCAAGGATGAATAGAGACAAGTGGGTACACTGCTGTGTTGAATGAGGGATAATAAATGATATTGCACTTTGGAACAGCAGTGCGTTCCCATTGACAGTAATGGAGAGATAGAATACTTGTTATTTTGTACCTAGAAGAACATTATTCTCTTTCTCTCTTTTCAACATATTTTGCGAGGATAATTAAATTCATAAATAGACCTTTTATAACGAGGGAAATTCCTGTAAACTGACTTTATAAAATTCTAACTTACTAGAAAAGTTTAGGATTCCTGCCTCACATTAATTGCCAAAAAAGAAAGAAGC
>NC_051417.1:21324809-21324899 GCF_015228065.2 Penaeus monodon | reverse complement strand
TAAAGCACCTGCCTGCATGACACAGACAATCGAGTTCTTGACGCGAGCGCCGTCCTTGCAAGGTTGCAGGAATCTTGCTCACGACTCGGA
>NC_051417.1:21324003-21324321 GCF_015228065.2 Penaeus monodon | reverse complement strand
CAGAATTGCTTCCGAACGAAGCTGAACTAGAAAAATAAACACTAAATTTCCTTGGCAGTTAAAGAAGGTATATGTTTAGCTAATAACAGTGTAATTTGATTATATATCTGTTAACAAGTAGAATATTCATGAGGAGGATACGAGCGAGAAAATGGATAAAAAGAAAGGAAAGAGAAAAAAATCTAATTGGGTATGTTAATTTGCTACAGTGTGATTAAACACCAGAGTAGCTGCGATAATATTCAGATATATGGACGGAACTGTAACAGAAACGACAACGGAGCGGGCAAAAAGTTAAATTAAAAAAATGATACTTAT
>NC_051417.1:21322941-21323171 GCF_015228065.2 Penaeus monodon | reverse complement strand
GAAAAATAAGGTGAATCGTTTTTCTGTGAGCATTTCACTTACCCAACATCGATTTTTTTTTTTTCTTATACCATGATTCATGTGATAAAATTCATTAAGATACCTTCCTCGTACGAAGATACTGTAAAAACAGTATACGATGATCTCTTGATGGCATCAGTGTCTTGACCCCTGATACACGCGAGTGCCTCGTTGTGGAAGCAGGTCTCTAGAGCTGAAATTTACATGTA
>NC_051417.1:21322383-21322546 GCF_015228065.2 Penaeus monodon | reverse complement strand
TTATATTCATACGTGTTTATTTATACAAGAGTATCAAGGCGAGGCGGCCACACAACCAAAGGCCCCTGGAGGATTTGGGTTGCATGTTTGTGTACGGAACAAGCCGCGCGCCGGATCTCTCGGGAGCTTAATTACGGTATGTACGGCAGTGTGCGTTTTTGGT
>NC_051417.1:21321931-21322142 GCF_015228065.2 Penaeus monodon | reverse complement strand
GTGTCATGAGTACAACCCTTACTCTATATTAAACTCATCGAAAGCTGTTCCTTACTGACAAACATTACGCTACAACTTTGGTCTTTAATGGGTGGACCCTCGGAGTATATGCTGCATAACTCTGAACAGGTGCAACATGATGTCCCCAAAGCTGTTTCTGTGCCGGTAAACTCACTGACCTAGTTAATAAGATAAACATATAAATATAAGT
>NC_051417.1:21321276-21321651 GCF_015228065.2 Penaeus monodon | reverse complement strand
AAGGTTCATTAAGCTATGACGTAATGTTTTAGAAATGCCATTGTCCAGTTGAATTGCATTATTCATTCTATAAAGAATAAATACTCTATAAACTTTTATATACTGTGATATTAAATCTCCTACATTATATCAGCTGGATACCTCCCCCCCACCCCGTATCTTCCTAAATATTTACAATCTTGTAAATTATTTGAATGATGAAGGTTTGAAGGAAAAAAAATAGAGGGAATAACGTAGGAGGAAAAGAAAAAAAAAGTTTAGTGGGAAAAGGTATGGCTGAGGGAGAAGGGCTGGAGAAATAATAGTAATGATATGAGGATTAAAAGACTCGGGGAGGAAAAAGGCTTAATTTGAGAAAAGGAACAGTGCAAATAC
>NC_051417.1:21320899-21320986 GCF_015228065.2 Penaeus monodon | reverse complement strand
CATAGGCTTTTGAACATGCAAACATATGCAGATAATTTCTGCAGTAAGACTGTAGTAGCAAACCAACAGAAACTAAGCTGGATATAT
>NC_051417.1:21320349-21320824 GCF_015228065.2 Penaeus monodon | reverse complement strand
AATAAAGGAATAGATGAGGCAAAAAAAAAAGAAAAACTTTTTCAATACAGATGTTGATGTCCCTTGTACTAAACACGTGAAAATGTTAAAATGGGAAACTGATGTCACGGGTTTCCATGGCGAGAGAAAATCTTTTCTAGGGGATTAGGATTTCTACTCGTTAAGATTTCTGAGAAAGATTGAATAAGAAAAAGAATTAGGGGGATGGGATGGTGGAGAGAAAAGTCTAAATAGAAAGACGTGTTTTTGATCAGTGCAAATGAGATGGCTAAAAGAAGCTGAGGGACACCGGCGTATGTGGATATTTTTTTCGTGCTTCTTTTTTTTCATTTCTTTCTTTCTTTCTTCTACTTCTCCTTGCTTTTTTCTGTGTTTATTCTTTCATTCGTCGTCTTTCCCTATGTCTTTTGTATTATTTTTCTCTCTTTGGTTTCCTCTTTGCTCTTATCCTGACTATATTGTACCTTTTGCCGTC
>NC_051417.1:21319648-21319757 GCF_015228065.2 Penaeus monodon | reverse complement strand
GGGGGGGGGTTATTGCTGCTCTTTTTATAGCCATGTCATATTTTTCATGGATTTACCTTTAGTTTTTACTTGCTAATTTAACTCCCCCCCCCCCCCCACACACACAAGA
>NC_051417.1:21318249-21319519 GCF_015228065.2 Penaeus monodon | reverse complement strand
TGACACGGATTTTTCGAGAATGGAGAGTAGCCGGAACTTTGTGAAGGACACTGTCTTAAGGGGTGTTGTGTGAGGAAGAGAGGGAGAGAGAGAGAGGGATGGAAAGAAGAGGGAGGATTGGGGGGATCGGAGGAGGAAGGAGAGGAAGAGAGGGAGAGATTGAGGGAGGAAAGTGAGGGACTGAGGGGATAGGAGGCGGAGGAAAGGGAGAAAGGAGGGGGAGGTAGGGAGAGACTGAGGGAGGAAAATGAGGGACTGAGGGAGATAGGAGGCGGAGGAAAGGGAGAAAGAAAGGAGATTGAGAAAGGAAAGGAAGAAGTATGAGAGGAGAGTTTAGAGCAGGAGTAAGGGTAGGAAGGATGGAGTACGGGGTGAAGGGAGAGACGGGGGAAAGGGAGAGAAATGAAGAGAAGGATTGAAAGAGAAAGGGTGAGGGGTGAATGGAAGAACTGAAATAGGAATGGTGGGGAAGGAGGGAAAAGAGGGATAAAAGGATGGGTAGGCAGAAAGACGGGAAAGATTGAGGGAGGAAAGAGGGAAGGAGGGGAAGTGTGGATGAATAGAGGATGAAAGGGGAAAGGAGGGGAGAGAGGAAAAGGAAGTAAGGAGGAAGGGATTGAGAAGGGGTTGGTAGGGAATTATGGGGAAGGAGGGAAAGAGGAATGAAAGGAGGAAGTGTTGGATGAAGGGAGGAAAAGAAGATAGGATGGGGGGGAAAAAAAGCAGGGAGGACGGAAGGAGAGGAGGCGAAAATAAGCAATAAAAAAGAGAGAGGAAAAGAAGGGGAGGTTATAACAAGACGCCCGGCGAGTCGATATAAAAATAAGACACAGATAGAGGTTTCATAAAAGTCAAAGGATAGAAATCCACAACAAAAAACAAATTCAACACCTAAATAGAAAACAAAGGACAACAGAATAAAACCTCAAAGAGATTCCCCCTTTTTAACCCTCACCCCTTCACCAACACGCAGATAAAACCAGAAGAAATTAAAAGACCCAAACCAAGAATAGATGACGTCCATCCCGCCATCTTAACATCTCTTGCCTCCTCCTCTCCCCGACTCACATGAAACGAATGCGTCTTGTCGTGTTTAATAAGGCGACTCCCCTGGACCACAGGCGCGGCTGCAGAAAGTGGCCTCCTCGGGGGCTAAAGGGGAGGGGGGGGGACGTCTGTCTTTAGAGGGAAGTTTGCTATGAGGCGTTTCTCTCGGGATGCGAGTGCGTGCGTCATGTGCATTTCCTGTCTGTCCTAGTGTTTCTTTTTT
>NC_051417.1:21317604-21318156 GCF_015228065.2 Penaeus monodon | reverse complement strand
TCCTCCTCATTTTTGTTCCACGTTCTCTCTGCTTCTCCTCGCCACGACATGCAACTGAAATGTCAGCCTCGTACAGCGGTAACTCAGCTGTTGATAGACATGCCCCAAAGCACGACGGCGAGAGAAAATCCTGCTTTAGATATGACGTCAGTCTAATCTCTCACCTTTCCCCTCTCTCCGTCTCCCTCTTTCCCCAGTCTCCTTATCCACCACTCTCCCCTCCCTCATTATATTCACCTTCTCCAATCCTTTCGTAACTCAACCTCCTTCGCCTCCTTTTACCCTCACCTTCCGTCAAATCTCCTTACCCTCACCTCATACCCTACCCCCCCCCCCCTTTACCTCCTTACCCCCCCCCCCACCTTCCCCTCACCTTCCCTAATTCTTCCTTAATCCTACATCCTACTTCGTCTAACCTAACCCCCCCCCATCCTTCCTCACTCTCACCTTCTTCTCTCCTTACCCCAAGTTCTCTCTTCATTCCCTCCTTACTCCTCACTCTTTTACTTTACCTGCTCTGATCTCTTGACTCCCCCCTCCCACTTTTTCAGT
>NC_051417.1:21316976-21317169 GCF_015228065.2 Penaeus monodon | reverse complement strand
TACCTGCGACGGTCTCTGCTTGTGATCAACATTTTCAGTCAGCATTTCTCGGAAAATAAATCCCGGCGTGTTGCATTTCCTACAACTTTCAATTCTTTTATTAGATGGAGGAGCAGCGACAATGGCTCGAGGGGGAAAGAGCAGCCGAGGAGGAACAGGGAGGGAGGCAAGGAGGGGGAACGGGAATAGAGAA
>NC_051417.1:21316593-21316782 GCF_015228065.2 Penaeus monodon | reverse complement strand
CTTAATATTTCTCCCCCTTTTCTCTTCTTCTCTCCTTCTAACCAAATGAAAATGACTGAAGTCTCCTCGATTGATTGCTTAGGAAAGTCATTATTCATGTGATGAGCTCCAAAGGGCGGGGTTGTTCATAGCTGGGGAGGGGGGGGGGGCACGTGCAAATATAGTGTCTCGCGTCTGTGTTTTGTTCAT
>NC_051417.1:21316183-21316531 GCF_015228065.2 Penaeus monodon | reverse complement strand
GTGTTGAACTTAAGTCTCCGTTTATAAATTATCCAATTATGTTTCCCCTCTTTTCTACTATTCCTCCTTTCCTGCTCTATATTTGTCCTCTTTCATTCTCTATTCTTAATCTTCTTCCTCCCTCCTCTCCTCCTCTTCTAACACTCATCTTTCTTCTCTTCTTTACCTCTCTCTCTCCACTTTCTGTTCTTTGTTTTTGTAATTATTTTTATATCGTGTAGATAATCCACTTTCAGATTTTTAGTGCAAATTTGTGCAAATCTCTTTATCAGAAAAGCTCTCTAGTGATTCCTTCTTCAACCTCAATTTCAGAAAACTGCAAGAATTTTTGCCACACTTTCTAATGTC
>NC_051417.1:21315410-21316153 GCF_015228065.2 Penaeus monodon | reverse complement strand
TTAACTCGGAAACCCTTCCCGAGAGATTATCTCTCTCTCTCTCTTCATTTACATTTTTCTCTTCCCCTTCCTCCCTCCTCCATTCGCCTCTGCTTTTAGTGCATTTATTTTATTCGTTTCTGATTTCCTCTGCCTCCCCAGGTGTTTTTTGGCGGGAAAATTTTTCGGAAAAAAAACTATTTTTTGCGCCAATGACAGCTTCCATTTTAAATAGAGAGAGCGGGTAAATATCTCGTTTTATTTGGTTTATTTGCTTTATTTTTTCGTTTACTTGCACATCCAATTATCCTTTTGTTTGGCTTATATGAATCATGAATAGCTAGCTATCTATCTGTGCTCCAATAGGCGTTCATATGTATATGCAGTAGGATTTTCTTTTTTTATCATTCGGTCTTAATGATATTATAACGATTATAATTACTTATCCTCCAACCTAATGAAAACATCAATAAATACCAGAAACTACATTACTTTTTCCGTAAAGGTAATGAGATCCAACGTAATTCAAAATGCAGTGACACAAAGACCGCCACCCCCTAGAGAAGACCCGCTATAATAGAACTTTGCGGCTAAAGAAACTCCAGGAAGAATCGGGAATTGCGTTTCCGAGTGGCAGCTAGAGAGGAATTCTTGACGTCTACTTGCTATAGGCCATTTGCGTTCATTAATAATTCCCGTTGGCTTTGGCTGGCTGGCCTTAAGGTACTGAGAGTCTATTAATGATAGGCGTTCATTGGCATTCA
>NC_051417.1:21314831-21315024 GCF_015228065.2 Penaeus monodon | reverse complement strand
GGGGAGAGAGAAAGAGCAAGAGAAAGAAGTGAGCGACATGGAGAACACTCAAACGTCCATGTTCCAGAATTACCTTAATCAATAGCAAGAAGAGGCCGGTTTGGGGAACGCCCAGTTATGTAACGACAATATCAGCAAATCTATCATGATTGCAAATCGATGTGAAAGGAAAAGTGGCTTTGTACTGATGCGT
>NC_051417.1:21314627-21314807 GCF_015228065.2 Penaeus monodon | reverse complement strand
CTCTGAGTAGGGTATAAAGAAAGAGGATGAGGAGGGAGAGGACTTGGAGAGGTGGAGAGATAGACAAAGGGAGAGGAGAGGAGAGGAGAGAGAGGGGGAGGATGGAGATCTCAGAGAGTAATGAACATAGAGGGAGAGGGAGAAAAGGAAGGGAGAGTAAGAGAGAATGAGAGGGAAAAG
>NC_051417.1:21313813-21314115 GCF_015228065.2 Penaeus monodon | reverse complement strand
GCTATTAGGTCCGTCACGGGCGCCGAAGGAAGAATTCCACAAACGCGACTGACGTCCTCGGTAAGGGCTGGTCTCTGGTGATAAAGGGGAAGAGGGGGGGGGGGGGTGACGATGAAGGGAGGAAGGGGGAGGGGGAGGGGGGGTGACGATGAAGGGAGGAAGGGGGAGGGGGAGGGGGGGGTGACGATGAAGGGAGGAAGGGGGTTGACGATGAAGGGAGGAAGGGGGAGGGGGAGGGGGGTGGGTGACGATGAAGGGAGGAAGGGGGAGGGGGAGGGGTGGGAGGTGTTAAGACGAAACCG
>NC_051417.1:21312435-21312947 GCF_015228065.2 Penaeus monodon | reverse complement strand
TCCAAATGTAAAAATACCATTATCGTAAATGAACGTGAACCGCTAAATATTTTTAAAATATTTTTAAAAATCTGTTTTCCATTTTCTCATTTTGCAAATTTCCCCTTTAGATGAAACAGTGTGCCTTATGTGACTTTCCTTTCCAGGGAGAACTAAAAAGGGGATTAATCTAATTAAAACCTGAATTATGAAAGGATTATATTCTAAGCAATAATTGTTGGTTCTATCTACAACAATTAGTAAATGAATATCTGCAACATAATTATGAACTGATTGCACAAAATAAAGATATTTACATTTTTTTTCTGATTATATCACATTCTGTCCTTAAAAATATGTTGGGCCGATGTATACTTTGTCAGTACGACTGTACATCTGATAAGCATGTTTGAAGTGACTCACCTGACCTTTCTCTTCCAGGTATGTGCAAGGATGATGTGACGGTTGGAATAGTCTTCTCTCAACTTATTTGGGTAACTATAACTATGTTTATTTTAACACGTAGATTAAGC
>NC_051417.1:21312065-21312272 GCF_015228065.2 Penaeus monodon | reverse complement strand
AGCATAAATTCCACGGTCGTTGTCCCATCGGCATAATAAAAACAGAAAAAAACAATAGTATATTTTTTTTAGAATGGAGAAAGAAAACTTGAAACTGAAAATTAATGAAATATAAGACTTAGTGACAACCTAAGTACAGAATAGGACCAAGCACAAGCAGCAGGGTAAGGATAGATGTAGAAGGGCAGAGAGTTGAGGCGTATCTGC
>NC_051417.1:21311762-21312002 GCF_015228065.2 Penaeus monodon | reverse complement strand
GTAACGAAGAGACACATCTAAGGATAAGAATAAATACGAACACAGGAATAAGGACACGTACAAAGAGTAGGGTGCGGACAGGGACACCTGTAGCAGAGAATGTAAGAATAGGGACACTTGTGGAGGGATAGGATAAGGACAGGGATGTAATCAACAGGCAGGCATGGGATGGTCATCCACATGATACTAGGGTAGGGTAGGAACACCTGTAGAAAGGTTACCAAGGACGAAGGAAGACCC
>NC_051417.1:21311363-21311626 GCF_015228065.2 Penaeus monodon | reverse complement strand
TTAGCGAAAGTTTGACCCAGAGAGCCTTCGTGCAGGACCCAAAGACTGTTTTAAAAATAGGTGCATTATCGTTTCGCGGTGTTATGGCGCCCCTTCCGGCTTGGGCCCAAACGACTACGCCGCTCTTCCTGTCTTATCGTTATTGTTATACCCTTCGCTTTTCCTTTCGCAGATAACGAATGTTATTCTCGGGCAGTACACTTAGGCTCAGGCAACTGTGTGTTCTGTATTGTCTCCAAGGTTGCTGGTCGAAGTGAAGGAAA
>NC_051417.1:21310709-21311113 GCF_015228065.2 Penaeus monodon | reverse complement strand
CCTTTGGATCTCACGTGACCAAAACCCCTCTCTGTTTACCAACTGTCAGGATTCTGTTATTATCTGATTACGAACTTTATTTACGTGTTGACGGACTCGTGTTGTTTCGTGAAGAGGAAGAGAAAATGCAGTTGTTCTCCCGTCCGGAAAGTGGGTTTCTGTGCTTAGGTAATAGGTTGTTTATTCTTAATGGTTGTACTTGCTTTAATTATAAAACTATTTGAATAAAATGCTGATAGAGAGATATGTGTGTTTCTTGGATGTTAACATATTTGTCAGATATAAATCTGTTGATTTTTCTTGTTTAATGCTCTTATTACTGATTGCGATTTCTATCTTATATCTTTATTTTCAAAAGTAGACCAATCAAATTAATGCACACGCGAACAAAAGGTTATACATAC
>NC_051417.1:21307964-21308376 GCF_015228065.2 Penaeus monodon | reverse complement strand
ATCTCATGCTACATCTTATAATTTTACGTCCTCCCTTTCTAAACTCGGTCTTCATTTTTGTTCAACCTTCAATGCAACCGAAAATTGAAACCCATTTTGGCCACCATCTGAGAGGCATTTTGAGGAAATTTAGTTAAGATTAATATTCTGTTGCAAGAGTGTGCATCACGAGGGGTTTGTCTTGAATACAAAATCGTTCTTTATAAAGGAGATAGTTGGTTTCGGTTGCATGCGTGGGTTGCAACGAGAGAGGAGGAGAGCAAGATGATGCTTGTGTGAGGGAGAGAGGAAGAAAACATGTAGAAAAATAAAGATACAAAAAAATAAGTAAAAGTGGGAAGGTTTTATATTTTCGTCTGTGTGTGTTTGTGTTTTTGTGTATTTGTGTGTGTTTGTATTTTTGTGAGTTTTA
>NC_051417.1:21307464-21307907 GCF_015228065.2 Penaeus monodon | reverse complement strand
GTTGTATTTGTTTGTATTTGTTTGTTTATCTACGTGTATGTGTGTAAAGAGAGAGTCTGGTGGGTATTAATTAGAAAACTATGTATCATGATTTATACTGTATACATAAACCTGCGAGTACGTGCACGTTCTGGTATGTGAGCGCAAGCAAGAGAAACTACAGTACATCCCTGAATGAACCAATAAATTAAAGATAAATCATTGGTCTCGATAAATCAAGGCACCTCCGAATCCAGCCCGAGCGCTCTCGCCTCTGAGAAAAATGCTTGTTTTCTTGGCCTAACCAGAACCGTCATTTCCGTTCGAGTTTCGGGAAAAATTGCCTGCTTCTAGAGAGGGAAGAAGCAGGAAGGCACGACAAGCAGAGCGCGGCTGGAAGATTATTTAAGGGGGCGGTAGTCCTGCTTTTTTTCTAAAAAGACTGGGATTTTAAATGCATTTAT
>NC_051417.1:21306317-21306964 GCF_015228065.2 Penaeus monodon | reverse complement strand
CGGTTCCTCCCTTGGCTTCCCCCTCGTGAAAAATCTCCAGCATGCGGTTGACAGGAGGCTCCCCAGAAGCAAGCCCCGAGACCGGGTTGGCAAGCCGCGGGGGCCGAAGATGGCGGTGGCGGCGCATAAACTCAAGACCAAATCTAATCCAAGTCAGCTGAAGCAACGTGCAATTGCATGTCAGAAGCGAGGATGAACCGGGTTGAACCGACAGGCTGCAAGAAAACCGTTGCTGTGCTGAATGCTAAACACGAACCGCTCCTTCAGACACGAAGCGCCATCGGGTAAAGTGTATCACTTTTCTGACTCGCGTCTCCAGCGAAATCAAAGCAGCTGTGACCATTATTTTTCCAGGTTATTTTTAGCTCTCTTTTTCCTTTTTGATTTTCTCGAAGAAGGGAGGGAGGGGGGGGGACAAAGGTGAAGATAGGGTAGGATCTTTTAAGGTTTAAAAAGGGAAAGAAATTATAAGAAATATGGAGTATGGGAAGATGTCATTTGACTCTTTGGCATAAGGTTTTCGCTGCGTGTGCGTCGTCTGCGGATTATTTTGTTTCGATTTTGTTTTTTCAGAGGATTGTCGGACGTTTTAGGTTTGGATATAAATGCATTCTAAATCCTCTTCGTAATTCTTTTCGTGTTTCTGC
>NC_051417.1:21305261-21306177 GCF_015228065.2 Penaeus monodon | reverse complement strand
CCCATCATCCCCTTCACCTTCCTCCTCCCCCTTCTCTCTCCCCAACATCAGCATCCCCTACCCCTCCTGGTCCTTCCCCTTTTCTCCATCCCTTCCCCTTAACCAACCTCTGTCCACCGCTCCTCCAACTTCCTCCCACCCCGTCCCTTTTCCCCAGCTACCATTTCCTCCCCCTTCCCCATCAACCTCCTCCCGTCTTTCATTCCCCTCACCTCCTCCTTCCCCTCATCGCCCAACATTCAAATTCAAAGTACAACCCATCTCCCCCTCTTCAACGCCCTTCCTCTCTACCTGATCCTTCTCCCTGACCCCTTTTCCGAACCCCTCTCCCTGACCCTTCTACCGGACCCCTCTCTCTCACCCCTCTCTCTCATCCCTCTCCCTCACCCCTCTCTCTCATCTCTCTCTCTCATCCCTCTCCCTCACCCCTCTCCCTCGCCCCTCTCCCTCACCCCTCTCCCCCTCGCTCCTCTCCCCCTCGCTCCTCTCCCCCTCGCCCCTCTCCCCCTCGCCCTTCTCCCCCTCGCCCCTCTCCCCCTCGCTCCTCTCTCCCTCGCCCTTCTCCCCTCGCCCCTCTCCCCCTCGCCCCTCTCCCCCTCGCCCCTCTCCCCCTCGCTCCTCTCCCCCTCGCCCCTTCTCTCACCAGTCACATCTACGTCATCCTCGAACGTAGACACATCAGTAGGTGAAAAATTAACGAGGATTCCAGCAGGATGTCAGAGCTCAATCAGACATGCCCCCCCCCCCCCCCCGATGTCATCAGGGACTTCACTGTAGTCATGAGAACATCATTGTAACTGTTATTTATTTGTTTCTTTGTTTGAGACTGTAAAGTTGTGACCTTTGTATGAGCTTTATATTTGCTATTGTTTTTCTGCGTGCTTAAGCATAATGTCTCAGTGCTTAGGTATATTGT
>NC_051417.1:21304596-21304683 GCF_015228065.2 Penaeus monodon | reverse complement strand
CGTGAAGGGCAGGTCGCCAGCCTGGAACATTATAATGATACCGTCAACATAAAATAAGAATGACCAAAAAATTTCTTCCTCCACCAA
>NC_051417.1:21303743-21304125 GCF_015228065.2 Penaeus monodon | reverse complement strand
CTCACAGATACACATAGCATCCCTAGGACTGGCAATACCCACTTCACCGGATTCCCTTCCGTTATAAGAATAAACCTGAGTCGGTAAAACGCAAAATCTCACCGTGTTGCAAAAATCGCCAAGTTCACTGCCTCAAAATGTCTGGCTCGTGTGTGTTCGCTCGCTCTCATTAAGGCAAAATGTCATTCTTTGAGCCGCAAAATTGAAACGTTTCTCAAACAGTCTCGTTTCAATTAATTTTGTAGCATAGTTCAACAATAATAGTTTCGCAAATTTAGTACCAAGGAGAAGTGAAGCGGGCTGGAGTTATTGCTTTAAGGTGAGTTTTACTTCTTTGGGATCCAGATACATCACTTTGCCTGCATTTGAAGGAAGGAATTTG
>NC_051417.1:21303302-21303550 GCF_015228065.2 Penaeus monodon | reverse complement strand
ATCCTCGCACTCGCCAGCCTCCCCTCGACCCGCGAATGAGCCCATCGCCACGGGCCTCCGGGCTATTCTTGGCACCATCAGCCTCGATTCTCTCTCTCGACGAGGCAAACAGCGCACACAGGCAAGCCAACCTCTCGACTGCTGTGAACGGAGGTACGCTTCCTCAGAACAGCTGAGTGTTTGCTTACATCGCGGTCGTGAAGATGCAGCTCCTCTCCCCTTTCACGCTCATGAGCGAGGTGTTCCGG
>NC_051417.1:21302449-21302861 GCF_015228065.2 Penaeus monodon | reverse complement strand
GCATACTCACAGATACACATAGCATCCCTAGGACTGGCAATACCCACTTCACCGGATTCCCTTCCGTTATAAGAATAAACCTGAGTCGGTAAAACGCAAAATCTCACCGTGTTGCAAAAATCGCCAAGTTCACTGCCTCAAAATGTCTGGCTCGTGTGTGTTCGCTCGCTCTCATTAAGGCAAAATGTCATTCTTTGAGCCGCAAAATTGAAACGTTTCTCAAACAGTCTCGTTTCAATTAATTTTGTAGCATAGTCCAACAATAATAGTTTCGCAAATTTAGTACCAAGGAGAAGTGAAGCGGGCTGGAGTTATTGCTTTAAGGTGAGTTTTACTTCTTTGGGATCCGGATACATCACTTTGCCTGCATTTGAAGGAAGGAATTTGTTCATTATTGCAAATAACCAGTATA
>NC_051417.1:21302010-21302280 GCF_015228065.2 Penaeus monodon | reverse complement strand
CCTCGCACTCGCCAGCCTCCCCTCGACCCGCGAATGAGCCCATCGCCACGGGCCTCCGGGCTATTCTTGGCACCATCAGCCTCGATTCTCTCTCTCGACGAGGCAAACAGCGCACACAGGCAAGCCAACCTCTCGACTGCTGTGAACGGAGGTACGCTTCCTCAGAACAGCTGAGTGTTTGCTTACATCGCGGTCGTGAAGATGCAGCTCCTCTCCCCTTTCACGCTCATGAGCGAGGTGTTCCGGGCCTGTGTCCCGCTCGCTCGGCTC
>NC_051417.1:21301078-21301825 GCF_015228065.2 Penaeus monodon | reverse complement strand
TTCTAATCAACGTTTCAAGGCTAGTATTGCAGAGAACAATATTTCATACTTTCGTGCAACTAGTGAAAGCCTAATTGCAATAAAAAGATATAATTTAGTCATGTATTCTTTTTTAATTGTCTAATAAGTTTGTATAGCCACACGAAATTTTCCATTTTATCTCGATCCCTGATACTATTTCTTATATAATCGTAACTTTGATTACTTTCTTATTTTTGCCACTCTTCTCTTTCTTTCTCTTTTGCCCTGTGTTTCCCCAGTTATTTGACCATGTTCTCTTGTTCTTTTCCTTATTTTATTTCCCTTAAATTTATCTCCTTCTTCTCCAGCTTTACTACCATTTCTCTCCACCTCTTCCTTTTAATTTCCATTCTCTACCTTTTTTCCTTTTTCTTCTTTCTATTCTTTATATATCTATCACTCTCTAAACCAACCCTTCTCATTTTCCTACATGCTTCTATTACGCTTTTCCTTTCTTTATCTTATTTTCCCTTCTGCCAAGCTGTAAATTTTAATCTTAATTAAGAACATGAACCGTGATAGCCTTCCAATTCCTTATATGTAAGGACCTGCATAAGAAAACACTTACTTTGATAAATGCTGCTACGCACAATATGAAGATCACTATATACAGTCCATTGTAGTAAATGAAGCAAGAGATGAATGACAATGAATAACCTTTCAGTGCATGTAATCGATGGGTTTCTGTATCAAGTGTCGGTTACATATGTTGTACTGTAAAGTTCG
>NC_051417.1:21298633-21300949 GCF_015228065.2 Penaeus monodon | reverse complement strand
CTTACTCTCTCTCTATCACCCGTCGGTTACGTACGTTGTTTTGTAATCCACCCTCATCCATACCTTTGCTCCTTCATTATTCACACCCTCATCCACCTGCGGAGATGTACTTTAAGAATCATTTGCACGTTTCAGTCGGCTCACCACACCATTCAAATTCAAATTCATTAGCTGGAATTATGAGTGGAGAGGTAATTTCAGTCAACAATGGAATCCCGAATACTCGATTAACCGTGAAACTCAAAGGATTCAAGTCGATATTATATTTTATATTCCGTTCGATGTGTGTTTCCAATAAATGTGATATCAGTTTGTATCGATTATCAAAGAAAAAGAAAAAGATCGATATTGGTACTGGAATGAAGTTTGTCATTAGAAAGGAGGGAGATTATGGTTACTTGTGAACCAAATATATAAAGTATGTGATATTGTGTTATATGATATACTTGTGTTTTACTAATAAGGCTTATGCTAAGATATTTGAAAAGTCTTTCAAGACTATTAGAATACATCAAAAACCTTAATCAAATAATAGTTATTGAGAATATAGATAAAATTCAGCAAAACAGAACAGAAAAAAATTGTAAACCAGGAATATATAATTGAAATAAAACTAAGCACGACAGTAAGATAAATACATACTATAACAACACACTCAAGTTGTTTACTGCATAGCTAATTGTTTTTCTTTCTTTTTTTACGCCCTTCCACATTTCCATAACAATTGGCTTCACGACATAGCCATCCTCGCACGTTCATTAGGAAACTCTCTTGATACTGATAAAGTAATCTCAGTTCTAATAAATCTGGTTAGGGATTAACAAACCGGCGGCATTTTAAGGTTAGATCACCAAATTTCAGTTTCAAAAAGCAAATGTCTCTTATAAACTGTGATGATTTTTATTGGTCGAATATAACTGCGTCCCTCTTTCTTCTTTGTAAAACCACTCTGTCTTCGTATTTATAATGTGAGATGAATGTGATTGTGTGTGTGTGTTTGTCTTCTTTGTAGATAAGTGATGTTTGTTGGTAATTCTGTTTTACAAATTTTCCGTCATTATGCGTAGGAAATTACGAGAAAAAAGGTAAAGGTTAATAGAATATCTATGTATTCGTTCATATGCTGATCTATTTTAGTATCATTTCTCATAGCATTTTATCATTTTCTTTATCGTTTGTTCAGTGTTGATCAGCCTTTTCTGACAGCGCAGTTTCACTTTCAAAAAACTCGGCAAAAAAATAATTTTCACCTTGCACGTGCCTGATATTTAACAGAATTAACTGCTTCTATTTCATTTTCCTTCGTTTATTTCTAGAAGCATTTTCGTTTTGTTTAGCTCCAATTTTCATTTCTTTTCATTTTCCATTGGCGCCATTTCTTCCCTCTTTTCGTCTTTATTTTTTTTTCCCTTTCCCTTTCCTCCTCACCATCCCTTCTTTTTCTCTCATTCCTCTGCCTTATTATCATTTTTTTCCTCTCTTCTCCCCCCCCCCCCCTTCACCAACCTTTCTCTTCTTCCGCCCCTTCGACTTTTCGCTCTCCTCTTTTCTCCTTCCTTCTTCTCACCTGCTTCGTTCTTCTCTCCCTCCTTTCTTCTTTCGTTCCTCTCTCTCACCTTTCTTCTTCGTTCTTCGCTTTCTCCTCCCTCCTTTGTTCCTTTCCTGTTCCTTCTTCCTCCCCTCCTCTATTTCTCCCCCCTCTTTCGATCCTCTCTCTCTCTCTCCTCCCACCTTCGTTCCTCTCCTATTCCTTCTTTTTCTCCTTCTCTATTCCTCTTCCCTCTTTCGTTCCTCTCTCTCTCCTCCCTCCTTCGTTCCTCTCTCATTCCTTCTTCCTTCCCTCCTCTCTTCTTCCTCCCTCTTTCGCTCCTCTCTCTCTCCTCCCTCCTTCATTCCTCTCTCATTCCTTCTTCCTTCCCTCCTCTCTTCCTCCTCCCTCTTTCGCCCCTCTCTCTCTCCTCCCTCCTTCATTCCTTCTTCCTTCCCTCCTCTCTTCCTCCTCCCTCTTTCGCTCCTCTCTCTCTCCTCCTTCCTTCATTCCTCTCTCATTCCTTCTTCCTTCCCTCCTCACTTCCTCCTCCCTCTTTCGCTCCTCTCTCTCTCCTCCTTCCTTCATTCCTTCTTCCTTCCCTCCTCTCTTCCTCCCAAGGCCACGATCGTAACTCACTCCTTCCGGTCAAACCCGAGCTCCTGCCCCCCCCCCCCCTCTCCCCGGACTCTCGTTAGACTGGGAGGAAATTTGCTCAATATTTCTTTGATTAAATATGAGTCAAATGCTTAAGAATGTGGTGGGTTATAGGTATTATTTTTTCAGCA
>NC_051417.1:21297428-21297523 GCF_015228065.2 Penaeus monodon | reverse complement strand
TGGTAATATTTAATAGTTGACATTTCATCAGAAACATTATTATTCGCCAGAACTGACGACTTTGTTTCTGTCATAAATTGCTGAGGGTCTACAGT
>NC_051417.1:21296781-21297093 GCF_015228065.2 Penaeus monodon | reverse complement strand
CTGACACACACCTGTCCTCGCCAAATGCTGTCAACATGTTTATTCTCTATTACTCTGAGATACCTTACAGACGTGCGATAGATTGTAGAGACTTACTGGGATTGTTGAGAACTTCGCTAGGAGTCCTTATTGTTCTGCGAGACATTCTTAGAAATTCTTAGAAGAATTTAGAAGAATTTTTTTAGGGAAGTTCTTGGGTAATCTTTATCTGGTGACTTGTGTTTTGTTGTTGCTTTGATTAGGTGGGCAAGAGAAGGGGGGGGGGAGAGAGGGAAGGTAGCTGAAGGAGAAAAATGAGGAAGAGGAGAGCCA
>NC_051417.1:21296198-21296548 GCF_015228065.2 Penaeus monodon | reverse complement strand
GATACCTGAGTAAGAGAAAAGCGGAGAGGAAAAGACAGGGGGGGGGGGGAGTCAAAATGAAAAAGGAAGAAGGAGAAGAGAAAATGAAATGAGAGGAGGGAGAAGCAGAAGACCCGAGAGTCTTTTATTTCCCTCGGGGTGTCTTCCTGGTGTCTCGGGGGATATTCTTCAGGGGAGGAAGGCTAAGGGGAAGGGAAAGGATAGATTGAATTGCGGAGGAAGGAGGATAGTGAAGGGAGTGAGTAGAAGGATGCGAGGAGAGAGAGACCGATAATGCAATCGAGAGGGGGATTTAATTCGACAAGTTTCAGGCGTAACACCATGTGCGTGTGTGTATACAGACGCACACG
>NC_051417.1:21294261-21294765 GCF_015228065.2 Penaeus monodon | reverse complement strand
GAATATACATATATACAAAAATATTTACAAAGTATCAATCTTGATACATAAAACATTCAGAATAACAGAAATTGAATTTCATTTATAACAACATCAAGAAAACTTTAATTAATTTTGTCGCCGTTGTGACATAGGGATTATCCTTATCTGTACTAAGGATATAATCTTCATTAAATTACCATATTTAGGCTCTTAAGTCACAATCTTGAAAGAAAATTTCTTAGAATTGTTCACAATAATAAAAGTACTGTAAAGTTAAAGGTCATTTACACAACAACTATGGCTATTGGAAAGCTTTTAAAATTCAAAGATTAATTTCCTAAGCCTCTATGCCTTCCCACTGTATATAAGTTTAAAGTACTATCTAAGTGGGGAAAACATCCTGTAATTTGTTTATGCGTCAGAAGAACATAAAGGTTTCTCATAGAAATAAGGGATTAAAACTCACAAGCTATTCTTTAAAAGAAAATCATCCTTTATCTAATACTGTTGTGTATGTGTATG
>NC_051417.1:21293987-21294153 GCF_015228065.2 Penaeus monodon | reverse complement strand
TCTTCCAACCATACGAAAATTTCACTGGTGCTCCTCGGTCGTAGAAGCAGAAAAACACAAGCTATTTTCAACGTAGATTTCCCTTCATTATCACGCCCATCCCTGCAGACGCCCAGCGTCGCTGGTCCCTTTGTAAAAATGTTATTTCACGCCAGTTAACTGTGGC
>NC_051417.1:21293235-21293935 GCF_015228065.2 Penaeus monodon | reverse complement strand
TCGTGCGTGCGTGCGCGCGCGCATAAGTATATATTTAGACAGAGATAGACATTGACATATAGAGAGATAGGTCGCTTTATAGATGGTTAGATGGGCTGGACAGAAAGAAAGGGGTGAGGAGAGAAAGAAAGAGAGATAGATAGGCATGAAGGCAGGCAGGCAAAGAGAGACAGTTGGTCAAAAATAAGCACAAGGAGATATTTGAAGCACATCCATATACGCCCATAAGAGTAGAAGAAAAGCACAAGGACAGGGAATGTATAGCCCGTTTCCCCGGTAGACGCAGTACAACAGAAACCATACATTCCCCTGCTACCCCTTTTCACATGCGGTCATTCGTAGCTGTTGGCAGTCGTCGTTGTCAGCGCGTCGCCTCGTGAGGTCGCTCTTGCGGCCCCCGTTGTCAGCGACCACAATCAGTTTTAGTCTTCGGGAATCACCGTTATTTTCCCGCGCCAGTCCCTCAGAATTACGGTCATTTTCTGGCGTCAGTCTTTAGGAAATTACATTATTCCCCTACGTCATCTTTGGCCAATGAATATAATTTCTCGACGGCAATTCTTTGGGAAGGATTTTTTCCCTCCCATTAATAATCTTCTTCTTTTTTTCTCTCTCTCTCTCCGTTGCGTCATAGGGATTATTGTTCAGCGAGTCTGTCGCCAAAAAAGTGATGTGATTTTCAACGTTGGACTCATGAATA
>NC_051417.1:21292894-21293200 GCF_015228065.2 Penaeus monodon | reverse complement strand
TTGTGTGATTTTAACCACTCCGGTCGAATGGAGAAATTTACTCTTGTCTGTCTGTCTGTCTACCTAGCTATCTAGCTTACGTGTAAATAAGTTTTTTTGCTGCTTTCAGTTATTCTGTATTGATATGTATTCCGTTATCTTATTAATATTTTTCTATTTTCTTCTCTTCTGTCTCTGTCCCCGACTCTCCATCAAATCTAAGTGCAAACACACCGAAAGTCTATTTAATATGCGTATAAATCACTGTTCAGATGAGATCTCATTAAACGAATGGATTCTTACAAACTTGCTTTCACAACGTAGTTT
>NC_051417.1:21292452-21292594 GCF_015228065.2 Penaeus monodon | reverse complement strand
ATGAAGCGTGAGAGCATGGCCTTCATTGAGACTCACTCATGGGGAAATAATTTATTCATTGTACCTGCAAATTCCGACGTCACGTTCGATTCACGATGAAATGTTCCGTAAGAATGATTTAGAAAATAACGAAGATAATGAT
>NC_051417.1:21292193-21292419 GCF_015228065.2 Penaeus monodon | reverse complement strand
TAACACAGACGAAGAATGAAAAGGAATATAGAATTAAATTAATTACTTTGTGGCGTTTTGTTTTGTCTCGTAGCTTGGTGAGTTGCAGCGTGTCGGAGTGTTAAAACTGCACAAACAGAGTTCTGAGCTGTGCATGGTAGTCGTGCCCGAAATATCTGATTGTTAATGGGGGATTACAAGATAACATGCAACGGAACGTGACAGTTTGAAATTGAATTTGAAGACG
>NC_051417.1:21291565-21291766 GCF_015228065.2 Penaeus monodon | reverse complement strand
CGGGTAATTGGCCCACCGGCTCTTGCTCGAGCGAGACCGTGAGCCCGGCCTCCGCGGCGAGAGGCTCCGGGAGGAGGCGCCTCGGCTCGGGCTCCGATTCCTTCGCCTTTTCTTCGGGCTCCTTGGCTCGGCTCCGCGTGGGCGTCCCTGCGTCTGCTCTGTGCCGACGCTTTTGATTGGCTGCTTTTCTCACACAATCGA
>NC_051417.1:21291390-21291462 GCF_015228065.2 Penaeus monodon | reverse complement strand
TCCATAGTGCATTCTTCCTTTCCTTCGTATGGGTCGTTAAAATCGAAGGATAAATTATATTTCTTTTCTTGG
>NC_051417.1:21291054-21291296 GCF_015228065.2 Penaeus monodon | reverse complement strand
TTTTTTTTCCTTTTATATTTACCATATAAACTCATTATCCACCTTCCCTTCAATTAGGTTTATTAATCTCCCAAAATTTGTTTGTCATGTGTTTATGACGTTTGCATGGCTAAAATAAGATGATATTTAAATCCTTTTCTTTTCGTTATTTACTTTTTATCGTCGTTATTGTTTTATTTTCGCTTTTGCTTTGAATTTACTTATTCGCGTCTTGAGAGTTGCGTGCTTATATTCAGGAATGC
>NC_051417.1:21290395-21290522 GCF_015228065.2 Penaeus monodon | reverse complement strand
CCGTTAGGTGCAATACAATCTTTACCCACGAAAGCACATATGTTCGACAATACCTTCTTCTTCCATGGTCAAAACACCTTTATTGATCACGTGACGAGAGCTACGTGTGTCGCATGGACTTTGATAT
>NC_051417.1:21289859-21290142 GCF_015228065.2 Penaeus monodon | reverse complement strand
CTGTCACCTGTCGCTATCGGTGACAAGTTCCCGATAGTCTCCTCTTCAGTGTCATCATTTGGGTTGGCGGCTTGGGGGGGGGGGGTGATGGGGGATGATGGTGGGGGTTAAGGATTTGGTTTTGATGTGCTCTCTTTAATTTTTGGGAAGGAGGGAGGTATAGCGTTTTATACTTTTGTCTTTTTAAATCTGTCTAAACGTATGTATATTCTGATTATCTTTCTCTCTATTTTTCTTGCCTTGTCATGGTTTCTTTCTGATTTTCTCTCATCTTTTGTTTTAT
>NC_051417.1:21289424-21289580 GCF_015228065.2 Penaeus monodon | reverse complement strand
GCACCCTTAGCCATCCCAACTCTCGGAATTCCCTCACACGCGCTCCCTAATCAGCGTCTCAGTCAGGGACCAGGACTCTCCAGGACGTCAAATGCCAGTGAAAAAGACATGATAAGTCAGGTAAGTTGCCTGTGCGATCAGCCAACTCGAAAGGAC
>NC_051417.1:21288937-21289051 GCF_015228065.2 Penaeus monodon | reverse complement strand
AACAAGACGGGATGATGTGGTAAGGGGACAAAAGGGAGGGAAGTGAGGGGAAAGGAGGGGATGTGACGACCTACGAGCAAGGGCAAGAGACGAGTAGGCTCCTTGGATGCGCGC
>NC_051417.1:21288731-21288840 GCF_015228065.2 Penaeus monodon | reverse complement strand
ATCGGAAAAGGAGAGAAGCAAGAAGGAGCTTAGAGGACAGAAACTGAATATCACTTCGTTCAAATCCCTTATAAATGTGTGTAGCTATGTCGGTGTTGTGTGTCTGTAG
>NC_051417.1:21288354-21288670 GCF_015228065.2 Penaeus monodon | reverse complement strand
GACAGGAGGGAGGCATCGTAAGAAGAATAGAAATCGCCAAATGGGATGGCAACTTCATATCAAAATTGCCTTTAAATGAAGAAGGGAGGGTGATAGTTAGAGACCAGAAAAAAATAAAGACCGGAAGACGAACGTATCCATTAAGGGCTAGAGTCCTGGAGATGGGACTTCCTTGCAACTTGACTCCAATCAGCCACATTGCAAAACAAGGAGAAAAAACCTGGCTGTTCCTTCGCTCACCTGCCTGCTTTCCGAGTCGTTCGTGGGCACTGCAGAGGATCCGAACGTCTGCAAGATCTGCAAGATCCCGGCAACG
>NC_051417.1:21287825-21287919 GCF_015228065.2 Penaeus monodon | reverse complement strand
GTATGTCGTCTTAAATGTGGAATTGTGTGTTTAATAATGTCAACATTTAATTATCGTTGTTGTTTTTTTCTTTTAATCAACACAAATATCTCTA
>NC_051417.1:21287421-21287591 GCF_015228065.2 Penaeus monodon | reverse complement strand
TGTGGTGTGCTGTGTGGTGTAGCCGTAGCGTTCTCGTTTAGCAATCTTGCTGCCCCGCGTTCAAATTCCGCGCCGCCAGTGGATGGTAACCCCGGCCATTCCTTGCACACAGGGGGTCATTTAGAAGTAAATATACCAAAAGTAACTTTGTCATAGATAGAATAAACTAA
>NC_051417.1:21286691-21286987 GCF_015228065.2 Penaeus monodon | reverse complement strand
GCAATGTCAAGTCATTTCATATTTGTTCTCCGCTGCCCCCTGTGTCCCCTCCGCGTAGCTAACATAATTTCTCTCTTGCTCACCCTTTATCAAAACTTTCGGAATTAAATCACCATTTTTCTTTTCGTTTCGTCTGTTTGCCAACTTTTTTTTACAGTTCACATCACGCGGGTTAGAGGAAAAGTTGGGTAATGAGGGGAGGAGAAACAGAGGGAGAGGGGGAGTAAGGAGAGGAGATGGAGAGAGAAATAGAAAGATGAATGGTAATATGGATAGATAGAGAAATGGATAGGGAA
>NC_051417.1:21286413-21286478 GCF_015228065.2 Penaeus monodon | reverse complement strand
TTCAGGTGAGCAGAGAGTTCCATTTGAGGGCATCAGTTGCAAGACAATTTCCTTCTGCACCTAGG
>NC_051417.1:21285955-21286058 GCF_015228065.2 Penaeus monodon | reverse complement strand
ACCACACTTGAGGTGGACTTTGAGACTGCACTCTGAGTCAGAGGTTAAGAATGTCACCAACAAAGATAGAAAGGTTTAAATTACTATTTTTATGTTTTTGCGT
>NC_051417.1:21285666-21285780 GCF_015228065.2 Penaeus monodon | reverse complement strand
TTTTCGTTCACTCCTTTTTTTCAGTAGTGATGAGATTAGTACTTATGATTTCCAGTCGCTGTTTTGTAATTTTCCTCAATCTGGTCTTTCCTCTTCCGTTCGTGCTTTTTAATA
>NC_051417.1:21285326-21285506 GCF_015228065.2 Penaeus monodon | reverse complement strand
CATACTGCATTTCCTGCTGGCGTCGTAGTGTTTAGGCCTAGGCTGATGAGCATTGCCCACCGCATTCCCTGCCTGTGCCCGGAGGGAAATGAGAGGCGAGGGGCGGCTGGACGTGAGAGAGGGGGAAGGGAAAAAGAGAGCCAGAGGGAAATTGAGAGGAAAAGGAGTATGAAGAGAAAG
>NC_051417.1:21285118-21285285 GCF_015228065.2 Penaeus monodon | reverse complement strand
GGGTAATCAGCAGAGAGTAGATGTGCAGAAGAAAAAACATTGAGGTGACTGAATGTTGAGAAGATGATTAGAAGGAAAGGTAAACACAAGGGAGAGAAACCATGTTAAAAAAGTCAAAATCTCACCGAAATCGTAAAAGAACAGGGAGGGGGAGCGAACGAAATATT
>NC_051417.1:21284851-21285069 GCF_015228065.2 Penaeus monodon | reverse complement strand
CCTTCACAAGGGGAAAAGAGGGGAAAAACGACGAGGAGGCCACCCACCGAAGGCATCTCTCACCTGTCGCGCGTCTGTCGTCCGTAGGGCCTGTCGGGTGATTAACTCTCTTTATTAGACTAATTATCCGATATTCGCCTGCCGCTGTAGAGTCAGATTTACGCGATTCCTTTGCTCTTCCTGCGTCGCCATCTCCTCTCTTCCCTCGGGCTATATTT
>NC_051417.1:21284440-21284543 GCF_015228065.2 Penaeus monodon | reverse complement strand
ATATTCATCTGTAATTTCCTCTTCTTATTATTTTTATTTACATTTCCCCCACGTAATGAGGGTCATAACAAGGGGAAATTAAAAAAAATATATATATACAGAC
>NC_051417.1:21284156-21284274 GCF_015228065.2 Penaeus monodon | reverse complement strand
ATAGGAATTAGATCCTCAACAAAGCATAAGGATTTACGATGTGTGTCGAACTTGAGTAAATTCCGCTGGAGACGTATTTCTTGGTCGGATAAGGGCGGGTGAGGGAACAGGGGTGGAT
>NC_051417.1:21283368-21283533 GCF_015228065.2 Penaeus monodon | reverse complement strand
CTGATCGCCAAGTTTCTGTTGACCATTTTATCACTTGATTGCGTTGCTTCAAAGGCTTAAACGTCTTCAGCCTGATCCAGTTTCCTTTTAACTTCAAGAAAGGCATTGGCACTGCCCTCCGCCCTTGGCCTAGAGTGCCACTCTGATGAAGTGTTTCTATTTTTT
>NC_051417.1:21282986-21283207 GCF_015228065.2 Penaeus monodon | reverse complement strand
TAAAGGAAACCGCGCCAATGGCTTAACACATAACGTTCGGTTCCCCTTAAACCCTTAGGATATTTCCTGCGTGCAATCGAGTGGCGGATATGCAATTAGGCAACCAAACTTATGTGAATCAAATCTGCATTTGCAACGGGGCTGGGAATAGGGCTTGCGCCACTGGCTTTGTTGAGGGAAGACCTCTGGGGCTCTGGGCTCTGCTGGCTTCGTGGGAGGGC
>NC_051417.1:21282145-21282518 GCF_015228065.2 Penaeus monodon | reverse complement strand
GACATTTCCTTTCCATCTCTCGCCATTTCTTTACCTACATGTATATGACTGCATTTACAATAGTTGATTTGCATTTTTACTTCTTTGATGGCGTCGTAATAGAGAAGATCATGCAACTGTAACCGATTAAAGGTCTAGTTCGTCTTTCGTGTTTTGTTACAGGATAATAGGCAACAAGAGAGATGCAATTTTTTGGTGTAATTAATTCCGTTTACTTTGCTTTTTCGCGTTTTTTTCCCGTGATTTTCCTGGTCATAAAAGATTTTATTGCTCAATCTTAGTGCAATTCTTCAGGATCTTGGAACGAGTACAGTCTTTTTATTTAGGTTCGTATTTCTTTACGTGGTGTTTATGGATGTAAAATGAATGTTGT
>NC_051417.1:21282052-21282127 GCF_015228065.2 Penaeus monodon | reverse complement strand
TCTGGATATATTTTGTATGTCATACATGGAATGGGCTGAAAAGGCGGTGGCAAAGAGGAAAATACATATTAGCTG
>NC_051417.1:21280858-21281244 GCF_015228065.2 Penaeus monodon | reverse complement strand
CTCCTTTTGTTCGCGAATATCATGAAAAAACAGAAGCGTATGATAAGAAAAACAATGCAAGAGCAGTCTCCAATTCAATATCGAAATAAGTTCCACACGGAAAGAAACGAAAATATTTTCTTCCTGGCGTCTCCAAGTCATCTATACTTCAACCGAGTAAGTTCTCCACAGGTTCCACTCTTCTAAATTCCTTTTCATCTTCTTCGCTCGTCTTTTGCTGCATCTGTTGTTTTGTGTAATATAAACATTGCTACTTCCTTTGAATGTCTAGGACTTAGATTAGGCCTTTGTTTTCTGAATTAACTGAGTGTATTTTCTTTCATCTGCAGGTAATGTCTCGGGTACCAAGTGTTGAACATCGGGTAGCAGGTAGGAGGGCTTCTAAA
>NC_051417.1:21280285-21280700 GCF_015228065.2 Penaeus monodon | reverse complement strand
CATGAAATTTTTTATAGAAGAAGATAAGAAGACAGAGAGCCTCACGTGCAAGTTCCTCTAAATGGGTTCAAAAAGGAAAGTTGATTCCCGGGAGTTGCTCCGAGAATGTTAATGCCTCCTCGTCCTGTAGGGATTACGAGGCGAGGTCCTGCCCCATCCTTTCCCGTCCTTCCCCATCCCTAAGGCATCCCTCAGGGTCGGGCTCAGATCGGCCTGTGGCAAGAGTCCTTCTGTGGGTTCTTCTGGGGAGGTTGTAATTGTGAGTCCTATTCTCTCTTTCTCTCTCTCCTTTTTTTTTTTTGGGGGGGGGAGTGGAGGTTCAATGGGGTGCAATGAGTGTTGGTGAAGGGGGAGGAAGTCTAGGTAGAATGAAAGGTAAGAGGTTTAAAGGAAGTTGATTCCCCTGGGTTTGGTC
>NC_051417.1:21279948-21280060 GCF_015228065.2 Penaeus monodon | reverse complement strand
CGACTAAAGTGAGATCCAGTTACAGTAAGCCTTTTTTTACATGACAAAATATCGCATTGGGCTTTTCTAGATTTCTGTTGAGGAAGTTTTGTCACCGAACAGGAACAGCCCC
>NC_051417.1:21279732-21279807 GCF_015228065.2 Penaeus monodon | reverse complement strand
GGTGTGTGTTTCAGTTGCCGTATAGATATATTTTTGTCTGCTTTTTCTCCCTATTCTATTTCTATCCTTTTCCCA
>NC_051417.1:21279605-21279691 GCF_015228065.2 Penaeus monodon | reverse complement strand
CTGTATTTACTCCCTCACTGTCTATTCTACCTTCCCTTTCGCACTTTACACCATTCAATCCTGCCGTAAACCATCCCTGTCTATCC
>NC_051417.1:21278880-21279112 GCF_015228065.2 Penaeus monodon | reverse complement strand
TTACCATTTCCTCCCTGAGCAAAATGTCTTTTTGCCAAAGAGCAAATATTGGCTTTTCGAATCCAGCCCGAGGTTTCTCCACCTTCCGCTAGAGGGCAGTGGTGATCGTGGCAGAGTGATGGGTAATTCCCTTTCTCGGGATTCATTATCTGGATTAGAAATCGGAGAGGAAAATAAAGGTAAAAAAAAGAGGGAGAGGAAGAAGGAAAGAAAAAAGGAGAAAATATTCGTT
>NC_051417.1:21278212-21278355 GCF_015228065.2 Penaeus monodon | reverse complement strand
CAATTATGAGTTCGCAGTTGCATTCATCGGCTAAAGGAAAATTTTAAAGATTGCAAAAGACAAATTGTTTTTCGTATTTGCAACTCTGCGTCCTCATTAATCAAGCAGAATGAATGATTTTGTGCGAAAGGAAAGAAAGGAGT
>NC_051417.1:21276764-21277510 GCF_015228065.2 Penaeus monodon | reverse complement strand
GAAGGCAAGCAGTCAGCGTGGCGTCCGGGCAGTTCGATCACCTGCGTGGGCGATGGGCCGCCGATACGACACACGCGTCCGCTCCGTCTGGCTCTCGGTTTTGACCTCTCGGGTGTGTGGGGGGGAGAAGTGTGGGAAGGGGGGAGGGGGGAGTGTTTCGAATTGTAGTCTGGGTTGCTGAGGTTGATTCTGCTTTGGATTTTTTTCTTCTTCTTCTACTCCGTTTTCTGTTATCTTTACTGCTACTATGATTTCTTCTTCTTACTCTTTTTCATCTTTTCCTCCTCCGCTTTCTTCGTCTTCGTCTTCGTTCTTCTTCTTTTTTTCTTCTTCGTTCTTTCATTTATCATCATCATCATCTCGTCCCTCATTTTCTTTCCTTTTTACGTTTCTCATCTAAATCTTCAATTACCAATTTATAATACTTCTTTTTCTTATTCCCCCTCTGCATACTTTCCTCAAGCATTTTCCCCTCACCTCCTCCTCCTCCTCCTCATCTCCTTCCCCTTCCTCTTCCTCTTCCTCTTCGCCCTCCTTCGTCTTATCGGTTTCTTGCACTTCCTTCTAATGTTTTCCCCTCTCTTGTTTTCTTTTCTCTTTCTCCCCTCTTCCGTAGTCCTTCCTCGTGAGACACGCAAGTTTCCGCTTCTCTTTTCACTGAACAAAAGGCGATATAAGGTTAAAGGTCAAAAGGGAAAGAGGGGGAGGAGGAGGAGACCAGGAGAAGGGAGGAAATAGGAACGAGG
>NC_051417.1:21276313-21276703 GCF_015228065.2 Penaeus monodon | reverse complement strand
GGAGAGGGAGAGAGGGTTAAAAGTTGAAAAGCGGAAGGAAGGAGGGAGAGAAGGGAGATGGGAGAGATAAATAAGGAAAGGGAAAGGGTGGAAAAGTGGAAGAGAAAAGAGGGAAGGGATGAAAGCTGGAGAGGCAGAAGGGAAGAGGGTAAAGGGGGGAGAGGAATGGAGGGAAAGGCACAGAAGGGGAAAACGGGAAGGGAGAGAGGAGGAGAAGGGAGAAGGGGAGGGAGGCACCATAATCTGGAATTTATTATGACGTCATGAAATTGAGGAAATGGATAAGATCAACAGTTAAACACGATAAAAAAATTACGTCACTCCCAGTTTATGACTTTGGTACATTGATGTCACAGTTCTAAATGACCGCTGGGCTTACAATTCTTACGC
>NC_051417.1:21276129-21276208 GCF_015228065.2 Penaeus monodon | reverse complement strand
ATCCGTGCCTTCCCGCTTCATTGCCATGCATGGATTGAGTTTAAAGGAACTTTATACATCGACTGGAAGTAATAGGTTC
>NC_051417.1:21275626-21275809 GCF_015228065.2 Penaeus monodon | reverse complement strand
CGCCGAGGCACCTTCACTGGAGACTAAGTGCACGTATACTTAGACGTAAATATGTATCATTTTCTAAAGCTTACGGACATTTTAAATAAGTTAATTCATATTTTACAGCACAAAGGATTTTAGTCTTTAGAGAATTATGTGACCTCGTTTCTTTGAGGAAAAAAAGGCAAAAATTCTTGGTGG
>NC_051417.1:21274836-21275379 GCF_015228065.2 Penaeus monodon | reverse complement strand
ACTATATGTATTGATAAAACTAAAATACAGAACATAAGACTGATAAATTCTCCTCCCCTCCCCTTTTATTAATTTCTTCCCCTCTCCTTCTCTTCCTCTCCCCTTCTATTCCCTTCTACCCCTCTCCTTCTCTTCCCCTCCCCTTCTATTCCTTTCTTCCCCTCTCCTTCTCTTCCCCTCCCCTTCTATTCCTTTCTTCCCCTCTCCTTCTCTTCCCCTCCCCTTCTATTCATTTCTTCCCCTCTCTTTCTCTCCCCTCTTCCCCTGTTTCTAAATCCCCCAATTTTCCTCTTCACCCTCTTTTTCCCTTCACACTAACTCCCCCTCCCTGTCCCTTCACTCGCTTTCCATCACACCCTACCTCACCCTTCAGCATAGTTCCTCTTCCTCCCCACTCCACCCCAACTGGTCTCCCCCACACCTATCACCTCCCTTCCTCCCTCCCTCTCCCTTAGGATACTCCCCCTCCTTCCAATCCTCCTCCTTCCTACCTTCCTCTCTTTCCCCAACTTCCCTTTCCTTCAACGTCCCCTCCTTCCGCTT
>NC_051417.1:21274376-21274509 GCF_015228065.2 Penaeus monodon | reverse complement strand
GGTCCCCCTCGACAAGCGCGTCCGGAGGCGGAGAGGGTCTGTGTTACTCGGCCTTTCCTTCGAGTCAATGGGAGGCCAAAGTTTTAATGATGGCCGTAATCCCGCTCGCTTTCGGAGGCCGTCCCCGCTTCGC
>NC_051417.1:21273273-21273352 GCF_015228065.2 Penaeus monodon | reverse complement strand
AAACATTTAATCTCTTGTTTCCTCTATCCGTCTTCCGCTTTCCCCCTTATGTGTGTGTGTGTGTGGGGGGGGGGGGGGG
>NC_051417.1:21272988-21273144 GCF_015228065.2 Penaeus monodon | reverse complement strand
TGGGGGGGGGTCGGCTTCAAGTTATGGTCTCCGAAAAGCTAACTTTCTTCATTACTAATCCCATTTTCTTACAAGTTTCACTAAACAGCCAAAAACGGTCCGAAAAATGGATTTTGTTTTGTTTTCGGGATGGGCCCCACAAACGTAGCAATGTAG
>NC_051417.1:21270396-21272166 GCF_015228065.2 Penaeus monodon | reverse complement strand
TCTCAGTCCGTTTAATAATGTCCTCACTGTTGGGTAATTCCATCAAAAGTGTTTTATAAACGAAAAACACAATTTACTTTCAGAAAATGAAGGTACAAACAAAGCTTTCATATCCTTTGAAATAATTGTGTAACATGTACTGTATCATGAATTACGTCATCACTGCTGACGAAGGGAGGGATGGGAAGAGAAGGGAGAGGGAGAGAGGGAGAACAAAAGGAAAAGGGTGGGAAAGTGAGGGAGAGAAAAGGTGGAAAATGAGGGAGAGAAAAGGTGGAAAGGGAGGGAGAGAAAAGGTGGAAAATGAGGGAGAGAAAAGGTGGAAAGTGAGGGAGAGAAAAGGTAGTAAGGGAGGGAGAGAAAAGGTGGAAAGTGAGGGAGAGAAAAGGTGGAAAGGGAGGAAGAGAAAAGGGGGAAAGGGAGGGAGAGAAAAGACGAAAGGGAGGAGGAGAAAAGGGAGAAAGGGAGAGCGTTAGAAGAGTAGAGAGAGGAGGAATGAAAGATAGAAAGAGATAGAGGGAAAACAGGAGAGGGAGGAGGAAAAAAAGAGAAAAGAGGGAGAAGGGGAATAGTGAGAGAAAGCTACGGAACAGAAAAATGGAAAAAGATAGAAAGGAGAGAGGAAGGGAGGGGGTGGGGGTTATTTGGACACTCACGGGCGTGTCTACACATTAGGGAGATTGAAACAGCTTGTGCCTACAGTCGCGGGAGAGGAGGGGGGGGGGGGCGAAAGCTGATTAAGTTATCAAAGCGTCGATATTTTAAAATAGTGACAGATAAGGATACACCTCTTCAGCTTATGATAACTAAAGCTTGCGAAATCTGTCTCTTTCTTCACCTCTCAGATTTTTCTTACATTTTTTTCTTTATTATTGTTTTTGTTTCCAATTTTCTAGCTCTTCGTTTTTCTCCTCCATTCTTTACATCCTTCTCCTTCGGGATTTTCACCTCCTTATATTTTTTTCTTTTTCCTTCTCCCCCCCCCTCGATTTTTCCCTTCTTCTCCTGGTTCTCTTTCTCCCTTCATCCTCCGGTCCTCCCATTGCCTCCTTTCTCCTCTTTTTTCCTTCTCTTCTACTCCTCGTTCTTTTTTGCCTTTCTTCTCTTCCCTCTCCCTATCCTCCAATTGCCTCACGGCCTTTCTCTTCTCCATTTTTCCATTTCCGTTTTCCTCCTCCTCTTCGCCCTTTCATCCCTCTCTCTTCACCCTCGTCTCCTTCCTTTATTCATTTCCCTCTTCCTTAACTTTCCTCCTTCTACTCTTCTTCCTTTTACGCTCTTCTTTTTTCTTCCTTTTATCCTCTTTTCCTTCTTTCCTCCTTCTTTCTCCCTCCCCATTCTTCCCCTCTCACTTTCATTCCATCCTCCTTCTCTTTTCTCTTCTCTCTTTTCCTCTTCCCTTCCCTCTCCCCTGTTTCTTACTCCCTTTCCCCACTCTTCCTATTTCCTTGCCCCCTCCCCCTTTCTTCCCCTCCCCTTTTCATCCCTTTCATCCTCCTTTTCTCTCCTTTCTCTTCCTCTTTCCCCTTCTTTTCCCAGTTCCTTGCTCCCCTCCCCTTTCTTCCCTTCCCTCTTTCATTCCTTTATCACCCTCTTTTCTCTCCCCTTTTTTCTCTCCTTTTTCTCTCCCCTCTTTTTCTCTCCTCTCTTTTTCCCCTTTCTTTTTGAACCCGGAGGAAACAGACGAGGCGACCGCATAAGTTGCATCATTATGCTAAGTGTTGCATTCATTATACCAGGCTGCGGATTTATTAAACCAGGCATGAGCTT
>NC_051417.1:21268690-21269553 GCF_015228065.2 Penaeus monodon | reverse complement strand
CTGCGGGGAATCCCCGGGTCAAGACGCTGACGAGAGAGGCCTGTGAAGTACACCTGTGCCAGACAGGGTTGGGAGGAGGGGGGGGAGGAGCGGGGTGGAGAGGGTGAGGGGGGAGGAGCGGGGTGGAGAGGGTGAGGGGGAAGGAGCGGGGTGGAGAGGGTGAGGGGGGAGGAGCGGGGTGGAGAAGGGGTAAGGAAGAATGGAGATTGTGGAGGGAGAGAGGATAGTGGAGGGAGGGAGGATAATGGAGGGAGAGAGGATAGTGGAGGGAGGAAGGATGGTGGAGGGAGGGAGGATGGTGGAAGGGGAGAGGATGGTGGAGGGAGATAATGGGAGGAGAGAGAATGGCGGGGGGAGGAGAGGGGAGGATGGGATGGGAAGGGTTGAAGCGGGTGTAGATGATTATGGAAGGGGGAAGGGGAAAGGGAAGGTAAGGGAAGCGGTGTAGAGGAGGGAGAATGTTTGTGAATAATCTTCCTTTTTTATCTCATTCCTCATTCCGTCTTCATCCCCCCCCCCACCTTATGATACATCTATGTCTTTTTGCTTTTTTCATCCTTGATTAAATATTTTATTTCCTTTTTCCCTTTTCTCTTATTTTCTCATCCCCTACCATCGATACCATAGTAAAGTCACAGACGAGAAAAGAGAGAGAGAAAAAAATCATCGACACCCATTAATCAATTTCTATTCTTATTCCTCTTCTCCCTTTCTCTTTTAAGGTTATGCTTCATTCATTATTTTCTTTCCGTTCCTCCTTTTTCCCGTATTTTTTCATCTACCACCGGCGATACCATAGCAAAGTTAGACAAAAAAAATAGTCATCGACATCCATAACAATCCCTCGCGATGCCATTAATCAA
>NC_051417.1:21268248-21268628 GCF_015228065.2 Penaeus monodon | reverse complement strand
AAGGTTTCGGGTGAGCCCCTTGATTGATATTGACATCCAAAGGGAATATCTGAACCCTGACGTCAGTGTGTTTGATCAGGAGAGCGGGGAAGCCTTGCCTTGCGGAGTCTACCTGTAAACAAGCTGGAGGAAGTGGATGGGACAGGGAATAACACGCGGAGGAAGGGGGTGGGGTGTTAGTTTGGTGTGTTTCGTTTATTATTGTTAGATTGTGTGTGTGTGTTTCGTTTATTATTGTTAGATTGTGTGTGTGTGTTTCGTTTATTATTGTTAGATTGTATGTGTGTGTTTGTGTTTTGTTTATTACTGTTAGATTGCGTGTTTGTTTCGTTTATTATTGTTAGATTGTGTGTGTGTGTTTGTGTTTCGTTTATTACTGT
>NC_051417.1:21267398-21267712 GCF_015228065.2 Penaeus monodon | reverse complement strand
TCAAAGACGGAAGAGAGAGGCGGCGGCGAGCGCACCCCAGCATCTTGAATTTTGATTGCCTCCCCAACGAGATGAGACGCGGCGATGCTCGTCCAGTAAACAATGCACGAGGCCGTTAGTGTCTGAACCCGGGTCTCTGTGACGGAGAATTGTGGGTCGCGGGTTCGGGTTCCGCTTCGGGGATATCCGGAGGGATGGGGGGGGGGGTCTTCCTCTTCCTTTCTTTCTGTCTTTCTTTTTAATTTTATTTATTAATTATTGGTTTATTTTTTCTTGGAGCTTTTGTTGTTTTTTGGGGGGTATTTAGTCTTCCT
>NC_051417.1:21267096-21267203 GCF_015228065.2 Penaeus monodon | reverse complement strand
CCAATGAACTAACATTTACTTTTTATGCAGTACCTTTTTCTTTTAGTGATCATAATCAATTAACAATTTTATTATTTTATTACTAATACTATCATCATTACCGTGAC
>NC_051417.1:21266914-21267046 GCF_015228065.2 Penaeus monodon | reverse complement strand
GTGTTTCCGCTAATTGAATACTGTCCGTTCATAACAAAACGAAGATTGCATGAACTCGCTCTCAAGATATTTGCATAATTCACATGCAGGAAATAATGAAAGAAAAATAGATCTTACGCTTACGATTTTCTA
>NC_051417.1:21265892-21266860 GCF_015228065.2 Penaeus monodon | reverse complement strand
ATCGAATGATACAGTGACGTCATAGAGAAGGAGAATTTTGGGAATCCAATTCTAAACTTCGTTATTGATATCTTCATATTTTTTCTTGTATTTTGGAGAGTTGGGGGGGGGAGGTGATGGATGGGAAGAGGGGGGGGGTCACGTTTTGAAAACAGGGTAGGGTGTGTGTATGTAAGGAAGGGAGGGGGTTAAGGCTAGGGGTGCGGGGGAGGGGGGAACGTTAAAGGTAAAGGGATAGGGTGTTGAGAGAAGGGGGCGCGGGGTAGAGAAAAGAAGGGTGATAGGTAAATGGGTAAGGGTACGGGATAGGGGGTGTTTAGGTAGGGACGGTGGGGGGGGTGGAGGGTAGTAAGGGATAGTGAAAAGATGAGTTAAAGGTAAAGGGCTTAATTGGGTGAGGAAGGGTAAGAGAAAAGGTAGGGTGTGGGGGTTGGAGGAGGAGGGGTGAATGTAAAAGGTATAGAGGATGAAAAAGGGAGAGGTAAATAAAGAGCAGCGGGAAAGGTTAAGGTTAAAAGTGAAGGGTTGGGAAATTTAAAGGTAGAGATTAAGGGTAAGGGAAGAGAGGGAATAAAAGTAGAGAGTGTGGGGAGAGATTTAAAGGAAACAGATGTGTGGGGAAGGGGGGGGGGTGTAGGTAGGGACGGTATAGGTTAAGAGGGAAAAGGTGTTTGTGTGTGTGGGGGGGAGAGGGGGTCCCTGAAAAACTTTTTTCGGATTTTCTATGAATAAATTAACAATTCTGTGCCTCTACTGCATGCGAGATTTGCAATATCATCACCTTGAAGCAATAGAAGTGCAATTTATGGACGAATCTCGGTGAGGTGTATTGACACTGGCTGAAAGACTATTTTTCCTTCCCTTCTTTGTTCAGCCTCTTTTCTCTCCTTTTTTTTCTTCCTTTTTTTTTGGGGGAGGGGGGGTTGTACAAGCATTCGTTACTTAAAGGATATGTGTGAACATAATAG
>NC_051417.1:21264389-21265168 GCF_015228065.2 Penaeus monodon | reverse complement strand
TACCCCACCCCAATAAAAAATGCTTTCCGCAGTCAAAAGCTGGGCCGGAAGCAGGGGTGTGCCGCCGCGACTCACAAGTGACGCGAAGTTCTCCCGGCGAAGATGAGGCTCACCTGCGCCTTCTTCAGATCCGCGGTTAAGGGTGGAGGGTGGAGCGGAGGGGTTAAGGGTGGAGGGTGGAGCGGAGGGTGGAGCGGAGGGATTAAGGTTGGAGGAAGGGATTAAGGGTGGAGGGAGGGATCAAGGGTGGAGGGTGGGGGAGGATTTAAGGGTTAGGGAGAGGGGGGTTAAGGGTGGAGAGTGGAGAGATGGGCGTAAGGGTACTGGAGGGAGGGAGGGAGGCAGGGTGAGGGTGGGGTCTATGAGGTGGGGTTTGGTGGGGGAGTGGAGAGAGGGACTAAGGAGTTCGGAAGAGGGAGGGGATGATAACGATAGGAAGAAGGAAGAGGAGGAGCGTGGGAAAAGAAAAAGGAGGGGAGAGGAGAGGAGAGGAGAGAGGGAGGGAAAGGTTAGAGGGGAGGGGAAGGGTTAGAGTGGAGGGGGAGGGGAAAGGAGGGGAGGAGGCAGTGTCGGCGAGCGTATTGTATCTCGCCTCGCTCCAATGACCTGCTATCTGAACACTTTGGGTACGTTCGTCTGCGTGGATTTTATTCTATTTTCGGTTTAAACTTCATTCCATCACCATGTGGGGGGGGGGCTTTTTTTTTTTTAAAGGTGGGTGTTACTGGTTGTTTGTCTTTTTTTCTCCCCTCTATTTTCGTCTCTTTTGATTCGTATAA
>NC_051417.1:21263913-21264145 GCF_015228065.2 Penaeus monodon | reverse complement strand
GCACGCAATCCCTCCATCCGCCCCCCCCCCCAGCGAGGCTTTGCCCGAGTGACTGCACGTGTGGGAGCGAGCAAGGAAATCTCGCTCAGTACTTGATGAAGGACAGAATCCTCTTATAGCAATAGGAGGGACGGCCACAAAAGATTTATATCCCGTTACTATTGCGATAAATACAAATTGTCTTTCGCGGAGTAGCTTGCAAAGTTTTGCTGAGCGGGCATACTTCCTTGTT
>NC_051417.1:21263515-21263692 GCF_015228065.2 Penaeus monodon | reverse complement strand
GATTTTTTTTTTTTTTTTTTTTTTTTTTTTTTTTTTGAAGGGGAGGAGGGTAGACGTGAATGAGCGCACGGGAAATAAACAGATAAATAGAGAGAGAACTAAAGTAGGGAACAAGTAAAAAGAAGTGTAACAAAAACTTAGAACAACTTGCAACATCTTGGACGAACACCCGGGCAC
>NC_051417.1:21262568-21262697 GCF_015228065.2 Penaeus monodon | reverse complement strand
CGTAAAGTGTGCTTACGTAACGGCATCCAAGGAGCTCATCCCGTGTCTCGGCGACGGGGAGAGTCGTCCGTTTTGAAAGGAATTTGTTGCGTTTGTGGGAGGAGTTGCGAAATGCATACCGGCGCGCCA
>NC_051417.1:21261633-21262115 GCF_015228065.2 Penaeus monodon | reverse complement strand
ATCCTAGCCTCTCCTCCCCCCCCTACAAGACCCTCTCCCCTTCAAAAATACCCCCCCCCCCTCTAAAAAAATCGTGATCGCGTATCTCTCAGCTCCTCGGAAAAGACTTCCTGTATAAACCCTGACATGTGTTCCTCATGGCCGAGAATTCCCATCTTGCTTAACGGATGAGGGGAAGGGATCCTGGAGGAATGAGGGGAAAGGGGGAGAAGGAGGAAGGAGGAGGGATGAGAAAGAGGGGAGAAGAGGATACAAAGAGGAAGAGACCCTGGAAGAGGGGAGGAGAGGATACAAAGAAGATCTTTTGAAAGAGGGAGAGGGAAAAAGGAAGGAGAAAGAAGGGAGAAGATACAAAAAAAGGAAAGGAATGGGAGAGAAAGGGATAATAAGAGAAGGAGAAAACATGATAAAAGAGTGAGAAGAAGATTAGAAGGAAAGAAGAAAAAAAGAAGAAGAGTGAGAAGACGGTAATATAGGCTACG
>NC_051417.1:21261364-21261606 GCF_015228065.2 Penaeus monodon | reverse complement strand
CGAGAATAGGAACATATAGAAGTAAAGGAAAGGGGGAAAGAGGGAAAATAAGCCTGGATCAGGAAAAGAAGGGGAGAGAGGAATGAGGGAAACACATGATTATCAGCTTTTTCCCTTCCTGTTGCCGACCTTCCCTTGAGAGCTTACCTTAATGGGTAAATTCCTCTTTGGCTGAGTAAGGGCGCCCTCACCTCTGCTTCCCTCCCGAGAAACTTCTGTACTTACTTGCCTCACTGCTAAGC
>NC_051417.1:21261155-21261225 GCF_015228065.2 Penaeus monodon | reverse complement strand
AGCTCCAATAATCTTGTCTCTGTAACCTTATCTGGGAACACGGAGGAATTTGCCGCTCGTCGGAAACTCC
>NC_051417.1:21260180-21260298 GCF_015228065.2 Penaeus monodon | reverse complement strand
TGTCCCTGAAGTGCCTGGAATTTCCTTTTATTGGCTTGGATCGTCTGAGATCATTTCCTCGACCCGATACTTAAACTGAACTCCTTCACCCTGGCGAGACATCAGCTGATTGACAGGG
>NC_051417.1:21259283-21259394 GCF_015228065.2 Penaeus monodon | reverse complement strand
TTAGACTACCATCTTTATCATTTGTTTAATAAAATAATAATTCAGTTCCACATGAAAATAAGACTCAAAACATCTGAAAAAAAAAGTTTACCTACAGTTTACAATAGAAGA
>NC_051417.1:21258980-21259257 GCF_015228065.2 Penaeus monodon | reverse complement strand
CGATGCTACGGTTTAGACTTCAACATCGCGTATTCATATGTTCCGAAATGTCAGGGGGGATATATTCGGTGTTTTAAGGTACTTCCAAAATAGCTATTAAGAAGCAATGCGATCGATTGAAAGAAAAAGTATATATCCATGTTTGTTCGATGCTATTAATACCATATGGTTACAATTCCGTTTTTTTACGAATATGACAATTGTCAGGCATGACGTATGTTCATCGTTTCATTTTCTTTTGTAGTCTCTCTAAATCTATTATATCGTTTTGATTTGT
>NC_051417.1:21258422-21258651 GCF_015228065.2 Penaeus monodon | reverse complement strand
TTAAATCTAAACCGCGCTTTCTCACCGATAAGCCTCTTTTTGGTTGAACCTAAAGCCAGCAGTTCGGAGGTGGTTCTGAACCTATCAAGACCAGATTGGATTTTTACACGTTAGACCCGTGACCTGGACTTTAAACCGCTTCTGGTAGAGCTTAGGGGGAGGATGTCCATCAAGGGTAGGGGGGGGGATGGGAAGGGGTGGACGACGCGGAAAGGGTGAGAAAGGGGTA
>NC_051417.1:21257115-21258337 GCF_015228065.2 Penaeus monodon | reverse complement strand
CACCAGGCGTGGCACTGTGACCGTAAATCTGTCTCCCGAGCGGCAGTTCCCACAGCTCACGGCCTACTGTGGCGCGTTATGAACTTATTTTTCTTCTTTTTCCTCGTTATTATCTTTACCTGCTCTTTTCTTCTTCTTCTTCTACTTCTGAACCTCACATTTCTTTTCTTCTTTGTCTCACTCTTTCTCTCTTCTCTCTTTCATTTCCACTGATCCTCCTCCATTCCTCCCTACATCGCCTTTCTTTTTCCCCACAGTCTTTTCCCTTCACATCTACCATCACCTGTTTCTTCCATCATCGTCGTCTTTTCCCCTTCCTCTCTTCCTTCTACCTCTCGTTATCACATTCATCACCAAATCCTCTTTATTTTATTTTTTCGTTCACATCCATGGAGGGTGCGGCGCCTTGTTTACACTTGAAATTCACCACCGACTTTTAGACGTTCTTCCAAGAGGCTTACGTAACGCTTCCTTGTTTTGCTAGGGGAAAGGAGGGGAAAGGGAGGAGGAGGGAAGAGGGGAAAGGGAGGAGGAGGGAAGAGGGGAAAGGGAGGAGGAGGGAAGAGGGGGAAAGACAGAGAAAGTAGACGAAAGGGGGCAGAAATTTCAAAGAGTGAGATGATAGAAGAGAGAAAGGAGAGTAGAGGGGAGAGGAAGTACCAAAAGGGGAGGTTCTAAAAATAATGGGATGGTAGGAGAGAGAAAAAGGAGGAGAGGAAGAGGGGGGGGCCCAAAAGGGGGAGGTTCTGAGAGAGAATGAGAGTAAAAGGAGAGAGAAAAGGGAGTGGAGGGTCCAAAGGGGAGGAAAGGGGGGAGAGGTTTGAAAGGGGAGGTTCTAAGGGAAATGAGGAGAGAGGAGGAGAGGAGAATGAAATGTAGATAAAAGGGGGAAAGGACGAATGAAAGCGAGAGCGGATGTAGAAGGTAGAGGAAGAGGGGTGTGGGAGAGTGAGAGGGAAGAAAGCAAGAGGTGAGGGAAAGGGAGACGATAGGGAAAGAGGGAGGGAGAAAAAAGGTGGAGAGAGGTAGTGGAGAGTGTGGGAGGGGAGAAAAAAGGGGGAGAGAGGTAGGGGAGAGTGTGGAAGGGGAGAAAGAGAAAACGGATGGAGAGGAGAGGAAGAGGTGAAAGTGATAGATACGAAGACGGAAGAGGGAAGAAGCATGATAAGGGAAGGCTTTAAGGGAGGGGGGGGGGGTTTACGAGAGGAGGGGATTATGAGTC
>NC_051417.1:21256547-21257054 GCF_015228065.2 Penaeus monodon | reverse complement strand
ACCATAACGCAGCAAAATAACAAATAGATAATTCGATATTTAAAGAAACAATAATAAATAGGAGAATCTCAAAAAAGAAAGAAAGATAAAAAAAAGGCCCGAGTTGGCACAAAACACACAGAGGGAAAGGACTGGATAAAAAAGAAAAGAAGAAAAAAAAGCGAGAGGGTGAGAACTAATCTTGTTAAGTCTCTCTGCCTAAGCTAAACACAAGTTAGGTGAAGGTCGGCTGACAAATACACAGCCTCTCACTTTCACGAAAAAGCCACCGGGATCCTTGCCTGTTATTTATCCATAAAAGCGATCTTTGGATTAACACAATATTGATGCGGATTGTGTGTTGGAAACGGTAGAGTTCTTATATAACGGAACGATACCTTGAATATGGTAGAGTTATATCAATTCTGAGTGGCAGTTTCCTGAATGTTAACTTAGTGAGTCAACGGGATTTGACTCGTAGAATTTAGTTATTCTTTCACCCAGAATGACTAATAGTGTAGGATAAAC
>NC_051417.1:21256004-21256240 GCF_015228065.2 Penaeus monodon | reverse complement strand
ATAATTTTCATGAAGAGCGATAGAACACTCTTTTTCATAAGGATAAAAATGAATAATCCATTACATCATTTTAATGCACACAATATACTGGCGAACACCCAATATCTCGACAGCCTGTTTTGTATGAAACAGGCGGAGGAGGAAAGATATACAGACCACTATATAAATATTTGCCTTTTGATATTTTTTTGCACAAACTTCAGCAGTAGCACCAAGTATACGTGATAAGTTTTCTA
>NC_051417.1:21255032-21255388 GCF_015228065.2 Penaeus monodon | reverse complement strand
CATTCCGTTTTCTGCGAGCCATTTTCCTATGATTTAGCTCTCCCTTTGGACAATGTTGAATTATTTTTTTATGAATTTATTTACAAGACATAACTGTTAAGCCTGTTCGTTAATATTAACAGTTGGGTTGGCGTTGCCGAAGAGGCCCTAAGTCAATTTGACTGTCCATGGTGCCGAAAAATATCAGTGGATCAAACTCGCTGAGAACACTCCTATCCACGCACGCCCTCAGAAGAAGAAAAATCTATGGACAATGGCTGGCCATAAAAGTGTGTTGGTATCGTCACGACTATCCCGAACCTGCGTGAGAGAAGACTCGTCACACGTCTGTAGTACTCAGTGGCGAGACCCTAATC
>NC_051417.1:21254717-21254992 GCF_015228065.2 Penaeus monodon | reverse complement strand
TTTGGCACTGATCTGAGTGGAAGGAGAGTCGTCCGATCTGTGAAGGGAGAGCATGACGAAACAAGGGCTCACCCCCAGGACTTCCTCCTTCCCCTCCCGTTTATCAACGAGGGTAAATAAGCAAATCCATCGGCTATAGAGCTCTTGGATGATTGTTTTGATTTAGTATGTGAGTTCTTACATTAGAGTTTGTTATATCTATATGACTTCATAAGAGAAATGTGTATATAAACATTTTGGAATCATAGTCGAGCTCGACATGTATACATCCATCC
>NC_051417.1:21254193-21254508 GCF_015228065.2 Penaeus monodon | reverse complement strand
CTGTGCGTGTGCGATGAGATTAGTGCGCTCATGTGCGTGCTTGCAAGTGTATCTATGATTGCATGCGAGTGCTTGCGCGGGCAACCGTGCTTCTCCGTGGCGCGGCAGCGTGTGAGCATCAGATATACAAACCAACAGAAACTTGGCCGATTTAGAAGGCCTGTCGACTCCGTATTAGCATGAAGTAGACAGCCTGTGCTTGGGATAATGTCTCGTCTATATTCACATGTCGGCCCGTGAAATGGAGTCCGTATGGCGAGACAGGAAATGGCAAGTTGCATGTCTTCTGCTTTGCAACAGCAGCTGAATGCTGGC
>NC_051417.1:21253756-21253853 GCF_015228065.2 Penaeus monodon | reverse complement strand
GAGAGGAACGTGCGGGATAAAGATCACTGTCAGGAAGTCGAAGTTAGATTCCTTTTTCCCTTTATCTTTTTACTTTTGTATGTGATTTCAAAGGAGG
>NC_051417.1:21253558-21253689 GCF_015228065.2 Penaeus monodon | reverse complement strand
GGCACGATAGATTCGCGTGTCTTGCCGGTGTCTTGGAGGCGCAAATTAGCCTAACATTAAAAATTTGATATTCGTAAGACTCATGACTGGGAATTATGGCCTTATGAATTTCATGCTTCCTCTTCTTCTTT
>NC_051417.1:21253202-21253377 GCF_015228065.2 Penaeus monodon | reverse complement strand
CTCTTTTAACTCTCACTCGACGGCTGTTCTTTCGCAGTGTATTCAGTCAACAACCGCAGGATTATGATGGCATGGTCTGAGTAAAAGTAAAATGGGGCGCCGCCTCACGTGTTTTCATTTTAACATGATCAAACAAAAGATTTCAGTGCTGGTCAGGTGGCTTTTACGCTGCCGC
>NC_051417.1:21252690-21252881 GCF_015228065.2 Penaeus monodon | reverse complement strand
CCAAAACATTTTAGAGAGTTTTCCTCTGCCGGCGATGTAGACTTAAGGAGAGCGTCTGATGTACATTAGAGATTTATGAGATATTAACTATGCAGTCTCGCGTGTCTTTCTTATCATCTGCTGCTCGTCTTCTCTTCGTTTTGTCTCTCTTTCTTCTACCTCGTCCTTCAGTTTCTTCCGATACGTTTTTG
>NC_051417.1:21252445-21252570 GCF_015228065.2 Penaeus monodon | reverse complement strand
GGTGTTGATCTCGACCCCACTTCCACTCCTGACAAACTTCCGTAATAAAGGCCGTAGACGCAGTTCCTCTCACCTTTCAGGAGCCATAAGAGGCCTTAACTCGCCATCCGCACGCTCATCCGCAG
>NC_051417.1:21251243-21251348 GCF_015228065.2 Penaeus monodon | reverse complement strand
TAGTTCGCCTCTTAACCCCTGCCACCTGCCGTCCCTCCTTCTCCCTCCCCCAGGGTACCTCCCATGATACTGCTCTTCCTTCGCTTTCCTCTCCATGTTTATTTA
>NC_051417.1:21250539-21250860 GCF_015228065.2 Penaeus monodon | reverse complement strand
GTCCCCGATGAAGCGCTGCCTGATTCGACCCCTGCTTCCTCGTCGGGTAAATAGCGTAAATAACTTGCAAATAACGAGAGATTGCGTCAGCTGGCGGCCTCCCGACGTGGCAGCTGGTGGAGTCGGGTCTCGTTAGCCTGCCATTGAGAAAGACCTGCCGTGTGCGTGGGCGCGCGCTCGTCTTCTATTGCCGGCGAAAGGTAATCAAAGGGTTAGCACCGACGCCCAGACTTTGCTCCATACGAGACTATTCGGGGTCTGGCAGGGAGTGCGCTGGGAATTTATGGCATGTGGGAGGGATGTGTGTATGGGGGGGGTAGA
>NC_051417.1:21249878-21250514 GCF_015228065.2 Penaeus monodon | reverse complement strand
TTGTATGGTAAGTATTATGTAGATATGCGAGTGCAGTATGAAAACTAGAGATAAAAACGAAAGAAATGGCTATTTTCTTCATACCTTTGCCTATTCTCATCTACTCATATCTTCTAATATTCATAAACTTTATTTATATACATACCTCCCCTTTATCTCCAGCTTCCTCCCAACCCTCTCATTTATCTCCCTCTCCTCCCTCATTTTTCCCTTTATTCCTCCCCTTCCTCCATCTCCTCACCCAAAAATCTTCCCTCCTCCCTCCCCTCTTTATCTCCTCCCTCCCCTCTTTATCTCCTCCCTCCCACTCCCTCTTCCCCCCAACTCACTCATATTTATCCTGATTTCATAGAGTCCGTCCGGGCGTTCGGGATGCAACGTCAGTAGTTCGTAATACGCTATAAAGCACAACCATTACGTTATAAAGTACGCTATCCACTGAGCGCATCACAGAGTAATTCACTGTAAAGTGCTGTAGTTTTTTTTGTAAAGGAACAGATGCTTTTGTAAGATCCAGGTCCGGGGATAAGCTATGGCCTTATCGCGAGCCTCATGAGGACTTATTTTTGTCTGAGTGAGTGCCACTGTCGGGGTGCCAGGGGGTCGGTGCCACGCGTGTTCTTAGGGCACAGGTGG
>NC_051417.1:21249445-21249719 GCF_015228065.2 Penaeus monodon | reverse complement strand
TTCCCTCTTTTGAGAGGGTCAGGAAAGGAATCGGAAGGGGGGGGTGGATAGGTAGAGGATTGTAATGGGAATGATCGGGGGGGGGGGTATAGGGGAGAAGGCAAGAGGGAGGGGAGTCCGAATCTGATTTATTCTTCTGTCGTCCACTTAAATGAGTGTCTCTGTGTTTAAATCCTCTTTTTAATGTATCTTTTTATCTGTCTGTTCTGCGATATATGGTACGCGACGCTATCTCTATTCTACTTCATATTGTATCTCTGAATCAAATACAAGG
>NC_051417.1:21249022-21249118 GCF_015228065.2 Penaeus monodon | reverse complement strand
ACGTCCCCAAAGTAATGCCGAGTGCGGAACCGAAGACCGAAAGTACCATCGTCTCTGACATGAGATAAGACGGAGAGAAATGAGCCGCGAGATTTC
>NC_051417.1:21248478-21248543 GCF_015228065.2 Penaeus monodon | reverse complement strand
TCGACATCTGCTGCGTTGTGAGGACGTCTACGCACACTCGGCCAAGCATATATCTCCATCCGTGG
>NC_051417.1:21248368-21248455 GCF_015228065.2 Penaeus monodon | reverse complement strand
GTTTCTAAGAAGTAGCTCTTGACAAAGCTGGTGAAGGGAACCAACAATCTGTTCTGGATGTCCTGGTAGTTGTTCGGTTGTTGGATG
>NC_051417.1:21248234-21248339 GCF_015228065.2 Penaeus monodon | reverse complement strand
TAAGATCGTGCCCTAAATCGGGATAGCGGGACCTTCTCCAGGGTGCGGGGGCTCGGTTGAAACTTCTGAAAACTGGTCATCCCAGATGGAACTTTGTGTGTGTTT
>NC_051417.1:21247752-21247987 GCF_015228065.2 Penaeus monodon | reverse complement strand
CATGCTCAACGACACGACACCGCAGGATGATGAAATTCAAGGGGAAGGAAGGGCGCAGAGGAGAGCTAAGTGAATAAAGGAGGAAGGGAAGAAGGGAGGAGAAGGAAGGAATATAAAGTTGGAGATGAACGAGGTGGAGACGAGGGGGAAGAAAGATGGCACGGAAAAAGGGATTATCGAAGGGAAGGGGAAGAGAGGAAGAGGTAGAGAATAGATTTCGTAAATTCATAAAAAG
>NC_051417.1:21247310-21247405 GCF_015228065.2 Penaeus monodon | reverse complement strand
GCATCAACTCGAAGATTGCCGTAGACAACATGACCTGAGGAAGGACGGCGAGCAGGGCGATGGAGTGTTATTGATTAACCTTTACAAGGGGTGTG
>NC_051417.1:21245362-21245475 GCF_015228065.2 Penaeus monodon | reverse complement strand
TGTCCTGTGTCCATCTATCAGTCTATAATTATTCCTCTGTTCTTCTATTTTGTCTATTTGCTTGCCTCTTTTTTTTTCTCTTTTTTTACTTTCCAGTTTCCCTTTCATTCTTC
>NC_051417.1:21244868-21245038 GCF_015228065.2 Penaeus monodon | reverse complement strand
ATTTTCCTTCTCCTTGTGCTACTCCCCTTTCCTTTTAAATTAATTATCATTTTTCTCTTCCAACAGGTGAGGTTATGATCTACCGTGGATGAGAAATGTCCTTCTGAAGCTAAGTTTATCTGCAGATGATTTTTGATATACATGTTTGTTTGTTTATTTTTTCATTTTCA
>NC_051417.1:21244641-21244766 GCF_015228065.2 Penaeus monodon | reverse complement strand
GATCGCTCTTTCTAACAGTTTTTTACTCTTTTTCTCTTCTTTTCTATTCTATTTACCACTTTCCTAAAGCTATTCCTTGTCGTCTCTTTCACTTAACTTACGTCGTTTATTCTCATAAACCAAGA
>NC_051417.1:21243471-21244097 GCF_015228065.2 Penaeus monodon | reverse complement strand
TTGCGAAGTCCCTACACGTATAAATGCTGTATAGTCGGCTCAGGGTAAGAGCAACAACGCAGGAGATGGTTTGTTTCTTTACGGCCAAACCCTGTACGGAATACTTCTTAGAGTGAAGGCCGTTCTTCCTCGAGCTGTTGCCCTTTCGTCGCCAGCAAAGAGACTTTCCTGTACATTGTGGTAACGGTCTAGCGGTTTAGTCTCAGGGGTTTGGTGTGATAGCGGGAGGTGAAGAAGAAAGTGATTTACGGATTGTGTGAGGTAATGATTCTTTTAAGTGCTCTGGGTAAATTCTGCCTTGAGATATAAACTTTGTGACGAACAAAGAAATCCACTGCTTTCGCCCCGAGAGATTGTAAATTCAGTTGAATAAATACAGTTATAATAGGGATGTCGGCCATTTACATACTAAATAGTAAACCTAAAATAAAAACGATAAGAAGAATAATAATGCGACGTCAAAGCTCTATATATGTATTGTCGACTTCTAGCGTTTGAGAACCACTGATCTTAACCTTGTAACAGAAGTACGTGGTCCTTTGCGGAAGAAAAAACAAAGTTGATATAATAACAGTGATAGCAACAGTAAATATTAGTAGCAATTACAAAAATAAAACTGCGATTGT
>NC_051417.1:21243279-21243431 GCF_015228065.2 Penaeus monodon | reverse complement strand
CAGCAGCAGTAAATATTAACAGCAATACAAAAACAACACAGTTCATATCATAAGCAAGATCATAAAAAGCTAATATCTCTAATGGACAAAATTTGTAATTTTCCCCTTTCCCCCTTCCCCATTTAATTCTTCTTTTTCATCCCCCTGACATC
>NC_051417.1:21243070-21243172 GCF_015228065.2 Penaeus monodon | reverse complement strand
CCATATTTATTCCTATTTACCTTGACCTCTTCGTTGCATACAGCACACGGGGCCGACTTGAAACCCGAAGCCAAGTATTGCTGAGGCGAATAGCTTATCAGC
>NC_051417.1:21242508-21242839 GCF_015228065.2 Penaeus monodon | reverse complement strand
AGCCATCATTACATCTTTTCATCTATTTCTAATTTCATGCTTCCAGTTAGTCTCGATTTCCTCAAAAGCTGCCTGATTTTGAGATGATTCAGATTCTCTTTTAAGTTTTTTAACTTTCCTTTATTTCTTTTATTTTTATATATTTTTTTCTAGAATATCGTGTACCTTTTTTTATCTTTTTTTTATCTGAAGACACAAAGAGGCCATATTTGCTCACCTTCACTATCTCCTCCTTTCTTCTCACTTCCTTCTACTATTTAGCAAGTTATAGTTCCGTTGTCCTTTTTTTTTTAAATCTCTCTATCCATCCTTTCCCCATTTCTTTCTTCGC
>NC_051417.1:21242226-21242455 GCF_015228065.2 Penaeus monodon | reverse complement strand
TTACCCCAAGTTCGTCCCGATAATGAAGATCACGGAAAGGGTTAATGAAGGGTTGTTTGGGTTCCCGGGGAAGGTGTTGTGACAGCCTCCCTCCCGCTCGCGAGAAACCGATCTGAGGGGTTTGCCTCGGGCGCTCCTGTCTGTTTGCTCTCGGAAGCTCTGCCGTTCTCGCTTCACTTTTTTTTTTTCTTCGTTTTATGTCTATTTTTCTCACTTTTGTCTCTTCTGT
>NC_051417.1:21241783-21241871 GCF_015228065.2 Penaeus monodon | reverse complement strand
CCCACAACTGGTTCCAGGCTGACCAGTCAAGGGGAAAATGCCAAACCAGACCTGAATTCTCTCGAGCCGATTTCGGGTCAGGTGAGGC
>NC_051417.1:21241019-21241191 GCF_015228065.2 Penaeus monodon | reverse complement strand
CCGCCCGACTTTTGAATGCCCAATACCAACACCAGCAACCCGGTTTGCCCAATGGCTTCCTTGAGTGCACCAGCCACTCGGCAGCTTCCCTTGATCTTTCTCCAGCATCATGCAGCAGAAATTGGTTGATGAAGTTCGCAGATTTCATACCCATGACACGATATGGATGAAT
>NC_051417.1:21240264-21240756 GCF_015228065.2 Penaeus monodon | reverse complement strand
TCCCCAGTGACCTGTTTGCGTCAATGTTTCTGTTTTCTGGATATTGCTCAGTGTTGTATAAACCAAGTCTTTCCTAGTATGCTTTACAAAAGAATTTATGTATTTTTCTATATGTGTATGTTTGTTTCAAATTGTTACTTTTGCAGTTATATCTAAATCTATTATATGTTCTATATTCATATATTATGATCGTTTCCTAGGTGAATGAGAAACAGTAACGTTGTTCTGAAGTATTTGTTTTGATAAATCATCGATCGCTTTCGCGTGTGAGTTGAGTTGAGTGTGTGAGTGTGGAAAGGTACCTAAAAATCGTTCCTTTCACATGTCGATGAGCTGCTGATATGTGACTGAGTTAACAGTTAGATTCGTGAATTTTTCAAAGTTTTAGCCTTCTCCTCGAAGCGAGTGGGCCGGCGATGGGCGTGTCTAGAGTTGTCGAAAAGCTCGCTGAGAATAATTTTGTTATCGTTACTGATATAATGATTATGATGC
>NC_051417.1:21239231-21239576 GCF_015228065.2 Penaeus monodon | reverse complement strand
GAAGGTTACACATCTACAGACGACAAAGAAAACGCAAAAAAATGTCTATGTATCAAAACGCCGCTTCCAAGACGAGAAACCCGGCGATTGTCTTTTGTTTGCTCTTCTCTCGCGTGCGCTCGGGAAACGTTCGTCGAACCTATCCAGGGGGTCATGAAAAAACTCATTTATAGTTATGTTTTCCCTTTTACATCCGCATTGTTGCCTTTGTCCTTCGTGTTTATCTAGAAATGCTGAAAAGATTCTCTTTTCCTTCTTTTTCTTACATCATATTTTTCTGGGAGGCAACCTGTTACGTATTTCCGCTTCGGGTTTCCAAGATGGCGTCCAGTCGTCACAGTAGCT
>NC_051417.1:21238416-21238612 GCF_015228065.2 Penaeus monodon | reverse complement strand
CGGTCGTATCCTTAGAGATCAAGCCGGAGAGAGACTAACTAAAGCATTTCAGCGAGCGAATTTTAACAAGCATGTTTGTCTGCAGCTGCTGCTCGAGTCTTCAATTTTTCCTTCGCTTGTGGGACTGCTTGGATCACGCACGCACGCACCGGTTCTGCGCAGCCTGCAGGAGAGACAGGAGAATAGCATTTGATTT
>NC_051417.1:21238164-21238273 GCF_015228065.2 Penaeus monodon | reverse complement strand
GGGGACGGGGAAGGTGGACTGAGAAGAGTGGTTGAAAAAAAAATATTTATAATTCCATAGATCGCTATCTGTTGAGCTACTTTTCTCTCACTTTCTCTTCTCAGTGTAT
>NC_051417.1:21237528-21237873 GCF_015228065.2 Penaeus monodon | reverse complement strand
AATGTCTAGCCATCTGTCCGTCTCTGTCTATTCAAATTACAATTGACAAATGAATAACGGGAAAAAGATTTGAAGCAGCAGAGGAATGGGGGAGGAGAAAGATTGAAAGATGTAGGAGACTGAAAGGAGGGGCGAACCCCCTTGCATGTCTTTATTCTTTTGTTTTATGCTTGTCATGCCTAGGCCTTAGTTAAGGTGGCAGAAGGCAGGTCTTCATGTCGACCTCCACTGCAGTTGTTTGTGTAAATACAATTAAAAAAAACTATTTATTTCTAGATATTGTATTTTTTAAATCTTTAATAGTAATTTCTGAACATGAAGCAAAACGAAAAACGATGATTAGGA
>NC_051417.1:21236935-21237254 GCF_015228065.2 Penaeus monodon | reverse complement strand
AGCTGTGACAACTTTGATCTGACGGTTGCACGAGGATCTAACGTAGAGCATGAGAATATATTAACATATATAACATATATACATAAAGTGGCATTATGTGATAGGTGATAAGAACATGTGAACTAAACAAAAGAAGGAATAAAACGTATTAACTGGGGTGTGAAAACATATCTACTGAAGAAAAGAAGGTACAAAAAACGAAGAAACTGGGTGTTTGAAACACAACAAAAGCAAAAAGACAAGACAAACTTAAAGATAATTTCTTCTGTACAAACAGATTAATAGTTTTTTTAACAGATTAAGTAACAAAAACAAAACA
>NC_051417.1:21235931-21236608 GCF_015228065.2 Penaeus monodon | reverse complement strand
TTTCACTCTCATTTTATAATTTTGTTTATCATTATTCATCACATTATTAACTATTATCATCATTATTAATACCTCTATTTTCGCCACTGAGTTTTGATATTACCAGCTTAATATTGAGTAGAGGTCATTAGTAAAACGTGTATTTCAACCTAACTTTCAGCAGCACATTAGGTCATCTGCCTTTGTGCTGTCTGATCTCAATGTAATATCAACGTAATCGCATGATTTATATAGCGTTCTATAAATACGTTGGTTCGGCGGAGAACGATATAGTATAACGGTAAAACAGAATAACTTGAATAGATTTAAAAAATAAGTAAATAAAGAGGTGAAACGAATTTTTTTAAAAGTAACAAAAAAAACATTCTGGGAGTATGATAAAGGCCGAGAACACCGTGTCCGAATCTCTGCAGGTGAGAGCGGTCTCTTTGCTATTCATGAATGCGGCGCGCCATCGAAAATCCTTTATTCCCGCGAATTCGGACGCTAGACCTTGTTAAGCTTGTCTCGCGGCGCGGCCGGTTCGATAGAGTTTTTCTTAAAGGTCCAGGCACTGTTTCTCACGGGTGCCAGCGGGGATCGATAGACAGCTGTTGAAGAGGGGGGCGGGGGAGGGGGGTCCGCTCGATGTCTCTGGTTGCTTGTCTGTTTGGCTGACATTTTGCAATTTATGCCGA
>NC_051417.1:21235387-21235639 GCF_015228065.2 Penaeus monodon | reverse complement strand
GTGACATCATTCCTTTCAAATTTTCTTTCTTTATAATTCCTCTTAAATGTTTAACTAATAGTATTTTTACAAAGATAACAATAATAACTAAAGCAATGATATAACCATAGCAATTGTTTAATGACATGAACAAGAGGGCAACGACAACGAAGAAGGGAGAAATAAAGAAAGAATAAATAACTGATAACATTATTATCATCTCAACATAATCATGATATTAAATTCTGGTTGAAGTGACCAAAGTACATCTCA
>NC_051417.1:21234635-21235120 GCF_015228065.2 Penaeus monodon | reverse complement strand
AACTCAGCGGAAAACAAGGCGACAATCCTCAATAAATATCGGGCGCGGAGTAATATCAGGCACATCAGCCTTCTTGCGGGAGTCTGCTGGCGGCCGAGGGTTGCAGCGGTTTAGCCAATAAGGGTCGCGGGGTGGGGGGAGGGGGGGAGGCTTCGGTGTCTTGAGGTGGGGAAAGGGGGGGAGGGGGGTGAAGGGGGGAGGGGGGAGGCTTCGGTGTCTTGAGGTGGGGAAAGGGGGGAGGGGGGAGGCTTCGGTGTCTTGAGGTGGGGGGAGGGGGGGCAGGCTTCGGTGTCTTGAGATGGGGAAGGGGGGGAGGGGGAGGAGGGTATGGTTGAGGGGGTATGAGGTGGTGAGGTGAAGGGGGGAGGGGGGCAGGATATGGTGTCTTGCGTTGGGGTGGGGAAGGGGTATGTGGGAAGGGCGAATGGGATGGGGGATGGTTGAGGGTTTGTGTGAGGAGGGGGGATAGTAAGGGGGGGTTGATG
>NC_051417.1:21234195-21234307 GCF_015228065.2 Penaeus monodon | reverse complement strand
CCGAGGGCGACTGAAAAATTAGTCACGACTAGAGTGAAATTGTTTTTTTTCGTGATTATTATTGTCATTCGTATCAATATCCCTGCTGGCAATTAGTAGCGTTAATATTGTC
>NC_051417.1:21233437-21233714 GCF_015228065.2 Penaeus monodon | reverse complement strand
AGCGAAAACAAAAACCAACCCAACAGCAGAGTACGAGGATCCGCCACGGCCATTACAGACTCTCCCAGCTGCATCACCCTCAGCGTTATGTATAATTTGATGTTCATTAACCGTAGAGTTTGTGGTCCCCATATGAGAAGTAATTATGAATTACGACTTTAGGGTAATTAGCGAGCGAGGAAGGTAATGGCTGATTGCATTATCCTGGTTATGAGAGGAGCGGCCAGAGGTGTTTGTGTGATTTTCATCCGCTTAATTATTTGAGTTTGGATTTTAT
>NC_051417.1:21233185-21233293 GCF_015228065.2 Penaeus monodon | reverse complement strand
ATTTTTCCCGTCTTTGCGGAACGGCCTTTGGAGAATAGAGGCGAATCGTTGCCGGTTTTGCATTTTTTTTTTTTTTACCTGTTGTGTTCAGGGATTTATCATTCTATT
>NC_051417.1:21232417-21232887 GCF_015228065.2 Penaeus monodon | reverse complement strand
CCCTCCCCCTCTTCCCTTTTCCCTCTCCTTCATCCACTTTTTCCTCCCAGGCGCACGCAGGGAGTCGTGTAATCACGACGTTGTCCGCCGGTATTGACGGTGTAACCGCCCTGTTTTATGGCGGCAATAGCGTGCACTTCACACCTCGGACTTTATCAAGTGCCAATTTCCGCCGCCAGAGGGCCGAGTGTATTAAACTTCCTTTCCCCGGCGCCGCAAACTTCGCCGACGCCTCGTACGTATTCATTAACTCTCCAGGATAAAAGTAGAGTTCCGGTTTTATGGGCTTCCGGACTCTACTGGTTGTATTGTTATTAACGAAGTTGCTCCTTTGGGTGTGAGATTCTTTTTTTTTCGCATGGAAGGGTGGGTGCCGACGCTCTTTTGTTTTGTATTGTCTCGGGCTTGGGCTTCGCGGGCATTCATTCACACTCACACGGATACGCATACACGAAAACATACTCTCTCTC
>NC_051417.1:21232012-21232112 GCF_015228065.2 Penaeus monodon | reverse complement strand
TGTTGCGATTACCTTAAGGAGGTATCCGAGCTAAATAAAAAAAATAAAAAAACAAGCAAACGAATTAGAGCTAAACATTCGGTACACAACAGCAGGCAGA
>NC_051417.1:21231849-21231976 GCF_015228065.2 Penaeus monodon | reverse complement strand
TCTCACTCCGGGATTATGGGGTCGTAAAGAACGAATTAACTACTCCAGCTGACAGCGCTTCCTTCCTCTCGGTTGCCTGCTCCCGCAACATTGAATAATACTGTAAAGATCAAGGATCGTGAGTTTA
>NC_051417.1:21231404-21231652 GCF_015228065.2 Penaeus monodon | reverse complement strand
CAAGGATTGGAAGTGAGAGAGCGCATAGAGCATGTGTAATGAGGAAGATATTTAGCTTGTAAACGATGCTAGAGATTAGGAATAACCTCTTTCCCACAACCTTTATAAATTTATCCTTCAAAACTGACGTTCTTTTTACGTCTGCGATAACGGGTTTTAGTTTAGTTCAAGACAAGGAAGGGTCTAGTTAACAGAAAAAGGTGTAAGAGGATAAGAATAAATGTATAAATCTTCTACGCATTTTTTAC
>NC_051417.1:21231076-21231177 GCF_015228065.2 Penaeus monodon | reverse complement strand
AAAGGCTAGATTAAAAGAGAAAATGGAGAACGCCGAACCAGATGCATGTTTTTTTGTTTTTTGTTTTTCGCATCTCCCGAGGTGTGAATTTTCTTCCCACA
>NC_051417.1:21230347-21230652 GCF_015228065.2 Penaeus monodon | reverse complement strand
AACCGGGTGCGTGAGAAAGACAATCCGTCAGACAGACAATCACTCAAACAGACACAGACTGAAAAAAAATAGGCAGACAAAGGGAAAAACAAAAGAGCGACAAGACAGATATAAAAGCACAGACAAAGAGAGATAAAGAAGACGAATCAAAGGCACAGAAACAAAGAAGAGACAGAACAGGAAGCGATAGCCACAGGTTTCCCTCGTGAAAATACTGGGTGCGGCCATGGAGACTGGAATCCGGATGTCGTCATGGAAACCGAGATGCACACAGATTTGGGTAAATCTTTAAAAAATAATAATAA
>NC_051417.1:21229946-21230216 GCF_015228065.2 Penaeus monodon | reverse complement strand
ACCATCAATCATCCAACCATCATAATTACATCAACCAGTTTGTTCTTTTTAAGCATAAAGAATAAACAGAGTCGGCTTCTTCAGCATAGGAGCGGCGGCCGGGTTGTCAGTCACTGTGTCATTTGGGTACAAAGTCATTTCGTCAGCGCCTCTTTGAGCATCCCGACGTCAGCGTTTGACATCACTTCGCTCCTAATACCTCGGGTAATCGGGTAATGACAAGTAATTACGTTCACCTAATTGTTTAAAAGGAAAAGGGTCTTTCTTCTT
>NC_051417.1:21228778-21229099 GCF_015228065.2 Penaeus monodon | reverse complement strand
AGCTTCGATTTTGTTATAATTAAACAAAGGAAATTTTATCAATGCAATTAATATTATAAATACAATTAAACCTGACACAGGATAATGCCCCTTCTTTCTTGAGGCGGGGTATTATCCGCCCATGGTTGCACGCCCACGGAGAGAGAGTAACGAACAAGTGAACTTCGGACAATGCAAGCTGGCCGTTATTGTTCTAAGAACCGTAGCAGGTACTTGGGGTCACTTTAATGTTCTTTATTTGAGATCTTGTTTGGGAAGTTTTTCGTGGAAAATTTTTAATTGGTAAGTTTGTAATAAATGGTTGATAGTTTTCGTTGTTGT
>NC_051417.1:21227786-21228473 GCF_015228065.2 Penaeus monodon | reverse complement strand
GAGGGAAATGTCGAACGGCTGATCCATGAATTTCCCATCCGGATCCATAATGAATGACATGCCGGCCAAGTTAGGGGTCTCGCCGTAACAACACTTAATTGACAGACGTTAGAATTCCATTATCTTTCCTCTTTCCTCCTTTTGCCCTCTCTCCCTCCTCCCCTCTCCCCCTCTCCCCCTCTCCTCCTGTCCTCCTCTCCTCTTCTTCCCCTCATCCCCTCATCCTTCATATCCCTCCTTCCTCTACCCTTACTCCCCATTCCCGTTTTCTGAATTGGGAATCGGTAGGCTGGTGACTTCACTTTTCACTCTCCATATATGGCATAGCAGCTGCGAATCATAAATAAAAAAAGATTTTCAATACTACAAATAGCATACGCGATGATGGCGTTGTCAAGCGATCACCACAGATTAGCAAAAACCAGCAAACTTCCCACGCGTATTTTTTAAGAAATACAGATCTTAGACTTGCTCCTCATTTGGGGATAAACCGCTTGGGAGATCTACGAGATCCTTTTCATTCGTGCAAAATTTCGTTAGTTGTATCCGGCACTCGAGTCTTGGGGAGTCCCAGTGGCCGTATTTCGAATTTTCGAAGCAACTGCTCGGATGAGTACGATGAAGCTGTCATTGTGTTAGGTTGGTACGTAACGTGATCTGTAATTAGTTATTTATATACTGGATAAC
>NC_051417.1:21227660-21227757 GCF_015228065.2 Penaeus monodon | reverse complement strand
GAGAATTCTTTTGATCGATCCCATGTACTGTTTGATGAGTTCCTACTTTTGCACAGACATTTTAATAGGCTTCCTATGAGTACCATTGTTCGGTAAA
>NC_051417.1:21227122-21227293 GCF_015228065.2 Penaeus monodon | reverse complement strand
TCAAGTGCTCCCTAGTTATAACGAAAATTACCTTGTCTTCATTTTTACAATTCTCATAGTCATTATCATCACCATCATTCCAGTTCTCGCCACTGTTACTATCGCTACCTCTTATCCTGATCACCATCATTAACTACCTACTTCCTTTATTATCGAAATGCACAATTATCT
>NC_051417.1:21226830-21227087 GCF_015228065.2 Penaeus monodon | reverse complement strand
GTGCCTAATATTGTATCTTTATCAGCTTTAGAAAATCTGAATGACTTCCTCCTTTGAATCTAAGACGCTTGAAGTAGGAAACTTATCTGGGATTAGAGAAGACTATCGGGGGAGGGTAATGAGGGTCCTAATAAGGGCCCTAATCAGCCGTCGGATTGGAAATGAGGTGACACTTCTGTATTTTTTTTTACATACTTTCGAAGGGAATGGGTTGAATTGTTTCCCGAATGTGTATCGGATATTATACAGTATTGCGT
>NC_051417.1:21226055-21226752 GCF_015228065.2 Penaeus monodon | reverse complement strand
CCACACACGCGGAGGGAAATGTCGAACGGCTGATCCATGAATTTCCCATCCGGATCCATAATAAATGACATGCCGGCCAAGTTAGGGGTCTCGCCGTAACAACACTTAATTGACAGACGTTAGAATTCCATTATCTTTCCTCTTTCCTCCTTTTGCCCTCTCTCCCTCCTCCCCTCTCCCCCTCTCCCCCTCTCCTCCTGTCCTCCTCTCCTCTTCTTCCCCTCATCCCCTCATCCTTCATATCCCTCCTTCCTCTACCCTTACTCCCCATTCCCGTTTTCTGAATTGGGAATCGGTAGGCTGGTGACTTCACTTTTCACTCTCCATATATGGCATAGCAGCTGCGAATCATAAAAAAAAAGATTTTCAATACTACAAAAAGCATACGCGATGATGGCGTTGTCAGCGATCACCACAGATTAGCAAAAACCAGCAAAATTCCCACGCGTATTTTTTTAAGAAATACAGATCTTAGACTTGCTCCTCATTTGGGGGTAAACCGCTTGGGAGATCCTACGAGATCCTTTTCATTCGTGCAAAATTTCGTTAGTTGTATCCGGCACTCGAGTCTTGGGGAGTCCCAGTGGCCGTATTTCGAATTTTCGAAGCAACTGCTCGGATGAGTACGATGAAGCTGTCATTGTGTTAGGTTGGTACGTAACGTGATCTGTAATTAGTTATTTATATACTGGATAAC
>NC_051417.1:21225926-21226035 GCF_015228065.2 Penaeus monodon | reverse complement strand
CCCTTTAGTTTTGAGAATTCTTTTTGATGATCCCTTGTTCTGTTTGCTGAGTTCCTCTTTTGCACAGACATTTTAATAGGCTTCCTATGAGTACCATTGTTCGGTAAAT
>NC_051417.1:21225256-21225427 GCF_015228065.2 Penaeus monodon | reverse complement strand
TCAAGTGCTCCCTAGTTATAACGAAAATTACCTTGTCTTCATTTTTACAATTCTCATAGTCATTATCATCACCATCATTCCAGTTCTCGCCACTGTTACTATCGCTACCTCTTATCCTGATCACCATCATTAACTACCTACTTCCTTTATTATCGAAATGCACAATTATCT
>NC_051417.1:21224994-21225221 GCF_015228065.2 Penaeus monodon | reverse complement strand
GTGCCTAATATTGTATCTTTATCAGCTTTAGAAAATCTGAATGACTTCCTCCTTTGAATCTAAGACGCTTGAAGTAGGAAACTTATCTGGGATTAGAGAAGACTATCGGGGGAGGGTAATGAGGGTCCTCATAAGGGCCCTAATCAGCCGTCGGATTGGAAATGAGGTGACACTTCTGTATTTTTTTTTAAATACTTTCGAAGGGAATGGGTTGAATTGTTTCCCGA
>NC_051417.1:21224389-21224495 GCF_015228065.2 Penaeus monodon | reverse complement strand
GGGAAAGGTCATGAGAGGGCAGAAAAAGACACTAGAACAGGTCAGATGAGGTCACAGGAGACCGCATTGACATTTGTTCGCGGAAAAGTCATATAACTTTGAGGCG
>NC_051417.1:21224287-21224352 GCF_015228065.2 Penaeus monodon | reverse complement strand
CATTATTAGCGACACGGAGACGAGAAAAGGGCTTTCTAATATTTTTATTTAATGTTCTTCTTCCA
>NC_051417.1:21223942-21224222 GCF_015228065.2 Penaeus monodon | reverse complement strand
CCTTTTACTCTATCCTCATTTTTGTTTCGTCTTATTTTCTCTTCTTCACTTTATCCCTCTTCTATTTATCTCCTATCCCTCTCATCATCATCACCATTATGCACAATCTTTCTCTTCCCATTTTCAACTTCTTTGAACCAACATTATGAAGCATCAACGAATATGAGCACAAATAGATGTGATAAACAAGAAAAGTGGAAAACTGGAAGAAATTGCTCCGTTTTCCCGAGAGTTTTGAATGTCTTGGAGATGCCAGGTGGTGGATATTACTATTTTGGGA
>NC_051417.1:21223339-21223764 GCF_015228065.2 Penaeus monodon | reverse complement strand
GACCACTGTCCGCGTTATATATTTTATTGCCATTGCGTCTCGCCGTGTTCAAGGAGGTTGTAAATCCGCATCAATCCATGGATATCTGTCTATGTATTTCTGTTCCTAACCCGGTGGTTCCTAGTTTCTTCTAAATGGGCAATCCCTTCGTTTCTTTTATATGTACCCGCGGAACTTGCTTTGTCTTCTTAACCAGCCGATTTTGTTCACTAATCAGGAACTCAGTGTCCAACTTTCTTCTATCAGCTGAAAGATTTATGTAACTTGAGTGAATTAAGTAAAATGTCAGAAGTTTGTCCTCAGCAGCTTCTCCGTGAGTACATATATATATTCTGGAGTCTCTTGAAATTTTGAACGTGGCTTGCTGTCCCCCAGTGCTGGCTTTGTAAATGTCAATGGATCCGGGGAACATCGCTTGTTTATAC
>NC_051417.1:21223080-21223257 GCF_015228065.2 Penaeus monodon | reverse complement strand
ATGCTGTTTATTTTATAATGACCTTCATCCGAAAAGTCCGACCATTAATTCCTGAGCAGTTATGAGCAGAAATGACCACTGGCTTTTCGCTGGTTAATTCACCATGACTTGATGGCGCGACCTTTTGGAAATGGCAACTCATAAAAGATTTTGGTGTGCATCTGAGGCACCTGGCCT
>NC_051417.1:21222396-21222853 GCF_015228065.2 Penaeus monodon | reverse complement strand
CACACGTATATGCATATGCATATCAAATATGTTTATCTTTGAGTATGTGTGTAAAAAAGACATTCAGAGTCACATGAAATATTCTTGGATACGGAACTTTCCTTATAAATTTTCCATTATTAGGTTTCTAAAAGGCCATTTAGAAACTTTATCCGCAAATTTGTATTCGCATTCAGTCGGCAATCTTTCAAAATAACCACTGCATTTTACACTGCCAATCTTTAGGTGTGAACGAACGTAGTATCTGAACGAGTGAATCAGGGTCATTATCAGATGATTTTCCTCCCACTATCTTTTTAACTTGTCGACCTGTCCGATTCCAGATAATGCATAATAAAACCACGTTATATATGCACGTTTCCTTATGTATGCATGCGTTATAGTGACTGTTAGAAACGCTTTGTTACTGGGAGAGTGGGTCGCGAATCTATCAAAAGCAATTTATAGGGGTCGTAGC
>NC_051417.1:21222162-21222373 GCF_015228065.2 Penaeus monodon | reverse complement strand
CCCGTCCTAGAGGATGAGAACAAGCGATTCACATCCAGTGAGCCTATTATGTACATTATTGGGTGTGAACGAAGCGAAGGTAGAAGGTAGAGTGCTTATTTTTATTTTTATTTTAGTGATGTTCCTTTCATGCTTCAGAGATCAAAAATGGACTCTTAGGTTTATTCTTTTTTAAGCCATTTGGGTCTCAGCTACTGACACGCAACTATAT
>NC_051417.1:21221857-21222071 GCF_015228065.2 Penaeus monodon | reverse complement strand
CAAAACGACCCACCTGTAGAAACAAGTAAAACCCTTTGTGATACCAGGAATAAACAGAATAATTTCAAGTAATGTCCCTCAGCGTAACACAGGAAGTGGGGCCCAGTGTTAAAAATGAGGTTGTGAAAGATTTAGTCAGGTAACTCGATTCTGTATTGATTTCTTGAGGGCAAGAAGAGAAGGCAGTTTTGACTAGTCGCTTGTGAAGACATAA
>NC_051417.1:21221087-21221190 GCF_015228065.2 Penaeus monodon | reverse complement strand
ACCCGTTTTCGTGAAATAGAAAACGAAATAGATAAAAGAGAAAAATATAATAGTCATGATCCAAAGGTCTTGCTGACATTTTGCAGACTTTACGCGATTTCGA
>NC_051417.1:21220974-21221046 GCF_015228065.2 Penaeus monodon | reverse complement strand
GCGATGAAAAGGTTATTGTCTGATAATATGTTAAGACATATCGGCAGGAGGTCGATTAATGGGTTGGTGGGG
>NC_051417.1:21220263-21220671 GCF_015228065.2 Penaeus monodon | reverse complement strand
ACGAGGCATTTAAGCGGAAAAAGGTTGATGAAGGGAAACAGTAGTGAGGTCAGTAAAAATGGGAAATAGGAGAAAAAAGAGAGTGCGAGGAAAGGAAGCAGAAGGAGGGAGCGAAGAGGGGAGATGGAAATGAGGAGAGGGAGGAGAAGGAGAATTGAAATGGGAAGGGAGAGAGAAGAATGAGCGTAGGAGGAAAGAGAACTAAGGGAGGGAAGAATGAATGAGAAAAGGAGACAGAGATAGGGAGAGAGATGAGGGAAGATGATGGGGGGGAGTTGAAGAAAGTTGAAAGGGTGAAGGAGGGAGGAGGGGGGATAGGGGGGTGGGAGTATTCAATCATGCAGCGCCTTGCTTCAACCTTTGAATGCCAAGGCCTCTGCACTCGCTGTTTCGATCTAGTCCCCGCCC
>NC_051417.1:21219711-21219926 GCF_015228065.2 Penaeus monodon | reverse complement strand
CGAAAGTGCAGATTTCTTTGTAGGAGAAAAAAAGATAATAATTGACAAATTTTAGGGGCAAAGTCGGTGAACGTAGGAGTTGATGGGTGGGGGGGGGGAGTATCCGCAGCGTTCTTGTAAGCGCGGGATCCTGCGTTCGTGATCCCTGTATCCTATCACGGCAGGCGCTTGATGCCTAGTGTAAACATGTTCCCTATCACGCTACCGGGCCCGGC
>NC_051417.1:21218411-21218883 GCF_015228065.2 Penaeus monodon | reverse complement strand
GGCACCATATCCCTGCAGAGGCTTTATCTCCCGTCCCAAGTATGAGGAAGCCATGAATGCCAAAGCGGTTAAGCTGAGCCAGGGCATCAGCTTAGTTAAGGTTGGGGGGGCGGGGGTACGGGGGATGGGAGAGGTATGGAGGAGAAGGATGGGAGGGGAAGAGTTATGGGGAAGAAGGGTGGGAGAGGGAGGTTATGTGTAGGAGAGGGAAGGGGGGAGGGAGGGTAAGGGGTGAAGAGAGAAGGATGGGTAGGGTATAAGGGAAAAGAGAGAAAAAGAGAGAAAGAGGAGATAATCCCCCCCCCCCTCACCCTTTTGCAAGTTGAGGACGGGCGCGAGCAGCCTTTTTATAAACGAGCGTGGGGAGGGGGGAGGGGGAGGGGGAAGGCAGAGAGACGAGGCGATTTCTTTGAAGCTGATGATGAAACGCGTCATCATGACAGGCAGGTGCTGAAGCCGTGATACAATTTTC
>NC_051417.1:21217523-21218186 GCF_015228065.2 Penaeus monodon | reverse complement strand
TCATGGGGATTTTTTGCCTCGTTAGTGTTAGGGTCGAGGCGTTTATGGATGGAGAGATAGACATGAGTTGTCATGATACACGGTGAAGGCTTGTGTGTCGATTTTTATGTTTTTTTTTTTATAGAGTTTTACGTCTTTTGATTTTTGTCTTTCACTCATATTCATCTAAAAAGAAATAAAATGCGCGGATTTTACAGGACTTTTATATTTATATTATATAATTATATGCTTTATAGGATGATCAATATGCATGCACAGTACAAGCATGTTGACAAATACTCCATATTCCTAACTAGTTGAAACGCCAAAATAATCCCTTATTGACATAAAACAGGCCCAATGGAAGGGCGAGAGAATAGCTTGGGAATCAAAACAGCTGAGGAAGAAATCAAATTTGATTCACAAACTGTCTTCTCAACTTTCCAATTAAACTGCCGGACAGGTGAGTGCATAAACGAATCCCTGTGTGCAAGCACGAACACGTGGACGCTCCCGTGTTACCATCCGGATAAAAGGGAAAATCATATCACTGTTAAAATCTTGTTCAGACACCCTGCTTTTCCTCTTTCTCCTTCTCCCCTCTTTCTGCCTTCTCCCTCTCTTCTCATCCCTGATCCTCCTTCCTGTTTTCCCTCATCTGTACTTTCCCACTCCTTTTACTAT
>NC_051417.1:21216533-21217446 GCF_015228065.2 Penaeus monodon | reverse complement strand
TGCTCTTTACCATTTTCCCCAACTCTCCCCAACCTCCCCCAACCTTTTTCCACCCCACTCCCTTTTTAACCCCACTTTCCTCCAACCCCTCCCCAACCACTTTCCCCCAATCACTTTCCCTCAAATCTTTCCCCAACCCCCTCCACAATAACATCCCCCCCTACTCTCCACCAACCCCCTTCGCAACCTTTTTCACCTCCGCTTTCCCGTTAACCTCTTTCTCCCAACCCATCTTCACCCCACTCCCCCCCCTTTCTCCCAACACCCCTTTACCCCACTCCCCCCACCATCTCCCAACTCCCCTTTACCCCTCTCCCCCCCCACTTTCTCCCCCCCCCCTTCACCCCCCTCCCCGCATCAACCTCTTTCCCCACCCACTTTCCTCAACCTCCGAGACACGTAGCCTTATTTTCCCGTAAATTGTTCCTAACCGTAATTCGCTAATTGTGTACGAAAGTGACAAATTGGTTAGTCGCTCGTTCGCTGTGTCCGACGCCGCTGACGCCTTCTTATGCATGCAAATTTGATAACGAGGCCAAAACATTGCAGTCGAGCAATTGCAGAGGGGAATGGGAGGAAAGGAAGGGAAGGGGGAAGGGGAGGAGCGAAGAAGATGGGGAGGGGAAGGGGAGAAAGTGAGGGAGGGGAGGAGCAGAAGGTGGAGAGAGAAAGGAAGAAAGGGAGGACGGGAAGGGGAGAAATGAGGGAGAGGAAAGAGAGAAAAAAAAGGGAGCAGAAGGGAGAGGGGAGGAGCAGAAAGTGAAGACAAGAAAGGGAAGAAGAAGGCGAGGAGACAGGAAGAGAAGAAGAAGAAGAAAAGAAGGAGATACAAAAGAAAACGAGAAAGAAGCAACTGAATATGAAGAAACATAGAGGCATAACCAACACCTCTAACGCCCTTACAAAAAAGAAA
>NC_051417.1:21216400-21216483 GCF_015228065.2 Penaeus monodon | reverse complement strand
TTTTTTATGATACAAAAAAAATAAATAGCTAAAAAGGGGATGTGGCTTACATAGAATAACAATCATATTCCAAATCTGGGCTT
>NC_051417.1:21216294-21216377 GCF_015228065.2 Penaeus monodon | reverse complement strand
TCTATCATCAGCTAGTTTAATGTGCATGCAGAGAGTCCAAGGATTTGAGATCGTCTTGTCGACTCGCGAACAAAAGGCGAAGG
>NC_051417.1:21216059-21216134 GCF_015228065.2 Penaeus monodon | reverse complement strand
GGTCGATCGCGCCTGGGATAACAGTCTTGATAGGTTCCTCTTGACCAGCACAATGCCGGAGTCCTTGTACCTGGT
>NC_051417.1:21215226-21215457 GCF_015228065.2 Penaeus monodon | reverse complement strand
TGAGACATAAAGGGAGATGAAAGCCAGCTGGCCAGACCGACTCGGATCTCGCTAAACAGGATCCGACGAGACACGCGAGAGGGATCCACGTTCTAGGACTCGAAGCAAAACTTTGTCGTCAAGAGTGAGGTGTGGAGGGAGGAGGAAGGGGGTGTGGGGGTTACGAGGGGGGTAGGGATCATGATAGTGTAATCTTTGGTAATTTTTTTATGTTCGTTTGACTGTACGGTT
>NC_051417.1:21214069-21214393 GCF_015228065.2 Penaeus monodon | reverse complement strand
GAAACATACTACGTGTGCCAAAACTGCGAACATTTATACAAGGAAAGATACACAGTTTTCCACGCAGTTCGTACTTCCTCATTCCCGGCACATAATCTATAACCTGACTTCAGATCGACTCATAATTACGCCTCCGGAACTTTTCGAGTAAAAAAGGGAACATTCGCGTTATAGACTTTCGATGGAGCTTGTAATACACAACACAAGCTTCATACAGAGCGAGGACAGCCGCCGAACTCGAGGTTTTAATAAGTGCCTGTTATTTTGAGGCATAGTATGGAAAGTATTGCAATAGCACGGATTTTTTTTTCTAGGGGAGTATGG
>NC_051417.1:21213498-21213784 GCF_015228065.2 Penaeus monodon | reverse complement strand
GTCCAAGTAGTTCTCCGGGTAAGCAGAGACGGCCTCTCCTGATCTGCTGCCGATGTCAGGTGACGATGACCTAACAGCTAAGTCTGCGCCACGCATGATAACGCAAAACAACAGAGAAGATAATCCAAATATTTTCGGTAAATAACATTTCTGAGTTCATTATCGTAATCATATTTTTAGGTCTCCTTCCCAAAAATGATAATATTTTCAGAGAGGTCACAAAGGTCATAAAACATGTAGGTCTTTTGCGTGCGTGGGAATAACAGCTGAGTGCCTGAGTGACTGA
>NC_051417.1:21213215-21213372 GCF_015228065.2 Penaeus monodon | reverse complement strand
TAAAGAATATATATTTTTTGTTTATCTTACGTATTTCTCTTTCTCTTTCTTTCTTTCTCTGTCATCTTTTTCTTCTTCTCTTCGCTCTTCATTTATTGGTCTCTTCCTTTGTTTCGGTTTTACTCTCTTCTTTTTTCTTCATATTCTTTTATGCGAT
>NC_051417.1:21212443-21213021 GCF_015228065.2 Penaeus monodon | reverse complement strand
TATCTATATATAAGTAAAACAGAAGAAGGTGAATAGGGAAGGTGAAAAACTAAGGGAAATGAAAGTGGATAAAGAAAGAAGTTGAGGAGATTCTGACCAGGAAAACAATAGAAAAGGAAGATGATCATAAAAGGGAATGATTGAAAAGGACGAATAAAGGAAATGAGATAAGAGAGGAAATGAAGGCATACGAATGAGAGAAGTGAAAATGCAGAATGAGAATGCATGGAGGAAAACTAGATATGAAATATATTGAGGATATAGATATGAAATATAACTAGAAAAAATAGAGAGAACTAGAATATTGGAAGGAAATTAGTTATATCAAATAGGTAATAGGAAAATGTGGAAATAGAAGAGATGAGAAGGAAGAAAGAAAATAATAGGAAGGAAGGAGAAATATACAAATCGCAAGGTAAGAAAAAGAAATAGATAGGAGAGGGAGAAGAAAGAGACGAGCTTTTGGTATGAGGGAAGAGGAAATGCAGGAACTGGAAGATAAGAAAGAGAGTAGATAGGCAACAAAGAAGAAACGAACGAGTTTTTGGCATGAAATTTCCTTGAAGTTGTCTCGAAGC
>NC_051417.1:21212223-21212410 GCF_015228065.2 Penaeus monodon | reverse complement strand
TCGGGCCCGAGGGGGTTGAATCCCTCTCACTTACCGTCTTGGAGGGGGGGAGGGGGGGGCTATTATCTTCTTCTCAGGAAAAGGATATGTGTCTGGGTGTCTCACGGCGGTTCTTACGTCGGGCTGGCGTGGTTTATCTACATTTCCTCCCGATGAGACAGGAAGAAAACGCATTGGGATGATGGAT
>NC_051417.1:21210602-21210889 GCF_015228065.2 Penaeus monodon | reverse complement strand
TGAGCGACCACAGGAGAGCGACGCAAAGCACGAACATGCCTAACCGGACGAGAGTAAGCATATCATCGAGATCAATACATTGTAACGCAGAGCAATATCATTCGCCAAGGATCCTTTATCAAGCTTTAATGCCCCAATATATCAAGGCGGATGTCTCTGTGTGTTGTCAGACCGAAATATTGTGCGCTGTAATGGCCTGTCGACTAACGCTGTGTATTTTTCATCATCCGGACGCCCGTGAGTGAGAGGCGGGAATTCGGTTGGGGAAGTGAAGCCGCTTAATGAGT
>NC_051417.1:21209103-21209926 GCF_015228065.2 Penaeus monodon | reverse complement strand
TATCCTTAATTATTGGACACGTGCCTCTAATTCTCCGTGCTTATGTGATTCCTGTACGTAACTAAGTGTTTGTGTGCACGTACCTGTGTGCGTGTTCTCGTTAGCGTGCAAACAATGTCTATCCTTCTGACCTAGATGTTGAGACAGCGTAAGTATTCATAGCGGCGGCGCGCGCGCGGGCAGGTACGTCTTAATTACCGCCACCTCTGAAAGCTCGTTAAACGCGACCGGGACGAGGGAAAGGGAAGCCTCGCACAAACGCCGCGTCCTGACATGGGCGAGGCCGAGTGGAGTGTGTGGGGTCATTAGTTACACAAAAGAACCTTCAAGGAGAACGCCCTGCCCCGCCACACTACTCCCCTCTTAACCCTCTACACCTCCCCTCTTGCCCCGCTACACCCCCTCTCTCCTATCCCGCCACACTTCCCCTCTTTTCCCCCTACACCCCGTCTCTCCCGCTCCGCCACACCTCCTCTTCTGCCACACCCCACCCCACCCCACTTACCCTCCTCGTCTTGCTGCCCATCCTTCTTTTTCTGCCCTCCCCTCTTTCCACCCCTACCCCTCCTTCCCCCTCCTCCTTTCATACCCTGTAACCTCCAAGCCACAACACGTCACTCCTCTTTATCATTATCTTTTTTCTCACCCCTACATTTGCCTTTACTGTCTCTTTCTCTACTTCTGTTTCATTATAGCCTTTTAAAAATAATCATATTAACCTCACACTCTTGCTGCCATTATTGCTGATTTTTTTAGTCATCTTTATAGACTATTGTTTTACAGTTGTTTTTATAAACAAAAAGAAAGAAGAAATATAGAAAAG
>NC_051417.1:21208753-21208996 GCF_015228065.2 Penaeus monodon | reverse complement strand
TCCCGACCTCTGGGCCACGGTCGGATGGTGAGCATTGCATAATTCACGGGTGCCTCTGACACCTAACTAGATTTGGGTAATGCATAACTGTAAATGAAGAAAAAAAAGATCCCAGGGTTCCTGCTAGGTATCAAGCAGGTCAGTTCAAACATTTTCGCTTCTTTTCATTAAACAAAATCGTATTGGCAGCAGGATTGAGACCTAAGTGCAATGGGCTGCGCTCTTGAAAACGTTGCAAGTCGC
>NC_051417.1:21208278-21208711 GCF_015228065.2 Penaeus monodon | reverse complement strand
AAGAAATTAACCTCATTGTTATCATTGATCTCTCTATCACCTTCACTACCATCCCAGCAAACAAATTTTTCAAATGTTATATATAGTTTCCTGAAATGGTTCCTTTCCTGTCTTTTGCAATTGTTTGACCTTTATGGCCTGAATCACAGCTTTAATTCGACCTCGGAAATTGACCTTCTCCAGTTCACAAGCTGAGGCCCTATTTTCTATCTTGCACAGTTGGTGTCCCTCTGATAGCGCTTATCATGCGTGATTAACCGATTCAAAGTTCGGCTGTAGTGTGATTAGAGGTAAAGAGGAGGAGGGGGTGAGGGGGGGGTAAAGAAAAGGAGGGGGTGGGGGAGGGTAAAGGGAGAGGAGGGGGAAAAGGGAGGGTAAAAGGAAAGGAGGTGGGTGGGGGTGGTAAAAAAAGGAGGGGGAAAGGGGCGTAAGC
>NC_051417.1:21207982-21208077 GCF_015228065.2 Penaeus monodon | reverse complement strand
ACCACAGAAAGTGAAAATACAGAGAGAAAAAGAAATCGATCAAAAGACTGTCGTTCAAAATTATCTTTCTAAAAATTGGTGTGGAACAGAAGACA
>NC_051417.1:21207758-21207921 GCF_015228065.2 Penaeus monodon | reverse complement strand
GCTAGCGAAATATGAAGCACGTTAAAGGCCCCATGTTTTATGTGCACTAAGCCTCTGTCACCACACAAGCATATTCAAGGACATATACTCGGTCACTACAATGCAAACGATTTCTTTGCAATGTTGCAGATTTTTGCAGTGTGGATATTTATCTTGTATACAG
>NC_051417.1:21207112-21207729 GCF_015228065.2 Penaeus monodon | reverse complement strand
CAGGGTGGATAATTATTCCACACACAATGTTGTGGATATTTCATATGTGGATATTTGTCTCGTATATAATGTAGACTTTTTTTCAATGTGGATATTTGTCTCGTATATAATATGGATTTTTTTGCAATGTGGATATTTATCTTGTATATAATGTTTTGGATTTATTTAACTCGCATACAGTGTTGTGGATCTTTTATGTAGATATTTGTCTCGTATACAATGTGGATTTTGCAGTGTGGTTATTTATCACTTTTTTGTAATCTTGATACTTGTTAATTTTTTACAATGTGGATAGTCCTCTTTTATACAATTCGCACTTTTCGCAATGTGGATATGGTGGGGATGTGTCTCGTATACAGTGTTGTTTTTTGCTAGTGGATATTTATCTCGGATACAATCTTGTGGATTTTTTTTCTCTGTGGATATTTATCTCGGATACAATCTTGCGGATTTTTCTGCTCTCTGGATATTTACCGCGGATACCGTCTTGCAACCTGATTCCTAGCAACCCCCCACCCCCACCCCAACCCCCTTCGCGCTCCTCTCTTCACTCACATGCTTCTTTCTGTGTAGTGTATTCTGAGCTTGAAATGTGTGTCATAATTTACGGGACATTA
>NC_051417.1:21206945-21207059 GCF_015228065.2 Penaeus monodon | reverse complement strand
AATAATTACTGAGTTTTTTTTCTTCTTCGCTAATATGTTTTTCATTGATTTAGGTGCAATTTCAGTTGCCAAAAATAAAAGAACGAGTGAGAGACATATGCAGGGGGAAAATGG
>NC_051417.1:21206492-21206788 GCF_015228065.2 Penaeus monodon | reverse complement strand
CAATAAAAATGTGTCCCACTCAAATGAAAACGAAATTCTTCAGTATTCTAAATATTCTTTCTCCCCTTTAATTACAAGCATCTGCCTTGATTTCACCTTCGCCCTCGGCATACTTAGGCATCAAAAGTTCTCACCTGAAAACGAGGGAGAGAAGAAAATATATATTATCGTACAGTCTAAAACATATTTGGTTTTATATTCATTCGAAAAATCTAGAACGAAATGTTTACTGAAGAAACTCGGGGAGAGGAGCTACAGCGCAGTAATATTACATGAAGTCATTTATCGTATCGTCT
>NC_051417.1:21206341-21206455 GCF_015228065.2 Penaeus monodon | reverse complement strand
AATTGTTTCCCTTGGTGTTTGCTTTACATAAAGTCCTATGGCGTCACGTATTCAAGCTGGCTCGACGGAAAAGGTTTTAGCTTTTCCTTTCTCCTTTTTTTAAGGGAGACTCTA
>NC_051417.1:21205839-21205928 GCF_015228065.2 Penaeus monodon | reverse complement strand
AATTCACAGGACATATTTGAAAGGGAAATCATTCAAATCTAAGAGTGTAAATATTTACAGGCGTGGTCCGTAAGCATTCGCTCACACTG
>NC_051417.1:21205302-21205403 GCF_015228065.2 Penaeus monodon | reverse complement strand
TTATTTTATTCTCCTCCCCCCCCCATTTCCCTCATTCGAAGTCGGAACGAATCCTTTGTTAAACGAAAGCATATATAAAAAAATGCCCCTCGGGGAAGTAG
>NC_051417.1:21205183-21205247 GCF_015228065.2 Penaeus monodon | reverse complement strand
TGGAAATGTTTTCACGGATAGCATGTTACAAAAAGATCTTTCGCCGGTTGATCCTGGACCGGCT
>NC_051417.1:21204370-21205096 GCF_015228065.2 Penaeus monodon | reverse complement strand
TGAAAATGTGTTTAAATACATAGAAGCGAAGGTATCAGAGAACCTAATCCTCCTAGGGTGAGCATCGGAAAACTGACCCTAGAGGCAGGAGAGAATAAGGCGGCTTGTCCCTCCCTCTCCCGCCGCTGGCTTCTTGTCTTGAAATAAGGCTATCCCGGTAGCGCCGTACGTGTCTTGCGTGGCGTCCGACACTAGGCCGCTTGGTCACGTTCATTGGCTGCCTCTTGGGACGGCGGGCCAATCACGGGCCGTCGAGCCTCAAAACGCTGCCTGGCGTATGATTATTCAACGGTTCACTTGTCTGCATGATATTTGTTTCTTTTTTTATGTTGGGGGGGAGGGGGGACGGAGAAGAATGGGGTGTTACGGGTTGTGTTTTGGTATATTGCTACGTTAGTGAGCATTGGGTATTTCCATGGCGCTTAGCGGAATTTAGTTGCTGTTTGTTGGTATCAAATGATTGCTATCAGCGAAATGTGTGAATAGTGTTAATTTACTACATTCACTGATAAAGAATATACGAAGATGGTATAAACGCCATAACGAACATGTTTTACTGTAACTAACTCATAAGTAATTGCATTGATTTGTAAATAATAACATTTTTTTTTTACTTTTCAGGTTCGTTGGATGATGTAGCTTTGGCGTTGCTGTGCCCAGGCAAGGTTTGTCAGAGCGATCTATAACGAAGATCGTACTTTTACTCGAATGGTGGTTACCCCTTCG
>NC_051417.1:21203896-21204169 GCF_015228065.2 Penaeus monodon | reverse complement strand
CCTTATTCAGTTTAGGAACATAAATTTCAAACTTACCAACAAGACACTATTTCACTGCACCGACCATCCCTAGGCCAATTCACCCTCTCTCCCGTTTTAATATCAAACTATGAATATCTATTACAAAGGAAGGATATACGTTCATGAAAAACGGCTTATAGATAGTCGATGCTACATGGAGTTTGATGCGAAAGTTTGTGGCCGGAGAAAAGGGCCTTTTGATGGCAACGTGCAAGTTTGTCTTCCTCGGAGATGGAGGCCAGATAGCTTTTT
>NC_051417.1:21203491-21203597 GCF_015228065.2 Penaeus monodon | reverse complement strand
AGGCATTTAAAATAGTCACGGAATAATTGTCATCATCAGGTAGTTAAAAGCAAGCACCCCCCCCCGACCCCCTCCCTGTCAGGTCATCGCTTTAAAGGTACTATGA
>NC_051417.1:21202023-21202505 GCF_015228065.2 Penaeus monodon | reverse complement strand
GTCAAGGAGGGACATCTGAACTCTCATTTCCTCTTCCTTTTTTGTAGCAGAATTTTAAATCTTAGGAAGTGAGAAAGAACATGACGATAAAAAAAAGAAATGGAGTGACAAAGGCAGAAGAAAAGGGAAATGGTGGAGGAGAAGAATAGAAATAGGTGAATAAAAATAAGAATTATAAAAAAAGATATACGAAACAGCGAGAGGATAAGAAGAGAAAAATTAATTAGTTCTTGAAAGAGAAAAGATGATTTTGAAGCTTTTGAAATGTCGATTGGATTATGAGATGTAAATTAATCACAGACATTTAACTCCCGATCCAGATAAATTCAGGCGATTTCAAGGGCTAGAAAATATCACTGGTTTCGAAAGACAGGCTGAAAGAAACGAAGAAAAATAAACAACCAGCGGATAAAAATGCAGAAATTACTTGCAATTTATTTTTAAAAATAAGGATGAAAGAATGGAGGATAAAAGGAGATGGC
>NC_051417.1:21201859-21201942 GCF_015228065.2 Penaeus monodon | reverse complement strand
TTAAACTTCACAGAACGACCTAATAGAACAAACAGAAGGAGGGACCGAAGATCACAAAAAAATGGAAACTCATACATACAGAC
>NC_051417.1:21201325-21201752 GCF_015228065.2 Penaeus monodon | reverse complement strand
CTATTTACCCTCACCGAAACAAGCGCAACACAGCATCCAGGACACGAGCACCCGAGGCAATTCTATCAGAACATTTTCTCGCGAGAGGGAGGGAGGCTGTCACAACACCTTCCCCGGAAACCCAAACAACCCTTCATTAACCCTTTCCCTGATCATTATTATAGGGGTGAACTGCGAACCTGGAGGGGAGGGGCAGGGGGAGGGATGGAAGGAGGGGAAGGGGGAGGGGTGGAAGGAGGGGCAGGGGGAGGGGTGGAGGGAAAGATAATTTGATTGTAGATGGTCTACTATGCTAGTTTAAGGGAGGTGGACGGGGGAATAGGTAGAGATGTGTATCTTTCTTGGGGGGGGGGGGGGAGCTAAGAGGTGAATATACATCTCCGGGAAATAAGGAAAATTTCATATCTAAGGTTGAAATGATGCAAGA
>NC_051417.1:21200850-21200968 GCF_015228065.2 Penaeus monodon | reverse complement strand
CCCTTATTTCATCCTGAGGGCACTTTGATATTCGCACATAGTGTTCGACTTATTTTCTGTGCCACCTGGGAGAGCGAGGAAACACCGACAGATAAAATACAATAGTCAGTGATAAGAG
>NC_051417.1:21200494-21200621 GCF_015228065.2 Penaeus monodon | reverse complement strand
TGTTTCCCTTATCATTGTGCTGTTTCCTCATTTGTTGTGCTTGTGCCTGTGTTCACGGATGGATATGAGGGGAAGGTTTAGAGAAAAGAGGAGAGAAGAAAATTCAGATAATAAGGGTAAGAGGTGC
>NC_051417.1:21199961-21200410 GCF_015228065.2 Penaeus monodon | reverse complement strand
ATATGATAAGGTAAAAAAAGCAACAACAGTAGAGAGAGAGAGAAATGCTTATGATATAAGTTCTTTAGAAAATACACGGTGTTGCACTAACGAGTGAAAAATTACAGTATCTGATGAACCCTAAACTGACAGAGACGTAATTGTTTGCATGAGAGACCAAAGCCATGCGCATTGGTCACGTTTTTTTCTATCTAATAGAATATCTAAGAATCTGCAGTATATGTACTTTCTAGTATTCAGTTTCTATAATATACGTACTTATCTGCAGTATATGTATTCTTTAGTGTTCAGCAACTACAGTGTGTGCACTTTCCTAAGAATAAAGTCTTAATGCTCCCTGTTAATAGTTTAGATAGTTTAAGTGCTTCAAGTAAGAGATATTGAAAGAGTAAATAGAACTTCAGAATTAACAACAAATAAAAAAACTGACAGGGAAAGGGAAAAACGGA
>NC_051417.1:21199449-21199891 GCF_015228065.2 Penaeus monodon | reverse complement strand
AGTCAAAAGGGGGAAAGCAGAAAGAAAAGATAAGAAAGAGAGAATGAAGTGAAAGACGAAAAAAAAAGAAAATAGACGAGGCGAATGAAACGACAGAAAATGAGGAATAACATTCATAAAGAAGCAGAAAAAAGCAAGAAAAAGAGGAAGCCCACAAATCGAAATTCCAGATAATTTTCAAAACCATAAAAAAGAAAAAAAGTATGTAATAGATGCTAAATGAAGAAATTAATATGTAGCTAAATAAATAAGGAAATACAACTTCTTAAATATTTCCGAGAAAGCGTCTCTCTCATTGCCTACAGGTGAGAAGGGTGAAGCCGAGAAGGTAATTACTTAATTATTGACTATTATTGCATAACAAACAGGTAGGATCAGAGCTAATGATTTAATTATTGACAATTATTTGATGTGAATCAGTCGGGGTAAGATCATTAAACCC
>NC_051417.1:21198995-21199161 GCF_015228065.2 Penaeus monodon | reverse complement strand
AAGAAAAAGGGTGAATAACTTGACGAAAGGAAAATAAATAAAAGCGAGAGATTTGTTTTCAACTTTCCCTCGTCTCCCGTGCCGGCTGCGAGCTAATGATGTGAATTAGTTATGGTTTGTGTATGTGTGCTTAGATCGCTAAAGAATAATAATATCAATAATACGT
>NC_051417.1:21198597-21198709 GCF_015228065.2 Penaeus monodon | reverse complement strand
ACACCCTGGAAAATTACACCTTACGTTACCACCCATTTCCACCGTAGTTATTACGCACATTGAACCCCCACACACGACACTGTTTGCCCAGGTTATGTCACTTGATGTAGAG
>NC_051417.1:21197798-21197966 GCF_015228065.2 Penaeus monodon | reverse complement strand
CTCTGTGGCTCTGTGGTTTCCTGGTTCAAAATATGAACGATATTGAGACTCGTGACGCGATAATAAACGCTGTGGTGATCTGGCTCCTTTTTCTAAACAGGAGAGGGAGGCCGAAATACGAACGAAATTGAAAAAGGACTATTATATCTTTGATTGTGATAGAAAAGC
>NC_051417.1:21197283-21197575 GCF_015228065.2 Penaeus monodon | reverse complement strand
CACACATAATGTGTCTGTGGCTCAAAATAATAACAAAGCTGAGAAATGACGATTATCTCGCGACGCGATGTTAAACACTAGTTCTGTGGCGACGCTGAGAAAGTGCTCTTCTCCCTGATGTGACGAGAACACTGGCTCTGTGACACTTTGTCTGAACACGAGAGCGTGGTAGAGAAAGGAGTATTTTTCTCTCTGATGTGATATGAACACTTGATTTATCTCGGGCGTGACCGTAGATCGCCTCCGCGGTTAAGGGACGCCGGAGAAGAATTTCTATGGAGGACGCGCCAGC
>NC_051417.1:21196570-21196887 GCF_015228065.2 Penaeus monodon | reverse complement strand
GCACTGTTGCATTTTCCATGAGTGTTCACAGAGCTTTGGGAGATTTATTCATCATATGGTTTGGCTCTAAGGGCTTATTAGGTAATATTTTAGGTCTATAAAATTCGTGATTTTTTCTATTATTTCTACTCACACAAGTAAAAAAAATCCTTTATCTGGTTACATAGACATTAAGACCTTAAGCATACGACATATTGTTGCCAGCTACCATTATTGATAAATGTTAACACGCACATGCATGTGCATACAAGCACGCACGCACATTTGCTCCTTTTTTCATTTGCTTTCTAACCCATCAACCTTCCTCCTCCTCTTCC
>NC_051417.1:21195960-21196520 GCF_015228065.2 Penaeus monodon | reverse complement strand
CTCTCTCCTCCCCTTCGATTCCCCTTCTTTTCCTATTATTTCTCCTGTCTCCACCTATGTTCCCTCTCTTATCTTTCTCTCCTTCTCCCCATCCTTTCCTCCCTTCCTCCTCCTCCACTTCTCTACTTCTTCCCTTCTATTTCTTTCTTCCCCATCTTTCCTTACCTCGATCCTCTTCACCTCCCTCTCCTCCTCCTTCCAAAATCCCTCTCTCCGTCTTTTCCTTACTCCCCCCTCCCACTGCCTTGTCTCCTCCCTTCCTCTGCAATCCTTTCCTCTCTTCCCTCATCTCCTCCACCTTTCCCCTCTTCCCTTCCTCCCCCACCCTTCCTCTTCCTCCTCCCCCACCCTTCTTCCGCTCCTCCCCCACCCTTCCCCTTCCTCCTCCCCCACCCTTTCTCTTCCTCCTCCTTTCTCACACTATCCATCACTGCTTGTTGTGGGGGAAAGATGCAAATTTCAGTCACCGATACAGGCGTAAATTTGAGTGTCAACCGTGTTGCAAATGTGACAACAAACGCACCATTGAAATTCAAAACCTCTGTATTGGTAAAACGGTA
>NC_051417.1:21195348-21195523 GCF_015228065.2 Penaeus monodon | reverse complement strand
CACACAGTAGAAGAAACAAAACCGTGGGATGCCACTCGCAAAATGGTATCAAAGAGCCGAGGGAGTTTGTAGTGCCACGTGGGAAGTGCCAACCGCCGCCGTGTGCGAATGGGCTACGTTTGTAGGCTGAGGGGGGGGGAGGGGCGATATTCCCTCTGGATTAGAATGTGCGAGA
>NC_051417.1:21194520-21194684 GCF_015228065.2 Penaeus monodon | reverse complement strand
ATACTCGTAGATCCGCTTCTCCCCTCCAATTTTCTTTTCTTCCTATGAAGCCACTTACTCTTGATGGTAAATGTTTTACTTTTTCCCAGGTGGATGAGACTGTCTGATAATCTAATCCACTTTGTGGGATCTTGAAATGTCTTGGCTGGGAACTCGGACCTTCG
>NC_051417.1:21194209-21194321 GCF_015228065.2 Penaeus monodon | reverse complement strand
TTATTTTCCATCCTCTCTTTTTTCTATTATTATTTTTCGGCTTTCTCTATTTTTTGGCCTGTTATTCCGACCAAAAGAGCCCTGTGCAAACACATACCAACCGTTTCGCTAT
>NC_051417.1:21193685-21193858 GCF_015228065.2 Penaeus monodon | reverse complement strand
CAACCCACGTATCCATTTCTTCTCCCACTTTCTTAGATTACCTTCTCCTTCTTCTCTAATTTCTCTCTCTCATTTGTTATACAAAAAACATTGTTTCGTCCATTGTTTTCTTCATTTCATATTATAATTGCTTGTCTGTGTTCAGTACGTGTGACTGGGTGTGCATGTAATAG
>NC_051417.1:21193273-21193363 GCF_015228065.2 Penaeus monodon | reverse complement strand
GCATGAAATGCATTTACCTTCTTTGGATAATGATCATTGTTCTTTTCGTTTTATGGTCTGCATCAATTCCTTCGACTTAATTATTACTCC
>NC_051417.1:21192677-21192829 GCF_015228065.2 Penaeus monodon | reverse complement strand
ATTTTTCAGCGTCTTTTTCGAGATCCTCCTTCCGCGCGCCCTTCAGCGCTGATCCGGATGCCCTCGCGGAATTCCTGAGGATCGCCATGCCCATTCCGATGCCATGAGGGAGCGCGGAGGTATTCCAGGAAGGGGGGCGAGGGGCTCATTCC
>NC_051417.1:21192056-21192643 GCF_015228065.2 Penaeus monodon | reverse complement strand
ACATTTCACTTTTTTATTGATATGATTCTCTCTGATTTTTTTCTCTCTGATTCTTCTCCTCGCTCTTCCTTCTCAATTTTTTTTCTCTCTCTTTTTTTTCTTTTAAATCTTTTTCTTCTCCTTTTTTAGCCTGTTATGTTCTATCTTGTTCTTTCTTCTCTTTTCTTCTAGCTTTTCCATCTCCCTCTTTTCCTTTTCCTTCACCATCTCTCTTCCCCTTTCCTTCCTCCTCCTCTCTCTACCCCCTTTTCCTTTTATCTCCTCCTCCTCCTATTCCCCATTTTCCCTCTTCTCACTCCCTATTTCCTCTTTTCCTTTTTCCCTCCTCCTCCTCTCTTTTCCCTCTCCCTTCCCTCTTTTCCCCCTTCCTTCCTTCTTTTCCCCCTTCCTTCCTTCTTTTCCCCCTTCCTTCCCTCTTTTCCCCCTTCCTTCCTTCGCCCTCGATCCCGCACGTGTGGCATCAGCGAGGCAAAAAGAGAAGTCCTGGCCTGTATTTTTCAAAATGTCAGCACGTAGCCTTCTGCCCCCTTTCGACTCGCCCCCCCTCCCCCCCGCTCGATTACTCCTTTGTCTTGTGTTTAATCTCG
>NC_051417.1:21191528-21191804 GCF_015228065.2 Penaeus monodon | reverse complement strand
CCACCCTTTCCTCCCTCACTCCTCTCTCTCACTTTTTTTTTATTTCCCCTTCTTCCTCTTCATCTTCCCCTCCTCCTTCCTTCCTTTTCTTCACCCACATATTCACTATTTTTATTTTCTCTCCATTCTTCCCTTTCTCTCTTTCCTCGCTTCATTTCCACTCCTCTATTTTGTGGCCGCTCCTTAAGTGAATTTACTCTCTACCTCTGTTCTTAATGACACCATTCCACTTTCACGGTTCACTTCTTGCCTTCGTCGTTCACCGTTCATAACCCT
>NC_051417.1:21191267-21191437 GCF_015228065.2 Penaeus monodon | reverse complement strand
TCTTTTATTACCTCTCTCTCTCTCCCTAGCCTCATCTTCTTGTTGCTTCCCTCACTGTTACTTGTGATAGAATTTCCATTTTACTTTTGTATAAATCAGTATTAAACGTAACGATTATCATTATAATGGTGAGGCTAATGATAGTGTTAATAAGAATGGTGATATTGGGA
>NC_051417.1:21190669-21190979 GCF_015228065.2 Penaeus monodon | reverse complement strand
TCGCCTTAACGTAGTTTACGGTCAAAAAGTTTGGACCGAAAAAAGATCAAGAAAAAAAAACAGCCTCTTTTTCTCTCACACAAGTCTGGTGCTTCAGAAGTACATAAAAAAAATCATAAAGCTAAGCAGATATTTAAAGGTATTTTTTATCTATTAGTTCTTTTCTCCTTTTTCGTCCCCGCGACTGGCGAAAAGTTTTAAGTTAGACGGTTAGGAGGAGCTTATTCAGCTTCTCCCTTTCGGACTCAACGCAAGAGGGATTCTGTGACCGCTGCTCCATCCCGGCCCTCTTTCGCCCTGGCGGTCTGGC
>NC_051417.1:21190166-21190315 GCF_015228065.2 Penaeus monodon | reverse complement strand
CTTGTAATTACTTGTTACGTGACCGTAATTACTTGTTAAGTTGTTTATGGTATGTTTTTTTCGGTCTTTTTAGTTTGTACATATGTTCCCCTATTGTTTCGTCCATTTTTTTGCTTTTGTTTCGTTTATTTCTAGTTAAAAAAAAAAAA
>NC_051417.1:21189542-21189891 GCF_015228065.2 Penaeus monodon | reverse complement strand
TGTAATTTTTAAATTCGAGCTAAAAAAAAAAATACGAGATTTCTTTTTTCCAACGTAAATGAATGAAAACACTGTAATCTCCAATAGCAAGCACGCCCTCTTCATTATCCATTCTCGTTTATGAAGATAAACAGAAAACGTGATCTGTTCACGGTGAATGGGAAGATGTGTTCCCGTGAATAATTTTCTTTGTGCGATCTCTCTTTCGATTGTAAAATTACCGAGTGTTTGATCTGCTTCATTTGTTCGGGTAGTCGGTGGCATGAATGAACTGCAGCCGGAGGTCATATCAGCTGTGTTTATATTCAGTTTTGTTTGTTACTCTTTTTTAAGACGCTGTTTGACACTT
>NC_051417.1:21187547-21187894 GCF_015228065.2 Penaeus monodon | reverse complement strand
TTATACTTTTTTTTATAATTAATTTGAGAAAATTTTTGTTATGTTGTTGCCTCCCCCCGTTCAAGGGGGGCCTAGTTCATTTTGATTCCTGTCACAATTTTCAAAATTCTAACACGAAATTACACGCGTCGGCAACATCATCATAGCGTTTCCACTTAGTGATTTGTCAGCAGATTTAGTCCATGATTAATCGTGCGGACGCGACGGGTGTGGTGGACGAGGAGGTGTTGACGCACTGGACCAATGCCGGATAAAGGAAATATAATGGTCAGAATATAAACAAACTGGTCACACTGTAAATAAACAGGCCATAATAGAACTGGGTATAAAACTGGTTGATTACAGTG
>NC_051417.1:21187116-21187514 GCF_015228065.2 Penaeus monodon | reverse complement strand
AAATGAGAGAGAAAAGAAATGTAGAATATGTGCTACTGTTTGTGTCCATGTGTGTGTGTTTGATTATACGTGTACATTATATATGACGGTAATCAAATTTCTGCATCGCTTCCGTTGTATATCTTTATGATGCTCCGCGTTGTGGCCTCGAATTCGTTATTTCCAGCCCACGGAGGTCAGCGGGAGAGGAAGGGTCATCATTGCAAGCTGCCTGACCTCCCATGACCTCGATCCGTCTTCGCGGAGGAAATTGCGTGCGCGGTCGTAGCAGGGGCAGCATGTCGTGACCCCCCCCCCCCACCAGCTGATAAAACATGAGTCTTTAAATTCTTTCCTCGGACAAAGGAATCGTAGCTGTGTCGCAACTCGATCCACAAAATCAAAAATATAAGTAAAAC
>NC_051417.1:21186844-21187044 GCF_015228065.2 Penaeus monodon | reverse complement strand
AACAGCCCACAAATGGAGCCTGTAGTTTAGGAAATTGTGGGGTTTTAACACTTGGCCTGAGTTTATGGGCGGGGATATGAAATTGCGGCGAGCTATGCGGAGCGCGTGCGGTCAGGGGCCAGCATAGCAATGAGGTGCTTGCGGACGCGGTGCATGATAACCGCAAATATCGGAACCGAGCCGGAATACCCGAACGCGAC
>NC_051417.1:21186688-21186817 GCF_015228065.2 Penaeus monodon | reverse complement strand
TGATGGATATGTTTGGCTATTTACTGCCATAATTTCCTCGCGATGTCACGGGGGAGGGAGGCGTGGTTTATGAAGGAGGGAGAGGCTGAGTTAGCACTGATGGAAGAGAGAGAGTTACGAGGTTGCGAC
>NC_051417.1:21186425-21186534 GCF_015228065.2 Penaeus monodon | reverse complement strand
TCTGTAATCCCAGTTGCAGTAAACGTAAAAAAAATCTGTGGTATAAAATAATTGATCATATGTCAAGGTCAGTCATGAGTTTATTTAAGGATGAGAGAAAGAGGGGGTG
>NC_051417.1:21185905-21186334 GCF_015228065.2 Penaeus monodon | reverse complement strand
GTGGAGAAACCATGGAGATAGAGGAGAGAGAGGTCGGTAGGGAAGACAGAAGCTAGAGAGAGGAAAGCCTGATCCTTTATTGTACAAACCAGATCCACGTTTTAAATTTTCCAAATTCAAAATACAAAGTTTAATCTTACCAGACAGGCGAGTATGTGAAGTGAAGTAAAAGATGATTCAGGATGGAAACGATGGACAGAAAGAAGAAATCTTTACTCGAGGGGAAAGAAAGCAAAGAATAAAGATGACAGACAGACAAAAAGAGAAAAAGAGAGAGGTGCAGATGGGGAAACCTGTGCCCTATTTGCATTGCAGATAAAGACATTAAAATCTGGCATTCTGTCCACATTTAGAAGACACTGATCTGAGTAAAATTTACTTAAATAAATTCGAGTGTAAAAGAAGAGAAGTATAAATAATGAATTGTCG
>NC_051417.1:21185665-21185829 GCF_015228065.2 Penaeus monodon | reverse complement strand
TTGTGAAACCACATTTCAGCTATGAAAGTGGAGAAACAGGGGGGGTTTTAAATTTTCCTAAAGGAAAAAAAAGTATTTGTTTTGAATGGACATTACAGTAACATATGAAGAGAGGACATTAAGAAATAAACGGAAAAGACTCAAGGGGAAAGTTTTGTCTGTGT
>NC_051417.1:21185456-21185586 GCF_015228065.2 Penaeus monodon | reverse complement strand
TAATGCGCTCCGTTCTCATTGGATAATAAAATCTACGGTGTATTACCCACATCTCACAAGTCAAGGGAACCCTAGAGACGAAAGAAAATAAGGTGTGTGTTTTGTGTCCGTGTCCCCGGGCCGTGTCCGC
>NC_051417.1:21185094-21185293 GCF_015228065.2 Penaeus monodon | reverse complement strand
AGAAAATCGAGAGAACAGACAAACGATGAAAAAGAGGGATGATTATCGTAGGGTAAAGTTGTACTTCACCATTATTTCTTACCTATGGATTCTGCACTCTTCATGTTTCACCCGCAAAGGAGGCGAACAAGGTGCAATCACTAAGGTGTATTACCCTTATTGTAAATGTCAAGGCCAAGCTAATATTTATGAAGTAGGA
>NC_051417.1:21184677-21185007 GCF_015228065.2 Penaeus monodon | reverse complement strand
GTTGTGGTGTCTATTAGGAGAAGGGTTAGAATGTGATAAAACGGAGAAAATATAGAGAAAACAAATCAGAACTAAGGAAAGAGAGAAATGAGAGAGACATAAATCGAGGCAAGAAAAGGGAAGATAGGGGGAAAGGGAGGGGGACATATACTATGCCTTTAGATACGGATAAGCGGTAACAATATATGGTGTACTACCCATGTTTCAGAGAAAAGAAATTGCCTCGGCCAATATTCATTGTGAGATACGAGTAAGTAAAAATAGAAAAAGTGCAAGAACAACTTAGAAATCTGCTCTAGAAACGAAAATATGAATAGAAATAAGACCGTT
>NC_051417.1:21184309-21184654 GCF_015228065.2 Penaeus monodon | reverse complement strand
GAGATCCGATGAAAATCTCAAGCATGAAAATGAAAGAAATCATCTAGACTATAATTCATTATCATGACAAAAAGACATATAGAATTTTAATGTGGATGGGGAGGATGTGTGGAAAAGTGGAAGTGGATAGATATATCACACTGGATTAAGGGGAAAATGCATTCATTCATAAAATCTACGGTATGCTACCCGTATTTCATAAGTCAAGCGAGCCTTTGAAAGGGTAAGATTTGATAGGAAGAAAAAACCGAGTCTAAAACGAGAAGAGAAAAGAAGAATCAGCTCTAGAGACAAGTATGAAAACTATAAAAAGAAAAGAGGAGAAAGAGAACGGTGCTGCCTATT
>NC_051417.1:21183662-21184113 GCF_015228065.2 Penaeus monodon | reverse complement strand
GTGGAATAACCTTACCCCAATCTGTTCTCATTGGCCCTTAAATCTACGGTGTACTACTCACATTTCATATATCAAGGGGACGTTTAAGACGGGAAGCAGGAGGGTGTATGAATAATTAAAAGGCCAGTAAAGAAATATGAAAGGAATGGGGAAAATGGATTAACAGGGAAAGGGATAAGAATAAGTAGAAGAAATGATTAGAGATTTTAACAAATGCTGCACCCCATTCAGGAAAACATGTCTCCGAACATTCAAGAAAATACATAATGCCTCACCATATGTAGGGAAAATGTGCACTACCACAAACAGGAAATAAAATGTATCACTACATTTAGGACGAAATGTCTACATTCGGAATGCATAAAGTAAGTGACTCATTCTGAAATGATATGCCTCTATCTTCTATCACATTCAGGAAATAAAATGTCTTGCTGATATTTTGGAATAATGC
>NC_051417.1:21183314-21183596 GCF_015228065.2 Penaeus monodon | reverse complement strand
CACCGTGTCGGTATAGGAGACCAACAAAGTAGGAAATGTCCCTGGAATGGCCTCAGGTGTGGCTGCGACTTGGGAAGTGAAACGCACATCCATGTACTACTTCCTCTACCGTGTTACTTGTTCTCTGATCTACCTTCTTCTCTGCCTTTCCTTCATTCTTTTGTTGTTCCTCACTTTCTACCGTTTCCCCTCTTTTTTCCATATTTCCTTTGTTTTTGTATTTCTCCTCGGTTATTTATCCATGGGCTTAGTTTTATTTTTTCATCAATCTCTTTATTTGTT
>NC_051417.1:21182260-21183198 GCF_015228065.2 Penaeus monodon | reverse complement strand
ACGCGGGAGAGAAGCATCGGTCCAGAATACACAGAGTCAGACAGACCGACAAGGCAAGACAGCGCTGGCTGGTGTACCCTGGCGATCATATCACAAGCGCTTACATCCCCTCGCGCTATTATGTGAGGGAACTCCCTTCCTCCCCTGTTTCTTCCCTCCTCCCCTTTCCCCTCTTCCCACTACCCCCCCCCCAACTCCCCCCTTTTCTTCTCTTTCCACTCCCTTCCTCCTCTCCCTCCTTTCACTTTCCTCCTACATCCCTCCTCTTCTTTCCTTCCCTCCCAATTCCCTCTTTCCCTTTCTTCTCTTCTCACTCCCCTCCTCCTGTTCCCTCCCCTTCCACTCCCTCCTTCCCCCCCGTGAAGCAACACTGAGTTATGGAGATAAGCTTTGTACCCAACTGATAGAGGCTATAGCCAATGTATCCTATGATTAAGGGAAAAGCTCGGTGCACCTTAAGTCTGCCAGAGTACAACGACGATGCCGCAAATGGTGCCACTCAGAGTGCCATTCTCGCGGAAAGTGAGGGGTATTATCGGGTGCCTCAAAAGAAAAAGAAAACTAAACACAAAATAGGTTTATTTTTGTGTGTACTAGAGTTTGCTGCCGTTTTATCAAGTGGGATGTTTTGCCATTCATATTACCGGGTTTGCGGCAGACCTCGTAGGTAAAGACATAAGGGTTGTGAACAGCTACAGATGGTGTGGTACGTGACGTGGGTAGAGAGTGTGTGTGTGGACCTACCTCTTTTTGACCTCTGCCTTTCCCTGTTGCCATGACCTCCCTTGCCCTCCGACCTCATACTGTCCCCCTCGGCACGTACACGTCACGCCTCGTTATCTGGGTGTGACAGTGTGACGAGACGTGTTAATGGTCCATCGGGTGGGCGGGGTCTCTCGCGCCCTCCTGTGTATGCTGGTGGGCGCTTGCTCGCGGTC
>NC_051417.1:21180770-21181973 GCF_015228065.2 Penaeus monodon | reverse complement strand
TTGGTGTTTGTGGTCGGCTCCAGCAAGACTCGTGGCTAAGCGAGTAAGGGGGAGCCCCCCCCCCCATCCTCCCACACAAGCCGTATTTGGCTCAGAGAACGGATTCGGTGTCGGGACGATCCTTCAGCCGGCGTGAAGGAATAGAGATCTTATCCTTGTATGGATGAGATAGCGGGTAGAAGGGATACGGGGCGAGGGGAGATTAGGATAATGAGATGGGGGTGATGGAGAGCAAGAGAGAGGTGGGAGGCATATACACACATACACAAAGAGAGAGAGAAAAAGAAACTGATAGGCAGACAGAGAGATATTGGTGTGAGCGATAAAGGTAGGAAGTGGAAAGAAGAGAGAAAAGACTTCACATTTATAGTCAGATAAGATGAAAACATTCATTAGTGACAAAGTTTGATCTTTTTACACAAAAGGCAATTATATAGTACAGTAAAATCAAATAAGTGTAACAGATATAACGTAGAAGTACAGAGAAATTTGATAAAAATATGCTGAAGTATAAGAATCGAGATTTCATTGCACAAATGTTTCGTGTCTTTTATAATTTTCTTTCCTCTTCTTCTTTATTCAAAGATTTCCATTCAAAAATATATTTATCACATTGTTTTCAGATCATTTGTTGTTGATGTTGTTGATTAAGTTTTGTTAGGTTATTTCTATATATTTGAATAGTAGTCGATAATGCTGAAAGCTAATTATGTGGTTGTTATTAATGTTGTCAACATGTGATTGTGTACATACAATTTAGTTCATCGAAAAAGGTTTGAGAAATGTATTGAACAGGAAAGAATGTTTTAAAGGTTTTATATGCATGTATCTTGTATTTATGTATAAAATCTGTAGAGGTAAAAGTCAAAGGTACAACATTGGTTAACAAACACGTTTATTCTGATCATTCCCCTTAACACTAGTGAAAGATAAAGTTTGTTCAGAAATATAACAGTATAGTATACTCTGGTCTTGTTTATATGTGCATTTTGTGTTGGATCCATGTCAAATATGATCTAAAGTGATCTACCGAAAACAAAATCAAACTTCAAATCATTCATAACAAATTTCTTGCCTGAAACCCTCGTGTTCTCTCGAATCTTAGATCGGAAAGTTCACGTTTCAAAAATCAACTTTTCATGTTGATTCGTTTTCGACTAATCCAACCAGTATCTGAGAATGCTGATGTTTCTGTAATTATTA
>NC_051417.1:21179643-21180104 GCF_015228065.2 Penaeus monodon | reverse complement strand
TTCGCCGAAATAAGCTGACTGGAGAAAAAAAATGAAAATACGTTATATTCTTCGTAATCTCTGTCGAAAGAAATAACATAAAATTGTATATCTTTTATTCTATCATTTAACTTTCATTTTTATTTTTTTCTCCTTCTTTTTTTTAAGGGAATGGGGGCATGAGAATTAAGAATAAAAAAATCTTCACGAGATTATGTATTTCCAGTAAAATCATATCCTGATATACATGACTTGACATTAAACTTACGTAAATTTTGGAATCTAACTTTCCATGTAAAATAAGTAATCTTCATCTCAGCTAAGCTAATAATCATCTCCAGCAATATTAACGATATTATTAAGATTATCCACACCTGCAGAGAAAATGATTTTAAGGTAAACAAACGTGGTTGGTTTTAAGGCAGGTAAATTGTGTTAAATACTTTAATCCTTCAGTAAGCCCTGTGGGCGAGACCCCTACA
>NC_051417.1:21179213-21179438 GCF_015228065.2 Penaeus monodon | reverse complement strand
ACTCCGTGGAACTAGTCCTTTTAAGAAATAATATATCGTTTGTTGATGTATTTTTTAATAGAATTTTTTTCACCTTTTGACCTTTTTTTTTTTTTCTCTTTTACCTTAAAACGTCAACAAAAACTATGAAAAATTTTGAACAACGTTCTACTCTCTCTCAGACAATCCTCCCTACCCCAAATGAAGCTTTTTTCAGTGGTCATTTCTTGCTCTTAACATGACCTT
>NC_051417.1:21175999-21176193 GCF_015228065.2 Penaeus monodon | reverse complement strand
TGTTAACCCCCGCGACAGATAAGCACGGGACCGAGAAGTCAATTTTGAGAGTCAGTCAACATAGTCATTTACATTTGAATTAAATGTGAATCTCTTTCCGCTTTGGTGTACATATTTCAATTTGATAGAAGGCATTTTTTCCTACTGCCCTTCTCACTAATTAACCTAAACTCAGAACTCTAAATTAGGTCGTG
>NC_051417.1:21175380-21175468 GCF_015228065.2 Penaeus monodon | reverse complement strand
GGTTCGTCGTTTTTAGTTTTTCTCCCGTTTCCCCTCTTCTGTCTCCCGCCTCCTTTTCCACTCCCGTTTCTATTTCCTTCAGCCATAT
>NC_051417.1:21174727-21174940 GCF_015228065.2 Penaeus monodon | reverse complement strand
AAAAAAAAAAATCCCCATAAGACTTTCGGAAACTCCAGGATTAAACCGTTCGCTTCCTCGATAGATATATATGTTGGGTTTCCGTTGACAGTTAGGCGAATGTGTTGCACTTTCTCAGGCTGACTCGGCTGGGCTTCGCTGTGGCGTGGAATCTGGTCCTCACACCTGCACGTAAACAAGGCTTTTACTTGCAACTGCCTCTTGTTGCAATGG
>NC_051417.1:21173381-21173535 GCF_015228065.2 Penaeus monodon | reverse complement strand
CATAACTGTTCCTTTATGTTACATTTTTTTCCCGGGCAATAACTACATCTAACATAGAATCACACAGAAATGCCATAATATATCTCATATTCCTAACGTGGGCTTTAAGATAAATCAGAAATAGGACAGTCCCCGCTCTGCTTCTGGTCTCTCC
>NC_051417.1:21171530-21172784 GCF_015228065.2 Penaeus monodon | reverse complement strand
GGCGCCCATGATAAAATCCCCCCGCCCAGTGCCGGTCCCGGATATTCATAGTGGTCATAAAAGTGAGTTACATTTCGATGCCATATCCCCGTGGCAAGTATAATCTGACGGTGTGTCCGATAGGCCTGGGGCAGAGAGAGAGAGACTACGGCTGTGTTGGCTATTTGGTTGCGAGGATGCTGTGAGGTTCCATGAGGGAAGGGGTTAGGATGGTGTTTCTGTGAGGTGATGGTGCTGTGAGGTTTCATGAGGGAGGAGGGTAGGATGGTGTTTCTGTGAGGTGGTGGTACTGTGAGATTCCATGAGGGAGGGGGTTAGGATGATGTTTCCATGAGGTAAATCATACTGTAAGGTTCTATGAAGATAATGTTTCTGTGAGGCGATGGTACTTTGATGTTTCATGAGGGAGGGAGTTAGGATGATGTTCCTGTGTGGTGATGGTACTTTGAAGTTCTGTTAAGGAGAAGGAAACACAGTGTTTCTGTGAGGTAAATGATATTGTGAGGTTCCCTGAGGGAGGATGTAAGAAAATGTTTCTATGAAGATAATAACACTATGATGAAAGTGTTGTAAAGGGAAGGAAATTATGTTAGGGAACGGGATGGGGAGGTTGATTAGAAGGTAAATGGTACTGTGAGGGAAATAGTATCGTGAAGGAAAAGATATGAGGGGAGTACTATTATAAGTAAGGGGAGACGGGGAGAATATATATAAGTAAGGGGAGAAAGGTCACTGATAAGCGAGGATTCACGAGAGAAAAGATTCCTCTGAGGTAAATAGTATCGTTTTATAAGGGGACATATAATAGCTAAGGGGAGCAAGGGTTGATGTGAGGGAAAGGATAGCAGAGAGTAATGTTTCACAAGAGAGTACATTCTATGAGGGTAATGACGCCATTTGACTAATGTCCTCGGGAAAATTACCACGAGGGGAAATGTATGACTGTATGCGGCAGTAAAAAGGAAAATATACTGCGAGGTAGGGTGACATACGGCCGTTTGAAAAGCAGGGAGATGTTTTGGATTTAAAAAAAAAGAAAATGTATAGGAAATGTTACATAGGATCATTGGTCATGCGAAAGGAAGATGCCGTACAAAGGGGAAATGCCACTCAAAATGAGTCTGAAGTTCCAGTAGGGGCCTGGGAAAGATGAGGTTCCCCTAACACACACACACAAAAAAAAAGCGCTGCGCGAAGAGGATGAAGCACTGGCACTATCGCAGAAGATATCAAATGATGTTCCCTCCCTCAATT
>NC_051417.1:21170937-21171501 GCF_015228065.2 Penaeus monodon | reverse complement strand
TTGTCTATCTATCTATCTTTTTCTGTCAAGTATTCACTCACAAGTGTATTCCAGCAGCGTAAGTCCTGGAATTTTATGGGAATAGATGTAACTTGATATTTATGGCAAGATGCCCAGTTTTCTCCACAAACAATATTTTCCAACATTTCTGATGAACGCTTGACGCTCATCGTATTACCATTATCATTGTCGTTATATATACCTTTAGTCTGGACTTGAATATCGCAACGAGCAGAACAGAAAATTCAGAAATACAAAAGTTACCCCCAAAAAGGAAGTGCATATGATGAAGGGATGTAAGCCAAGACCTCGAGTAAAGCACGTGTGTTTTAACGTTTTCCCTGCACACTAACGGGCAAGTGTGGACCTTAACCCTTTTTCATACTGGCTAGCTGGCGGATACACGACCTCGGATAGCCCCGCAGACCGACTTGAAATATCTTGAACGTCTCAAAAATACAACCATAAACGTTTTAAAGTCGCCGTTGCAAGGCCGTTAATGTAATCAAGTGCCACGCAATAAACGTTTTTGAGAGCAAAGTTAAAAGGGCGCGGCGACGCTCC
>NC_051417.1:21170212-21170467 GCF_015228065.2 Penaeus monodon | reverse complement strand
CAAGAAATGCTTTCCAATTCCTCCATGTATCTCCCCAATACAATTGGATAGACAACTGCAAATAAATGGTAAAGGATAATTTGTTCACTGACTAGAGAACAGCTGGGGAAGCGGAAATGCCGGTATGTTACTGATCTCTGCATGAAAACCGGTGGCGATTGCGAATACAAATTATTGGCATGTGACTCGATGCAAATGTTGCAGGCCAAAGGGATTTCCGTCGGTCTTGACTCGGTAATATGTGTAAACGGACCA
>NC_051417.1:21169854-21169927 GCF_015228065.2 Penaeus monodon | reverse complement strand
GTAAAATCAATCTCCTTTCCATAAACTTTAACCTTTCATTACCAATGCTTTCCTTCCACCTCATTTTATACCT
>NC_051417.1:21169668-21169794 GCF_015228065.2 Penaeus monodon | reverse complement strand
GTGAATCAATCGTTTCACACCTAGTCTCTCATTATGCATTCAATATCCCATTTCAAAAGGAATATTTTATTTCGCTTCCAGTTTCGAAACTCTCCTGGGGTGTTCTTATGAATGTATGTGGTCTGT
>NC_051417.1:21168987-21169228 GCF_015228065.2 Penaeus monodon | reverse complement strand
TATTGTATCTTTTTCACCCCATTTACTTTGATTAATGAAACCTTCTCTGATACTGTCTTGTAGATATCATATTGTACTTTCGTTCTAAGTGCATTACTTTCATACATGCGCTTGTGAGTAAATGAATGAAGTGTATTTTTACTTTTAAAAAACCATTCCGCTGTCATAATCTAACTTACTGTACATAGAATATTTATATTCTTAGCTTGGCGTTTTTCCCTAGTCCGTTTTTTTCTACCTC
>NC_051417.1:21168498-21168612 GCF_015228065.2 Penaeus monodon | reverse complement strand
GACGCGTGTGTCAGCAGCAACGGATGCGAAGCGATACAGCTGGCGGTCGCATAATGGGGGGGAGGGGGGGAGAGGGAGATCTTTCTTCTTTTTTTATTGATTTATCGCATCGGA
>NC_051417.1:21168241-21168347 GCF_015228065.2 Penaeus monodon | reverse complement strand
TCAGCACTTCTTGTTCCATGTTATTGGTTCTTCTATCGGATTTCCTCTCTCGTTATCTTTTTTACCTTCTGTTCTATCTTTTTTTTATCCTGTTCTCTTATCGAAT
>NC_051417.1:21166781-21167022 GCF_015228065.2 Penaeus monodon | reverse complement strand
CTTCCCTCCCTCCTTCCCTCTTTCAATCCTCCTCTCCCCCTCCCTTAGATTTCCCCCTCCCTTTCCCTTTCCTTCCCTCTCATCCCTGCCAAAATCACGGCCCAGAATCCAAGAATTTACGCTGTATTTGGGCTTCGTAGAAACGTCTTTTCCGCCCACCGTGACCGCTGCTTTTCTTTCTCTCTCTGCGCGATCCGACTTCTTGAGATTTCTTCGTGCCAATAATTATGTAGGTGGCGTC
>NC_051417.1:21166622-21166746 GCF_015228065.2 Penaeus monodon | reverse complement strand
GGGGTATTTATTTGTTTAGTCAGTTATTTTTGGCGTTATTTTCCATAGTTTATTTGCTGTTGTACTTGTGGATACGGTATTGGAAATGTAAGTTCATGGTAACCATAATGCTGGTTATGATGAT
>NC_051417.1:21166225-21166358 GCF_015228065.2 Penaeus monodon | reverse complement strand
CTCGTCATCAGCAGGAGAGCAAGCAAGAAAGAGAGACCATGTTGCCATAATACCTGCTTTAATAAAACCCTAAACACGCCTGAGGAAGCCGCTTTCTTTTCTCCGTGACCTGCCTAGGAGATAAAATCGCCTC
>NC_051417.1:21165725-21166105 GCF_015228065.2 Penaeus monodon | reverse complement strand
TATTTTGTTATCTGTTTCTTTTCTCGTGACCCGGAGATGAAGCCTCTTGGCATTGATCTATGATTTTATGACCTGCAGTGCTTAATATGGCCTTTGATCTTATATCTGTTTCTTTCGACATGACTCACCCAGGCTTGCTGACAGGTGACGAAAGCCTTTGACTGTGGACGTTCTGCGTTCAGTTTCCTGATAACCCGCCCAGAAGATGAAGCTCTTTAAATTAGCCCTGTGGCCTGTGAATTTTGATCTGTGACCTTTACTATTCTGTCTGCGACCGGTTCCTTTCCTTAGTGACCCGTTCAGGAGATAAAATGTTTGGACTTTAACCTATGACTTTGAAGCTTTATGACTTTGAAGCGTAGCCTGTCATCTGTTACCCA
>NC_051417.1:21165111-21165662 GCF_015228065.2 Penaeus monodon | reverse complement strand
CTGTGACCCATCCATGAAATGAAACCCGTGACCTTTAACCTTTGACCTTTAACTGTATGCCGTAGCTTGGTAAGGTCTTTGAATTTGATCTTATTGGAGAATTTCTTGTGTTTTGTTGCTTTTAGCTTTAATGCGATTGCTGGATGGATGGGTCGATGTAGTCTGTGTGTTTTTGGTTAGTAACTTGGGCCTGCATAGTCTTCTGGGCAAATACAAGCAAACAATAAACAAGGAACAAATATATATGCATACAAAAAGACTCACATCAAAAAATACATAGACATTCATCCACAGACATAAAGATCAACAAATGTGCATTCACGTATTAGCAAACACATACAAATATACGTATGCGTTAAGGGAATCATACACACAAACATAGAAACGAATACATGCATATTCACACGTACAAACCTCTCAGATATCCTTTGCTCAAGAAATACATCACAGAGACTCACATATTCAAGCTATGTATACAATTCTGCAGACATGTGGTGGCATTAATCGTACCGTGCAAACATTCGTATATACAACACATACATATTGTGTAA
>NC_051417.1:21164638-21165085 GCF_015228065.2 Penaeus monodon | reverse complement strand
CGGCCATATACCTTTTCAATATTATTTTGATTAAAGAAGGGATTATTAATCGTTAGAATACTTCAGTGAACACAAATATTTTCTGCCAGAACTCTTTCTCTTTAATATCATAACATTTTAAAGGAAAGGGAAGAAATACAATCATTTTACTATTTTTACTTTTTTTTTTTTATAAAAGTTAAGAATTTAAGGGACATTGATTTTCCACGCCAATAAAACTAATTGGAAAACAAACAATTCCACCCAATGGTCACTATCCACACTGACATGAAACCCTTAGCATGAAACACAACGCTGCAGGTGCCAAGTTCACTACGGTCCACGTCTCACTCGGTCCGTCTCTCGGGGTGATCTGCCACGCCCGTCGTGAGGCAAACGTCTCTTTCATTTCGTTGTTTTTCTTCTCAGTCACCTCTCTGATTTTCTTCCTGTTTTATGTTAATCACG
>NC_051417.1:21164142-21164215 GCF_015228065.2 Penaeus monodon | reverse complement strand
GTGTGTGACAAGATATCTTCCAGACGAACAGTTTGAAATCTAGGAATTTTGGCCCTTGGAAGGCTGGATGAAG
>NC_051417.1:21162837-21163503 GCF_015228065.2 Penaeus monodon | reverse complement strand
GAAAAAGGAAGCTCTACGCCATGTGAAATCGCCTCCGGGAAAAGAGTCGCGCTGCATTTCCTGAGAGACAAATATATCCACACGCGCGCGATTACGTTGCAGGGCGAGGGGGGGGGGGGTGAGGATAGGGGGAAAGGAGAGGTGGGAGGCAAGGGAGATGTGGGTAGTTGGGTGAGTGAAGATTGGCAGGGGAAGAGGGAGAGGGAGAGGCTAAAGGATCTTGTGTGTAGAAAGATAGAGAGGGATGAGGGAGATGATGGTGTGGGGGAGAGGGAGGGGGGGAGGGAAGAGGGTCGTGTAGGGGAGCGGGTAGTGTGTAACGGCCAAGGGGGGGCTGTGGGTGGTAGGATAGAGGGGGGTAGGATGGTATGGGAGAGGGGAGGAAGAGTATAGAGGGTAGAAGGTAGTATGTTAACGAGGATAGCAGGGAGGAGAGAAGGGAAGGTACGTTATTTTTTCAATCTTTTATGCACCTCCCCTAAAAAAACAGTAGGATTTTTTTCCGGCTAAATGGACTAACGATGGGGCATATATCGTAGTTTTAACTTGAGAGTTAAAGCTACGGCATAGCGGTTAAAGGGATTCAAATAAAATAAAAAAAATCGATCTCTATAAAATGAATGTTTTTAAGCATATATACCGTCGGTTTAAGATCTACGCAAAAGC
>NC_051417.1:21162681-21162785 GCF_015228065.2 Penaeus monodon | reverse complement strand
CCAATCATCTTTTCCTATTTCTTGATCGCTGATTGGCTGAGCTGTCATTAATCAGCCAATCAGCGGCTTGAACGGAGGGGATGTGCTGGACAGTAGTTCTTCCA
>NC_051417.1:21162542-21162635 GCF_015228065.2 Penaeus monodon | reverse complement strand
CACCATCGACTTTATCATGACTATTCAGTACCATGTTATTTTCACTTCTCCTACTCCTCTAGCTACTCTCTCACCCGTTCTGCATGTACAGTT
>NC_051417.1:21162053-21162170 GCF_015228065.2 Penaeus monodon | reverse complement strand
GCAAGAGGGAAATAAAGGGAGGAGAATGAAGTCTGTCCCTGTCCTCAAATACAATTACAGCTAATGAAAATCTGCCTCGTAATTCAGATGTTAATTAGGTCTTGTCGTTTCTCTTTT
>NC_051417.1:21161430-21161563 GCF_015228065.2 Penaeus monodon | reverse complement strand
CTGTTTTCCCTCATCCTCCCATTATCACTCCATTGTTATTTATTTCCATCCTCCTTTTTACAGCTGGATATTATTTCCTTTTTCTCCAAATATGTTCGATGATTACTTGCTTCATTGACGGAGATGGACTTTA
>NC_051417.1:21161267-21161402 GCF_015228065.2 Penaeus monodon | reverse complement strand
CGCGACAGGAAAAGAGTTAAAAGAAAAATGACTTTCACGGACTCGGTAAAACTTCTTCCTGTATCATTAAAGGTTATTGGTTTTCATTTTAAATTATCTCTTAGGATTGATATATGCTGCAGAAAAAGATGAAAA
>NC_051417.1:21160300-21160800 GCF_015228065.2 Penaeus monodon | reverse complement strand
GTGACTGTCACTAGTTTAAATAATCTTTTAAGTTGGAATGAATAGTAATGTAAGGAATAATCGGGAATCGGCGATGGCATATTAACAGCTATTGCAGCGATGATGATGTGTAAACATATTGATAAATACATAGATATTACACATAGATATTACATATGAGACCTGTTGATAGATACTGGGAAGTTAATAGTGATGATGACAAATATAGAAGGTGTACTAAAAAAGAAAATCCTCTGAGGAATATTATCAACACATTTGAAAAACACGAACATGAACCAGTCATCTTTTCCCATTTGTTGATCGCTGATTGACTGAGCTGTCATCATTCAACCAATCAGCGGCTTGAGCAGAGGGGATGTGATGGACAGTAGCTCTTCGAATTATAATTGTTATTGTTCACGCTTTGTTCAGCGCTGCATAGCCAGGGAAAGTAGAAAGTTAAGTACTAGTGAGATTTAACACGATAAATGCTTTTCGAGTTCGTTATATGCCACAATTCC
>NC_051417.1:21160021-21160163 GCF_015228065.2 Penaeus monodon | reverse complement strand
AACGTGGATGTAGCTGATGGCGAAGTTTGCAGTTATGAGAGGAGACATAATGCCAAGACAGAGGGAGTCTTGCTAAAACAATATCATTAATGAGGTACAGTGTCTTGTGTGTGGAGTGAGGGGGGGGGTTATATGATGGTGG
>NC_051417.1:21159573-21159732 GCF_015228065.2 Penaeus monodon | reverse complement strand
AGCGACGCTTCGTTCCAAGACCGCCAGTATTCAAGTTCGGTCACGTTGCTGTGGCTCTGCCCTTCGCTTCTGCAACAAGCCGTGACTGTGCAAGGGCTTGTCTTGGGAAGGGAATTCGAAGGGTCCACGCGACGTTCCTGCGCTTGCAAGTTTAAGTTT
>NC_051417.1:21158805-21159104 GCF_015228065.2 Penaeus monodon | reverse complement strand
TTTTATAAGGATTAGGTTAGGTTAGCGAGGGGGCAGCGGAACAGAGGTCGACAATCACACACACGGAGCTCACCATTTAGGCTTTTTTGATAAGAAAGATAACGCAGAAACGTGAACAGAGATAGAGGAGTAAAATATAAAAACGTATAAAACGGCATAAAAGCATCAAAGAAACGAAGATAGAATAATAAATAATACTGGTTAAGATAAAAATGGACGAAAAAGTTGGAAGATCTTTTTGTCGTTTGTTTACTACGAGTTGTAAATATCAAAATATCTAGACAGGAACGTCCATAAAC
>NC_051417.1:21158639-21158741 GCF_015228065.2 Penaeus monodon | reverse complement strand
GTCCATGACCCTGCAACACAGCAATCACCGGCGCTTGGGATGGCGATTCACCGGGTCGTAAAAAATGCTTTCAAAATCCGCGGCAGAATCGAAGTGGTGCTC
>NC_051417.1:21157367-21158596 GCF_015228065.2 Penaeus monodon | reverse complement strand
TCGTCAGCGGCGGCGGAAACGGGCGGGGTTCGATCTCTAAAACAAATGACGGAATATATGCGCGAGATTTTCGATAGAGATGTGTCGGTTGCCGTCACTCGCACACAAACACAAGATCTCATTTTATGGTATCTTTATATACATATACATATTTCTATATGTGCGCGTGTGCGTATTGTAAACAGTCCAATAAGCAGAACATACAAATAAAACGTATGTGGATATTAATTAAGTAATTGAAATGCCAAACTTTAGACGTGTTTACCAAGTGCAGGCGAAGTAATAAATCATTTTGATAGCATTCACTTGTCAGAATTAAATTGCTGTTGTAAAGATTAGAACAGATTATTGATTCTCCAAATTACCGTTTTTGAGAACAGAATCTATAATCAAACAGTCGTAAAGCTGAGGGCATAACATAGTGCAAATGTACTTAATGATTTAAGAGAACTGTAACCTGAATCCTGCCCCCCCCCCTCCCTCCTACCCGTCCACTAAAGCAGTCTCATGTCCCCTTTCTTCATTTTTCTTTTTATCGCCTCCCCTTTCTTCCTCTCCTCCTTTGTCCTCTCTCTGCTTTCTTTCCCTCCTTCCCACGTCCTTTCTCCCCTTTCTTCCTTTCCTCCCTTGTCCTCTCTCTTCTTCCTTTCCCTACTCCCTTGTCTTTTCTCTGTTTTCTTTCCCTCTTGTCTTTTCTTTCTTTCCCTTCTTCCCTTGTCCTCTCTTCCCTTTCTGTCCCTCCTCCCTTGTCCGCTCTCACCTTGCCCTGGTTTGGGTACAAGAATATCCTTCCTCCCCCCCCCCCCTTTAAACCCATACCCCCTCATCATCATACCCAATACCCCCCCCCCCCCCAGCGACCGAATACCAGAGATCATCCGGCGAAGCGTGAGCAGACGCCCCTAAATGAGCCCCTTCGCGCCTCCACCGGCAATGTGAACCGTTAAATCTCAGCCATTCATATTCCAGCCCGCGAAATTTGAATAATTCAAACCTCAGGGCGGTTATACTCCGAGCCCGCGACGTGATGGATTGGCAGTTCGCGTGACCCGTTCTGGCGCTGCCCGCACTTCTCATTTTTTCACCTCTTCCGATTTTGTGGCCTTTTAATCCTTATCTTTTCTTCATAAAGGATTTATTTATTTTTCTTTATGTCGGTCAGTTTAGTATTTGACCACTACTGGCAATGTCTTTACTACTGATACTTCTGATGCAATATTTATTTTTGC
>NC_051417.1:21156877-21157156 GCF_015228065.2 Penaeus monodon | reverse complement strand
GGGGGGGGGGCGATAGCGAGAGCGAGAGAAAACGCGTATAAGTAGACATAATTGAGTGTCTACACAATATCAGCCTGTCTGCCACCAAATAACAAAGCTAACTATAAGACACGACATGCTGGAAAATCAATATGTCATGTACAGTATATACGGTTTTGTACATACTGTATGTACATGCATTTAAGCGAGTGAACAGACATACTGGAGATCGAAGCTGGGAATCACGTTCACCATAATATTCATACGTATTTCCCTGTGAGCGACTCGCTCACTTGGCAC
>NC_051417.1:21156123-21156583 GCF_015228065.2 Penaeus monodon | reverse complement strand
CTTTAACAATCAAGGTAATTTTAGATTATTATTTTGGTTCATTCAAATAGCTTTACAGTGGTTTCATAATTCAGTTTGATAAATGCATCTAAAAAGATTATAACTAAAGAGATAAACTATGAGTGAGATGAGATCAATTACTGATTTATTTTTGGTTAATTTTTTTTATTCGAAATTATCTTAATTCTTAATTTAATTGATTCTTATGGTCTAATCATGAGTTTTCTTTCATTTTATCAATTCTTTTTTTTCTTGTTCATATTTTGGGTGACTATTTCAAGTCAGTAAATGGTGTTTTATTTGTTTTCATTGATTATTTTCCCCGATGATATTCCTCTTCTCACGGCGAAAATAAGCTTAGAGACGTGGCGTGATTTCGAGTAATTATCATTTATGGTTTGGAAAGAAGGGAAGAAAAATATATCTCGTTGGCAACTCAAAGTAGTAGGAGTGACCTACA
>NC_051417.1:21155972-21156074 GCF_015228065.2 Penaeus monodon | reverse complement strand
AAGGGGTTTGGATTTTCATGTCTTTTTTTTGTTGTTCTTGTAAAAAGGGTTTAGATTTTGACTCTGTAACCTTGGGCTTTTTGTTTGTTTGTTGATTCATTT
>NC_051417.1:21155257-21155691 GCF_015228065.2 Penaeus monodon | reverse complement strand
ACCCAGGCTAGTGTACCGTTATGTAAATGCACGAGCGAGAAGAGATATTCTCATGTAGACCCTGTTTTTCCTTACACTCTAGTTATTAAAAAGCTTGTCCACATTTTACAGCTTGGCGATCAAATACGTGACCGTGTTTCTGTCCACCTCATTACTGGATCAGCATCGCATTATAATAACAATGAGGCGTGTAATGTGCGTGTACATTTTTTATTTGTTTATTTTGTGCAGTTATGGTAATTATGGTAATGTGAAAGGGGTTATTGAAGTTACTGCCTATTTCAAAATGTATTACTAATCTGCTGAAATGATATATTTTCTCATAGGTTTCATACCTAAGTTGTGCTATGATTTTTAAAATAATAAATGAGTACAATATGACTGATAATGCGTTGCCATTGAAATAGATACATAGTATTTAATGATAAACATCC
>NC_051417.1:21154928-21155074 GCF_015228065.2 Penaeus monodon | reverse complement strand
CCGCTTTACTATCAGCGTTTTTATGGTTATAATTATCTTATCCCGCGCCTCCAAATACTTTGAGGTGTAACAATATAGTGAATGATAACGGATATCGGTAAAACATAAAATGCCTAACAGAAGAAGTTTATCGCCAACCAAAAACA
>NC_051417.1:21154726-21154871 GCF_015228065.2 Penaeus monodon | reverse complement strand
ATATGCTCCACTTACTTTATGGCCGTTCTTTACGCATCGTAAAGTATTATTAAAACTGGGAGACCGTGGCAGCTCCACAGAAAAGCATGTCACACTAGCCTCTCGCGATCCTGAGGGAGAATTTAGCTCCTGCAAAAAGGCGCGG
>NC_051417.1:21153156-21154381 GCF_015228065.2 Penaeus monodon | reverse complement strand
TCGCGTGTGTATTGTATGCGTGTGGTATGCGAATATGCGTTAAGTAGGTCACACGTGACTCAAGCTGCAATACACATCCATATATCGAGTAAATTGAAGATGGAGGAGGGAGGAGGAGGGAGAGGAAGGGGGTTGGAGGGCTGGGGGTAGTAGGAGGAAAGAGAGGGAGGGTAGGGGGTTGGAGGAGAGAGAGGGGGGGAAGGAGGAGGAGAGAGAGGGAGGGGAAGGAGGAGGAGAGAGAGGGAGGGGAAGGAGGAGGAGAGAGAGGGAGGGGAAGGAGGAGGAGAGAGAGGGAGGGGAAGGAGGAGGGGAGAGAGGGAGAGGGGGAAGGAGGAGGAGAGAGAGGAGGGGAGGAGGAGGAGAGGAGGGAGGAGGAGAGGGAGGGGAAGGAGGAGGGAAGAGGAGAGGAGGAGGAGGAGAGAGGGAGGGAGGAGAGGAGGGAGAGAGGAAGGGAGAGGAGAGGAGGAGGAGGGAGAGGGGAGGGAAGGAGGAGGGGAGAGAGGGAGGGGAAGGAGGAGGAGAGAGGGGGGTAGGATGAGAAAGTGGGAGAGAGGGGAATGGATGAGCTGAGAGGGGAGGAAATAGGAGGAGAGAGTTTGAGGGGACGTTGGAGGGGGAGGGTATTAGGAGGTTAGAGTGGAAGGGGGGTGTATCTTGCTTCATTCATACTGTCATGATCCCATGCTACACTGACCGGATCAATGCTGGCCGGGTACAGTGTCGTGAGGGATGGGGCCTTGCAGTGTGGTTGTGAATGTCTGCCAGAGTGAAGAGAGAGTTAATGTGGTTGATTTGCAAGTATAAGGCAATTGTAGTGGAGTAGGAAATTGGACTGTAATGCGGTTTATAAGTACTAGGTAACGGCAATGTGGTAGGAAACTGGCGCATACTTTTGTTTATAAGTAGAAAGTTAGTTGTCGTGCGGCGGAAAACTACTCTAAGTAGGAAGTAATTACAGTGCTGTAGAGAAGTTAACTAAGATGTGGTTATACATAACGAGTGTCTGTTTGGACGATGTGAGAATAGTTGTGTTTTGTTTTTTAAGTAGAAAATAATGGTCGCGTGGTTGGGAGCTGGACTGCATTGTAATTGCGAGTACCTTTAGTAGTGGCTTTCTATTGTAAGACAAACTGTTTTGTTAGAATTTAAAAATATTTTGGCATTTCTCATTCTAAAAATGATGTTGAAACTGATATTTGATTTCACTCGACATAGCTAAAAAAGA
>NC_051417.1:21153057-21153133 GCF_015228065.2 Penaeus monodon | reverse complement strand
AAGTTAGTCCAAATGCTGCCTAGTAGTAAAGTGAAGAATTATATGGATACTAATCTATTCCCTTTTCACGTATTTG
>NC_051417.1:21152753-21153023 GCF_015228065.2 Penaeus monodon | reverse complement strand
TATACCAGGCGATATGGGAAAACGACAGGTGCGACGTTCTTTATAAATATGCGCTGAAAATATTTAATTAAGTAGACTTTTCTCCCCAAATGTCCTCCGATATCCCAACACTGACTATTATAATATGAAATTGTTTCCTAAATTAGTTGACTAAATTTTCCAACTTTTGTCGATACAAAGTTAGACATGAAGCATTTTTTCAAGCGTTCGATTGAGGAGTCAGCAAAATGTAAGATACCGACGCATGGACACACAAACTCAAACAAATAC
>NC_051417.1:21152361-21152520 GCF_015228065.2 Penaeus monodon | reverse complement strand
AATTGCAAACTCCATTACATCAGCCACGGACCCCCGCCCCCTACCCCCACCCTAATCCTTTTGAGTGTTTTTTAACGACATTTCTAAAAGATGTACGCAAAGGAGTCGTGGATGGCAACCTAAGTGCCGTGTCAGCTACATCATGACACACTTCATGAC
>NC_051417.1:21152223-21152318 GCF_015228065.2 Penaeus monodon | reverse complement strand
ACGCGCACTACTGTGGTTGGAGGGCGTGGGAATATGTGAAAGGGTCTGCATCTGTCCGTAGATTTTTGTACCTAAGCTGATGATTTTATTAAGAG
>NC_051417.1:21152017-21152086 GCF_015228065.2 Penaeus monodon | reverse complement strand
GTAGGATTTGCCTGGTCAAAATTCCATGTTTTCTCTCCATCAGTTTTCATATTTCTGTATCAACCTATA
>NC_051417.1:21151691-21151997 GCF_015228065.2 Penaeus monodon | reverse complement strand
GACATTTTCGCTTACATTTAACGTATTCGTCTTTTTGAAATGGAAATGATACAAAAACAGAACGGAAAAGACATCTTTACACGACTGGTATTGGGATGTGAATTTCGCTGAGAGACGAAGAGGGCAAATAAGCAAATTGAGAAGGAGATTCTGAGAAAATGGAGGGAGTGATGATTCAGTGTAGTATAATAAAAGTAAATAAGAATCATTGTCCATATGGAAATATTATCGGAAATGTGGGTACAAGGGAAAATTTGATGTTCTACAATTTGTGTCAAAGGAATACAGTCTTGTATACTATGGACA
>NC_051417.1:21151068-21151504 GCF_015228065.2 Penaeus monodon | reverse complement strand
GTTTTTTCTCACTTTTCTTTTTTGTTCTTCAAGTTACTTATGTTATCGCTAGATTTAACCGTACCTAAACTTTTTACGGGATGGGACTATTCTGTGCAATTATAACACATCTCTTTATATCTATTTTCTATTCGTCTGCATTTCTTTATCACTTTGTGCCCGTCTGTCTGCTTATTACAACAGCAAAAATGACAAGGAAAAATCTAATCAACAACAGCAGAATCAGCAGTTAGGTTGATTCTCTGTTGCTGAATTGTGTTCAGACCCTTCCAGGTAAATGACAGGTGTGCGTGTAAAGACCTTTCCTCTGTGACTGGCACTCGATCCGGACGTTTCAATAAACAGAGATCGCATAGCATGGCACTGACGAGGAATGGAGCCGAGGAGACCGAAGGGAAAACGTTTTGAAGCGAAGGGGAAATAATATTATGAATGT
>NC_051417.1:21150644-21150998 GCF_015228065.2 Penaeus monodon | reverse complement strand
AAATGTGTGTAGTTCACAATCTATATGAATTAGCATTTTTATTAATTTCGGTGATGTACATGAGCTAATAGAAATAATAATGATAAATAAAAAACACGGAGATATCGATAAGTCAAATAACAAATAAATATAGATAAACTAAATTATTTAACAGCAACAGCGAAAAAATAGTTTATTTTACAAAATGATAATAATAATATTCCCATACCCCAAGACACTTTTATGTATTCGTTCCCTGAGGTGGAGGATGAAAGGTGTACATATTTCGAAACCGAAGAGTCCGCGCATGAAGTGAAAGAACGTGATTTGAAGTTATAGATAGTGTCAGAATTGAAAATTTGTTTAAAAATATCA
>NC_051417.1:21149629-21149777 GCF_015228065.2 Penaeus monodon | reverse complement strand
CAGTACGTATTACTTGATATAAGGACTTTCAAAAATTCTTCGAGGTAGAATATATTACTTGCAATTTGCTGAGAGAAAAATGTTAACGTCTTGGCAGTAATGTTTTTCATTTGTTTCTCTTTTTTATACAATTCACACTAGTAAGGGT
>NC_051417.1:21148995-21149420 GCF_015228065.2 Penaeus monodon | reverse complement strand
AAACCCACCTACTTGTACCTACCCACGCCCCCCTCACTCCGGGAACCTCCTGAGCGCCCCCCCCCCCCCCGTGCGATGTAGCCCTGACCGGCACAATGACGTTACGATGTACAAAGAACGTGACTGCAAAAAGCCGCCCTTTTTTAATCCCGGCTTAAGGACATCTGCGCCGCCCGGCTGGCGATGTCTTCTAATTAACTTTTGCTTGTTTGTCTTAATGAAAGAGAGTTTCCAGCTACAGCCGTTACCCCGAGTCTCATCATAGAAAATTCAACATTTCATTAACTTCACGAATGCGCAGAGAAGAACTTTGATAACCTTTGCAGTGTTGCAAGGGTGTTGATAAGATGGCAACGCGGTGCTCCGGCACTTGTGTGACTCAAGTACCCAACTATGGCAACAATTGCTGAGTTTACAGTGCGGTC
>NC_051417.1:21148893-21148960 GCF_015228065.2 Penaeus monodon | reverse complement strand
CGCTGCAGAATCGTAGTGGGTGCATTCTGCTGAACGTGTGCTGCTTAATGTTCGCAAAGTTTGATTA
>NC_051417.1:21148645-21148720 GCF_015228065.2 Penaeus monodon | reverse complement strand
CTCTATACACCCGACCAGACACACAAAGAACCGAATGAAGACAAAATAAAAGAATATAAGAAAAACAAAAAAACT
>NC_051417.1:21148406-21148613 GCF_015228065.2 Penaeus monodon | reverse complement strand
CAGGGCTACATAACCGAGTTTGTGTCCCCCACTTAATTACATTTTCTCACTCATTTCCTCCTTCATGTTCCAGGTGACGGCGCCCTTGGAGTGCGGAACTGCCTGCTCGCTCGCCAGCAGTGCGCCGACGACCCCTCCTGCAGATCTGTGCTCGAGATCATTCCACGGGTGTGCGGGCCCGAGAACGGTAAGCCTCGCTCACGTCGC
>NC_051417.1:21147694-21147894 GCF_015228065.2 Penaeus monodon | reverse complement strand
TAGTTAACGGGAAGGAAAATAAGAGAGCAAGAGTTTCCATCCAGTGATAGCTGGTTTCTTGCACCATCTCCCAGCTCGCTCCAGAGACTTTAGCAAGATGGATCTTACATGTGTTTGCTCCAGCTGAGACAAATAATGTCCCCGTGCGAGGATGCACAACAACGGCCGGAAACTGTTAAATGAAAAGCGTCGGAAAATGC
>NC_051417.1:21147174-21147500 GCF_015228065.2 Penaeus monodon | reverse complement strand
CTTTCACGATACATAATGTGACACGAGTTTGTATTCAATCGCGTTATATTCATACAATTCATATTCCCTGCTATTGAAACGTAGACGAATACAAGTCCGCCAACCGAAGCTCAACTCCGGCCGCGTTCAAAACTCCAAAGGTCTAAGGTCGGCTAAAGCTAACTAAGCTGCATGTCGGGGAAACAAGAAGCCAGACGAAGGAGTTGCCCAAATCTGGCGCCCCAAGTTATTGTTTTCAGGGCCTTTACCTTCCCTTGAAGCCAGGGAGCCACAGAGAATCGACTGTGGTTGTTGGATTGTGATACAGTATCACTCATACTAATAGA
>NC_051417.1:21146669-21146784 GCF_015228065.2 Penaeus monodon | reverse complement strand
AATTGGCTCCAGGCTCGCGCGTATGTACACTCGGAGAGCCACAAAGAGCATTGAGAAAGAGATCAAACCGGGATGAGAGAGAAAAAAAAGGACAACGAGGTTTACAGCAGCAAAA
>NC_051417.1:21146487-21146651 GCF_015228065.2 Penaeus monodon | reverse complement strand
TTTTTTTTTATACAATCTTCCGAGCATCCTTTTGTTTACCTGCTTTTGAAATATTCATTCATCGTTTGTTCGTAGTAGTAGGAGTAATTTCACTTGGGTTGGAAGGCTGATTGGTGCGGTAGATGAAGCAAGTGGAAGATGAAGGAATCATCACACGTGAATAT
>NC_051417.1:21145371-21146270 GCF_015228065.2 Penaeus monodon | reverse complement strand
AAACAACGACGACCACACCTGCAACGCACTCTCGCTCAGAAGACACGCCCCCAGCGGCACCAGCAGCATAAAGCGACAACCGCTGTTACACGTCCAGCCCTGACATACGCATCTTAACAATTAGGCCAAACTGTCAGAGTTACTCGCTCCCGCTGTTGAAGGGGAGGTGGAGAGGGAGGACGAAGGGAAGAGGAGAAGAAGTAGAGGGAGAGGAAGGGGGAGGAGAAGTAGAGGGGGAGGAAGGGAGGAGGAGAAGAATAGAATGGGAGGAAGGGAGGAGGAGAAGAAGTAGAGGGAGAGGACGGGGGGAGGAGAAGAAGTAGAGGAGGAGGAAGGTAGGGAAGGGGTGGAGGAAGAGGAGGAAAGAGCGAAGAAGTAGAGGAGGGAGGGAGTAGAGGGGAAGGAGAGAAGGAAGAAAGGTAAAGAGGAAATGAATGAAAGAAGTAAAGGGGAAGGAGGAAAGGAAGGAAGATGTAAAGGGAAAGGAGGAAAAGAGGGAAAGAGGTAGAGGGGAAGGAAGGAAGGAGGGAGGAGAAGTAGAACGAGGGAAGCAAAAGAAAATTAGAGAATGAAGCTAGAAATAGAGGAAGAGGAAGACTAGAGTAGAAGGGGAAAATATGCAAGGGCAGGGAGTGGGAGATAAGAGGAGAGTGGAGAAGGAAAGAGAGAGGGGAAAGGGAAGGGTAAAGAAGTTTAGGAGAGAGAAAGAGAGAGGGGGAGGAAAACGCGAAAGAAAGGAGTGAAGGGAGAAGAAAAAGAAGAATAAAAGGGGAATAAACAGAGAAAAGAAAAGAGCAGAGTAGACGAAGGAGAAGGAGGGAAGAAGGGAAGGAAGGAAAGAGGGATCGCTGAAGCGGCGGAGAGGGGGGGATGGTCTGCCAAAGGAGTTAGTTAAACAG
>NC_051417.1:21144722-21144916 GCF_015228065.2 Penaeus monodon | reverse complement strand
TCATTACGTATTTTTCTAACCCTCCTCCTCTTTCTCTACATCAATTAATGAGATAATGTTAGTAATTACCTAAAGTTAGGTAATGATGTCAACCTAAGTTAATGTTATGAAGCAAGCAATTACTCTAAGAGAATAATGTAAGATGAATTAGACTTTAGACTTTAGAACACAGAATTAAAAGTTCCAACTACATT
>NC_051417.1:21144496-21144691 GCF_015228065.2 Penaeus monodon | reverse complement strand
AAACTACAAAATAAAGTCACACAAATTTAGGAAACGATTATGAAAAAAAAACAATTCCATCGGAATGTTATTCTCACAGTAAGATAATATTGCATGCAATGCCCAGCAAATCACTCCCTTGGTGATTAGTGATTGCAGTCCGTTGCAGCGAGAACGGCCGTCAGTGAACAATATCGGAGTGCTTGTATCTGTAGA
>NC_051417.1:21143934-21144191 GCF_015228065.2 Penaeus monodon | reverse complement strand
AATAAGTAAAAGATAAAAGCAGAAGGAACAGCGTAGCATAGCAAAGCGCACTGCATCGCGGAGCCAGCTAACCTCTCTCTTTTTGCAGTCTCCTTCACATCTAGATTCGCTCGTTCCCAACACCCTCTCCCTTGCCATTGTGTCACAACCTATCATTATGACAGCTGACATACGAGGGACTCCATGACGCGGCATTAGGGAAGGGCAGCGCCGGTAAATGCACCACCTTGATTGCCGACACTTGCGAGGAAGGCGAG
>NC_051417.1:21143098-21143448 GCF_015228065.2 Penaeus monodon | reverse complement strand
ATGGCGCAGCAGCGAGTGCTATGAAGCGGCACTGACCCCATTAGCCGTGTGTACACAGGATCAGTTGGAAAGGTAGACTATTGGCACTCTCCTGGCACTATCAGCACGGCGCGCAGGGTCCACGTGTACTTGGCTGCGGTGCCACCCGTCACAATGAAGTCTCTTGGCACTGTCTCATTTGAGGAGGGGAAACCGGAATATCTCTTTCGTGTTAGTCAAAGGGCACCTAATTGAGTTAGTTTATGGTGCCACATTGTGCTGCAACTCGATCAGGGATGTTGGCACTGCAATTCCCGGGTGTGCCAGAACTCGATCCTATTCTAAGGATATTTCGCAACGTTGTTTTCCCT
>NC_051417.1:21142638-21142938 GCF_015228065.2 Penaeus monodon | reverse complement strand
ATATATAGAGAGATAATACATACATCTGCGTACTTATTCATCCACGGCTGTTTGTGCGCGAATCACCGCACTTATGCATATTCACGTGACAATGTCTTTGTCTTTTGTTTAATCCTTTTCACTCCGAAGTTATGCAACACCGAAGCCCGAGGGAAAGAGGAAGAAAGGACACGGCCAAGGCACTCCAGGGAAGCACAGCGTCGGAAATGTGTGTAAGGAGACGAGATAAAGTTTCTACCGCCACACGAACATTCCAGAAGATGTTGAGGCTTCGGGCTGTCCCACGCTCCCATGGGGGCA
>NC_051417.1:21141844-21142307 GCF_015228065.2 Penaeus monodon | reverse complement strand
AGCTTGAGGAGACTCCCACAGATGCGTCTTTTCGCCTTTTTTTTATTGCATGTTGTTCTTTGGCGGGGGAGGGGGGGGGTAGTGACGTCACCTGTAGGACGATGTACCTAAGCCTTCTTTTTGCTCTGAACTTGGGTGTCGCGAAGGAGATTTCTCTGACGTTGAATGTTTTAATTAATACTTTTTGCTTCGCCTTTTAATTTTCTTTCCTTGCCTTACGTATTAGTGTATCTTTCTTTCTTTTTTTTCGTTTTTCTTCGTTATTTTTTATTTCTCCCCTTTTTAGTTTTGTAGTCTCACTTTTTTTTTTTCCTTTTCCTCTCTCTCCTTCTTTCTCGCCTATTTTTCTGTATCTTTATCTGATTTATTTTGTGTCCATGCAACTGAATGTGGACGTTGCTGAGAAGGAATTCCGCTCCAAGATTTATAGAGGTCTCCATGCGTGTCCGTAGAGTCCCGCGAG
>NC_051417.1:21141196-21141504 GCF_015228065.2 Penaeus monodon | reverse complement strand
GGGTCAACAATAGGGTCCAAGTAATAATATGGTTAATTTAGTCGCCCCTAAAGTATTGTTTCAGAAAAAAAAAAAATAATAATAATGTAAGGGAAATGCTCTACCTTTACAAGAAATTTTTGCTTAAACTTTTTCGCTTCATAAAGTTTCTTTATTCCTTTTTGCTATTTCTCAAAGAGTACAATCTCTACAGTAAATAACTCCAGTATATCAAAGGGAAATGCCACATCAGACTGCTTCCTACAAATCGTGAAAAGTCGTCATTTTTTCTTTTTTTCTATTTTTCGAGTCCAGGATATGTGTCAGAG
>NC_051417.1:21139737-21140490 GCF_015228065.2 Penaeus monodon | reverse complement strand
ATAACGCTCGCCCAACATGCATACCTGCGTGTACATGCAGTTCACCCGGTAGTAACAAAAGACAGAATCTCTATAGCTATAAATATTTCGTGTTGGCTGCCTGGGCGGGGTAGGGTGGGGTTGGGTTGGGCGGGGTAGGGTGGGGTTGGGCGGGATTGGTTGGGGTTGGGCGGGGTAGGGTGGGGTAGGGCGGGGTTGGGCGGACCCTCTCACCTACAGATCGCTTGTATATTTGCCCGTCCAGTTGCCATCCAGACCTCACAGGTTCATTTTGCCTATTCATTCACCTGCCGGCTGTATCATTCACCTGCCCGCTGTTCCATCCACCAGTCTGCTGTTTCATCCACCAGTCTGCTGTTTTATCCACCTGCTTGCTGTTTCATCCACCAGTCTGCTGTTTCATTCACCTACCTGCTGTTTTATCCACCTGTCTGCTGTTTCATTCACCTGCCTGCTGTTTCACCGACCTACCCGTTTGCTGTTTCATCTACCTATTCATCCACTTAGGCAGTCATCCGTCTATGATACTCCGTTCAGCCGTTCAGTCACAACTAGGGTATGCACGCTCACTCACTCTTCTGTTCATCCACCCGCCCAGTGATTTACCTGTCAAGTAGTTCACCCACCCAACAATTTATCTAACATTGCGTTCGCCAATTTACCTGTCCACTGGATCGTCTACCAACACCATCCACAAATTCATCCACGTATTCATTCACCTGCCCACCTAGTCACCTAAACTGGTTCTTCTTT
>NC_051417.1:21139242-21139390 GCF_015228065.2 Penaeus monodon | reverse complement strand
TCCCGTCGCAAACCCCACAGAGACCCGGGATTGATTTCCGATGGGTGTGACGTTGCCTATTGATGAATTTATTGGACAGTCGGGGAGTAAATGTCGAGGGTAAACAAATGAGCGGCGAGGAAGTGCCAGGCGGGGCATTCACGAAGCC
>NC_051417.1:21138348-21138823 GCF_015228065.2 Penaeus monodon | reverse complement strand
AAAAAAAGAGGTGAGGAGAATAAACAGATAAAAGGGAGAGAGGCAAGAGCTAAGAGAAGGCCAAGGGGTGAAGGGGGGAGCAAGGAAGAACGTGAGAAATTGAAGGGGAAAAGAAGAGGTGAGAGGAAGAAAGAGGAGGAAGAAAGTGTCTTGTGAAGTTATAGTGAGGTTTATCCTGGTTTCCCACAGGCTACTAATGTTGTATTTTTTCAACTTCATTTTCATATAATTTGTTTTAGTGTCATTTTATTTACTGCCTTCTACGTCTTCTATTTCTTTTGTTTCTTATCAACCTTCTGCTTTTCCTTGTCATTTTATTCACATTTTTTTCTTCTCCCATTCCTTCCATTTTACTATATTTCCCCCCCTACTTTTCTGTCAATTTTTTTCTTTGTATTTTATTTTATTATTTTACCAGTTTTTTTATCTTCATTTTCAATTTATCACAGGTATTCGGCGTTATTCGATTCCGTTT
>NC_051417.1:21137750-21137991 GCF_015228065.2 Penaeus monodon | reverse complement strand
GACCATAAATCCAGCCCGACTGTATCTATCCTATATATCCACATGTGAGTCAACAATCCCAAGCCCATTCACCCCCACCCCACCCCGCCGTCTCCCCTTCCCCCATCCCACTGTCTCCCCTACCCCCTGGACCCCCATAGACCCTGCCATTACTAGGGGGGGGGGGAGTACCATGGCCCACTGTGCGTGATGTGAGAGATGACTTGATTGTTATAATGACTTGTTCTGAAGTGGATGGCGC
>NC_051417.1:21136814-21137450 GCF_015228065.2 Penaeus monodon | reverse complement strand
CTTCAACACAAACCGTAATTAGAATGACGGATTTCATTAAAGCAACTTTCCCAAGGAGTCGGAAGGCCTCCTCCCGACCACAGTTTGAATTTCGGTTTCATATTGGGTCATTAAAACCTTTCCTAACATAAAGCCCCGGATGTAGATAAATGCATCCAACAGCAGAAAATTCAAAACATCACGCACCCCCCCCCCTCAAAAAAAATCATATCAAATCATCAGTAATGCAAAAACAATTTCTCAAAAAAAAGAACGAAAACATAACCAGTTTCAAAAAAGATATTCATAGCCTTCTTCCACAATTACTCAGTTTCGAGAAAAGAGTGAAGCCCAATCTCAGGATGGAAAGAATAGGAGACTGTTGCCTGAATTACCAGTGATACGAGGTCATTCCAGGGTAATATTTGGTAACATAAGGTGGGTTTAGGTTATGCACCGACTCTATTGGTTATTTTCGAGCCAATATCCAATATACGCGTTGCCGTGGGAGTGAAATGTGTTATATACATATGGCAGAGATGGAGGAATATGTACCTACGTTGCTGAATAACTTAAAAAGCACGATAGATTATGATAGATTCCAGAAATAGATTTTAGCCGAGTTTCGCCATCATCCATTATTGCCCTTGGTCTGGA
>NC_051417.1:21134361-21134566 GCF_015228065.2 Penaeus monodon | reverse complement strand
CTGGACGAGGTATTGTGAATAAGCCGTTTTCATTCCCACAAGATCAGTTGATCTTTTACGATATAATCTTCAAGAGGAAGAACATAATCTATTGAGGAAATGGTAATTCCTCTCCCTAATCACCATTTTCTTCATCATCTTTACTTCCCAAGATCAAATTTTCTAAGAAGTATCGAGGCTAATCATCCAGTGTAATTTCCGTAAT
>NC_051417.1:21133546-21133821 GCF_015228065.2 Penaeus monodon | reverse complement strand
AATTTCCTGGTGATGCCCTCACCCAGAAATCAGTCAACTTGAGGGAAAACACTTCCCTTCTAATATTTAGAAATTGAAAAAAAAATAAAGAATAAAAAAGATACAAACCGGCAACGGTTGCAAAACACAACCCAAAAAAACTCGGACAACGATCAAAAAGTTGGTCGAAGAAATGACGAAATCCCGACGAGTGATTTGTAGGAGTTGCCCTCTGGGTCTGATGACGTTTTCTTTATTACCAGAATATATATGTGTGTGTGTTTGTATATATTTTG
>NC_051417.1:21132620-21133083 GCF_015228065.2 Penaeus monodon | reverse complement strand
TACTAATGAGAAATGCTTTTGAGATTTATTAGTTCATTATGCGATGTTGAGTGCTAAACAAACTTTGGTGTGTAAATTTCATTAAACCTTGCAACACGCGCAGTATTTTCTCGGTTGATACTCCTGGTCATCAGCTGGAGAAATTTTATTGTTCTTTCATTACCATCATCTTATTAGTACCATTAACAAGGTCGTTGTCGATGTTGATATTGCATTCATTATCGCCGTTGCTATACTCCTTACGACAATATTATCTTCACTACACCAGCCGCACAAACACACGCACCTGGTTCGCCCTAGAAAAACACGGGCGGGGAATTTCAATTTGCATGTTGCAAGCCGTAAAGCGTCGGTTGTTGCACAGACCGAAAACGACCCCTGCTTCTTGCATGTTAAGCTGGTCGCCGAGCTCTCCTGAAGTCTGTTGTTGTTCTTGTTTGACTGTTGTGCGCTAAGTGCTGCA
>NC_051417.1:21132169-21132337 GCF_015228065.2 Penaeus monodon | reverse complement strand
ATTATCAATCCTTGTGATATGGTTCCTCTTCAATTTACCTCGGCGCCTCCTTCTCAATAAAGAATTGAATTAAACTCAACTCTTCGATATACTTCTGCAACATGGCCATATTGCACGGATATTGGAGATATCGAGAGCCGAATTTACAACTATATACATTTTCTTTGG
>NC_051417.1:21131428-21132109 GCF_015228065.2 Penaeus monodon | reverse complement strand
GATGTGAAAGGACAATTCCCGTACAAAATGCTTTTTACTTTGTCTTACTATGTCATTATTATCAGTCCTGTCAACATCATCAAGATTATATTTAGCTTCGTCTTCTTTTTATAATCATCATTGTTATTATTATCTTTTCATCTTTTTATATTTTTTTTATTCTCTGTATCATAACCTACATCCATTATTTTCCTTCATTCCTCATCGTCATATTATTGCCCCATAAACCATTCATATGAACAAGCACACCGTTACTATTCTTATCACCGCCACATTATCGTCCCATAAAGCATTCAGATGAACAAACCACACCGTTACTATTCTTATCACCGTCACGTTACCGTCCCTTAAAACATTCGGATGGACAGACCACAAGAAAAATGATAATTGCGTTGTTTTAAGTGCGTGTTAAGAGGGTCATTGTGCGGGTTTTATGGCTTGTTCTTACCCTTTTCCTCTAAGGACACTTTCTCTTCTTTTGTTTGCTTTTCAAGTTGCTTCTAAAGATGTGCGTTTTTCTGTACTTCCTCTTTTTATTGTTCTTTTTCAGTTTCTTAAGATGGATTATTGTTTTCTTTTTTCTTTTTTGCATTTTGGGGTGATTTCGTGGAGATTTCGAGTTTGATGTGTAATGGAGTCTGACAGAAAATCACATTACTTGGAACGGCTTGCCCTGGTCTG
>NC_051417.1:21131064-21131315 GCF_015228065.2 Penaeus monodon | reverse complement strand
GGGAAAAAAATAAAAGCGAAAGGGGCGTAGGCAAAACGAGAGAAAAAAAAATTGAGAGGTAGAGAAAGAAAGGCCATAGAGACAAATGCTCACGATTGTTAGCGGAATATACAGTATCGACAATTTCAGAGGAAAATACACTTTGTCACCAATCCCATCGGAATAGGATTTTATTTTTATGTTAGAGGATTATAAACCTTTTTCTTTCAGCTTAAATTTCCTTTTTTATTTTTCCTTCTTTCCTCTACCTC
>NC_051417.1:21130872-21131032 GCF_015228065.2 Penaeus monodon | reverse complement strand
TTTACTCCTTGGTGTAAAGAACGATGCTGGGAATTAGGAAGCAAGTGGGAGTCAGATGAACTTAGTTATTAAAATGAAAAAATATATATATCAAAACCTATATATAGATTCGGAATCAAGTCTCATGCATTCTTTTTCGTTTTTCGTATTTTATTGATAG
>NC_051417.1:21130248-21130331 GCF_015228065.2 Penaeus monodon | reverse complement strand
TTGGTGCAATTCTATGTTTAACAGTTTAATTTTTAAAATTCCATTCACCTGCATTAAAATATTTATTCATATATTTTGTACTA
>NC_051417.1:21130001-21130220 GCF_015228065.2 Penaeus monodon | reverse complement strand
TGAGAGAGAGGGGGGAGGGGGGAGACACAGATATAGAAAGACTGATCATATTTTTTTATTCAGAACAGGATAAGACAAATAAGAAGCGAAGAGAGAAAAAAAATGGGGGGGAGCATTGAGAGGAGGCAAAAAAGAGACAAATGATAACGAATGAAGGAAATAAAGGAAGAAAAAATATACCAAATGAAAATAATATCTAAAAAAAAAATAACGACTAAC
>NC_051417.1:21129845-21129965 GCF_015228065.2 Penaeus monodon | reverse complement strand
TTAGCCGGCGATAAAAGCAGGCCGTAACGTAGGTCCGAAGAGGCGCCTCGAACCTCCCATTACCGAAGGAGAACTGATATATTTTCGTGCATAACTGTATACGGGTTTTCCAATGCTTGA
>NC_051417.1:21129450-21129533 GCF_015228065.2 Penaeus monodon | reverse complement strand
TTGGTGCAATTCTATGTTTAACAGTTTAATTTTTAAAATTCCATTCACCTGCATTAAAATATTTATTCATATATTTTGTACTA
>NC_051417.1:21129203-21129422 GCF_015228065.2 Penaeus monodon | reverse complement strand
TGAGAGAGAGGGGGGAGGGGGGAGACACAGATATAGAAAGACTGATCATATTTTTTTATTCAGAACAGGATAAGACAAATAAGAAGCGAAGAGAGAAAAAAAATGGGGGGGAGCATTGAGAGGAGGCAAAAAAGAGACAAATGATAACGAATGAAGGAAATAAAGGAAGAAAAAATATACCAAATGAAAATAATATCTAAAAAAAAAATAACGACTAAC
>NC_051417.1:21129061-21129167 GCF_015228065.2 Penaeus monodon | reverse complement strand
TTAGCCGGCGATAAAAGCAGGCCGTAACGTAGGTCCGAAGAGGCGCCTCGAACCTCCCATTACCGAAGGAGAACTGATATATTTTCGTGCATAACTGTATACGGGT
>NC_051417.1:21128683-21128766 GCF_015228065.2 Penaeus monodon | reverse complement strand
TTGGTGCAATTCTATGTTTAACAGTTTAATTTTTAAAATTCCATTCACCTGCATTAAAATATTTATTCATATATTTTGTACTA
>NC_051417.1:21128436-21128655 GCF_015228065.2 Penaeus monodon | reverse complement strand
TGAGAGAGAGGGGGGAGGGGGGAGACACAGATATAGAAAGACTGATCATATTTTTTTATTCAGAACAGGATAAGACAAATAAGAAGCGAAGAGAGAAAAAAAATGGGGGGGAGCATTGAGAGGAGGCAAAAAAGAGACAAATGATAACGAATGAAGGAAATAAAGGAAGAAAAAATATACCAAATGAAAATAATATCTAAAAAAAAAATAACGACTAAC
>NC_051417.1:21127616-21128400 GCF_015228065.2 Penaeus monodon | reverse complement strand
TTAGCCGGCGATAAAAGCAGGCCGTAACGTAGGTCCGAAGAGGCGCCTCGAACCTCCCATTACCGAAGGAGAACTGAAGGCCGGTGTCTGAAGGCGCGTTTCACCTGTAGTTTAGCCTCGAAATGAGCCTTCCTTACTACCTGGAGGGGGAGGAAGAGAGAGGAAAGAGGGGAGGGGAGGAAGAGAGAGGAAAGAGGGGAGGGGAGGAAGAGAGAGGAAAGAGGGGAGGGGGAGTAAGGGAGAGGAGGGGAGGGGGAAGAAGAGAGGGGAAGGAAGAGGAGGGGAAGGAGGGAAGTGGTATGAGGGGAAGGAGGGGAAGGGGAGTAAGGGAGAGGATGGAAAGTGAAAGAACAAAAAAGGATAGAAAGGAAGAGAAGAGGGAACGGAGGAAGGAAGGAAGGAGGAGGTAGGGAGAGAAGGGAAGGGGGGAAGGTAGAGAGAAAGGGAGAGAAGGGAAGGGGGGATAGGAAAAGTGGGGGAAGAAAGGAAGATAGGGAGAGGAGGGAGGAAGGGAGAGAGGTTAGTGTGTGAGGAAAGGTGTTAGGGAGAGGAAGCTGTTGCCGAAGGAAAGAGAGAATAGGAGAAATTCGGGATGAAAGGGAAGAGACTGAAAGGGATAGGGAGAGGGAATGGGAGGGTAGTAGTAATGGCATAGGTGTGGAGAGGATAGGTGGTGGATAGAAGAAGTTGGATTGAACCGGGATGTGATATAAGGGGGGGGGGGGAGCTGAGGGGACGGGGAGAGTGTCGAACGTGTCGTACCTGAAACGACACCTTGCAGTAA
>NC_051417.1:21127457-21127531 GCF_015228065.2 Penaeus monodon | reverse complement strand
GTTAAAGAGCCCGGAAAGAACCTTGAAGGTGATGGTGAATTTCATCCTTTTTTCGAAAATCTTTTCACTGTTAT
>NC_051417.1:21125957-21126212 GCF_015228065.2 Penaeus monodon | reverse complement strand
CTGATTTTATCTGTGAAAGGTCAATTTCATTCTACAATTAAAGATGCAAATATTTGGTAATAGAGCTTAATGGATCTGTTGTTTATGTTCCAATCCCCTGATCGAGTTTTTGCTCTTGAATTAGCGCTTTCGTTTTTCTTAACGTAGATTGATGAGTAGGTATTTATGTACGCTTCACATTCTCTCATGCTGTATTATGGGTTAGGGTCCTTAGATTCTGCAAGAAAATGATGTAAAGTATCGCGTTAGTATTTA
>NC_051417.1:21125590-21125705 GCF_015228065.2 Penaeus monodon | reverse complement strand
GGTTTATCACCGTAGATTTAGTTCATTCTTTTAATAAGAAAATAATGAAATTTGCGTAGATTTCTTATCTGCTGTATACGAGGAAAGTATACAAGACCAACATCGTGTCATTAAC
>NC_051417.1:21125008-21125322 GCF_015228065.2 Penaeus monodon | reverse complement strand
CTTTACGATGTTGATATGGTCAGACCCTCTTTAACGGCATCTATTTCCACACTAACTAAAAGGCGAGAGTAGGTATCAAAGTCTCGTTTCGGGGAACAAAAGAGTAGTTTATCACAGTTTAGCATAATTATGAGCCTTAATTAATGTACTAATTGTAGTCCCTTGCTACCTCATACACACGCGTCCAAAGCACAGTCAAACTCTCTCGCCCTTACATACACTAAGCCATACAGAAGTATACACAGGAGGCCTAATCATACATGTGCGCGTGCAAAGGACTCTTAAAGGTGTTCCCTCTGGACATCGCTATTACC
>NC_051417.1:21124779-21124983 GCF_015228065.2 Penaeus monodon | reverse complement strand
AGGGGGTTGAGGAGGTGCAAGAAGGGGAAGGAGAAAGAGAATTTCTGACGCATTTATAATCCTTTTTCTCCTTTTTTTAATCGTTCCCCGCCACGCTCTCACCTCTTGTTTAGGGGTTTTGATTTTTTTCTGTGATTTTCCATATTGGTTGAGGTTTCTGTGTGTGGCTGAGAGAGATGAGAGATTACTTATACTTTTCACAGC
>NC_051417.1:21122745-21123017 GCF_015228065.2 Penaeus monodon | reverse complement strand
TCCTCAGAGGCAAACGGAGAATCCAACAAACCCAGCGCTCGCGGCCCGACATCATAGAGCAAACAAGATGCAACATAGTGATAAGCTCCTCTGCATTCGCTGCTCTTAGAAGCCTTTGCCGTGATATCCATTTTTGCCTCTTTTTTCCCTCCTTTTCCCCTTTCCCGCAGGTAGTAATGGGATGCAAATAGCCGCGGGCAAAAGTGTTCGTTAGGTTCCCGTTTTCTGTGTATTAGGTAATGAGTTGCCAAATTTTGAGTTTCTTGCGGCTT
>NC_051417.1:21122354-21122695 GCF_015228065.2 Penaeus monodon | reverse complement strand
TATGTTGATAAAAAAAATGTTGCATGAAGGCTGACTGGTTTAAAGGGAATAGAGATGATGGAGAGAAAAGAAGGGAGTAACAGATCAGGAGAATATGGTCCGGGATGAAATACTGTTATTCTATCTTCGTTTTCTTCGAGGGGACAGATGTTTTTCAACTTCTCCAGGTTATGCATTACACTCAACCTTTATTTTCCTTTGCTCGTTACCTGTGCAACTCTTCGTGTACATTTCTTGACTTCTGGTTTTCAACGGGTAATTGAACAGATAAATTGGTAAATAAAGAAGCAAGTGAATCTTTGAGTCAATTATGAGATAATCATGTGAATAATTCAGACAAC
>NC_051417.1:21121701-21122323 GCF_015228065.2 Penaeus monodon | reverse complement strand
GAAAAAAAAATATTTCTATGCAGTAGCACGGATGTCTTTGTGTGAAAAGCCCAGAGTAAAAAGGAGAAATTAAATTCCTTCCATGTTCGTGTCACGTGACCGTCGAAAAGCCCGATGGTGCAGGCAAAATTCGACATTAAATTTGAAAAAAAAAAATGTGTATGTGTACATCCTTAATCTTCTACCTTTTCTGTATTGTCTTAGCCACCCTTCCCTCTGTCCCTATATTCTCAATGGCATTTTTTTTCCATTTCCTGTATTATCCTCTCTCGTCTTCCGATCTCTCTGTAAGCTTTAATCCCTCGTCGCATTTAAACCCTTTTTTCAGTTAGATGTGATATTTTTTTATTCAAGTTCATCGTATATAATCATCATCACTGCCATCATCTAATCGTGATTGGTCAGCATAGTGGTACGAAATAAGCGGTGATTGGCTGCCAGAACCCTGATTGCTGATTGGTCAAGAGACGGTGGCCATTATCGTCAGGGTCTCTTCACTGGTCCGTTTTAAATTCAACTGGCTCTCGCGGTCGCCGATTGGCTCAGGGGAAAATACCTGTTAGTTAAAGAGACAATTTCTGCAATTTCGTTTGCAGCAGCATCAACGTCATCGTCATCATCT
>NC_051417.1:21121211-21121377 GCF_015228065.2 Penaeus monodon | reverse complement strand
CGCCTCGAAGAAATTCAAAATTTGATTATTAAAACACAATATCCCAACCGGATTGAATCAGTGCAATTAGAGAATCTGAATAGATAAAAAGGTGCAAAATGTAATCACGTTGTCTAATTTATCTAATCATTAATTTGATCAAGATTTACTGCCTGCGTGAAACGTA
>NC_051417.1:21118546-21120681 GCF_015228065.2 Penaeus monodon | reverse complement strand
AAAACCTATCTATTACAAGGGTGAATTTGTGTGGGTGTGTTTTATGTGCGTCCCTGATGGGTGTATCTTCATTGCCTCCTCAACATCCGCCTATCATTAACTTCACTTTCTTCACACTACTTACTCCATCAACTGATACATGCTATATAATCAAATTAATTTTAAAGTTACGGATACAGAATGTCGCCTAACAGATATCCAAAATACGTTAAAAAGCTATTTTCAACTAGTTAATTTCATGATGCATGTATTGCACTTTAGCATAAAGAAAAATAAATCTTACGTAGTTTCTAAGTTTTGCAGAGTAAATATTATTACCGAAGCAGAAACGATTTCTCCCAAACACAGCCGCCCGCCTTGCTGTGTGCCCCGCCACTGCCCCGCCTTTTTAAAAGTCTATCCTCGATTCACCCGCGTCCAAAGAGCGATATTTTCCCCTCCCCTCCCTCTCCCTCTTTTATTCGTTCCCTTCGCACCTGTCTCGATATTCGCTCAGTCTTCACTTTCTTCTTGCTTTCTTCCTCTCCCCTCTTCCCCTTTTCATATGCCTTACCTCCTGATTTCCTCCTTCTCCCCATCGTCTCACTTACCCCATTTCCCATTAACCCTCCTCCTTTCAGCCTCACTCCCTTAACACCTCACCTAACCCTTACATTCCCCTTTAGTACCTTTATCCAGTGCCCCCTAACCCTTCACTTTCCCCTTTAGTACCTTTATCCAGTGCCCCTTAACCCTTCACCTTCACCCTCCTTACTTATTACCAGTTATCCTCTTCCCTTTCCCCTTCTTTTATCACCCCCTCCTCTCAACTTTTTTCCTCACAGATGTACATCATACCAGCCCTTCATCAGATCTAACTAATTAATTTGTAACTTCCCTCCGCACTCCTCCACTCACAAAATTCCCTCCACTGACTCCCACACTTTTCCGAAGGCTCCTCCCTCCTTCCAAAGCAAAGCTCCCCCCCCTCCCCACACACACTCCCAAAACTTTCCAACTCCTCCTCCCACAGAACTTTTCCCTCCCACAAGGCCTTTTCTTGCCCCCTCCACCCACACACACTCCCAAAACTTCCTCCTTCCTTCTTCCCATACAGCTCCACTCTCTCCTCTCCCCCACTTTCTCCTCTCCCCCACGCCTCCTCTTCCCCACGCCCCTACACCTCCTCTCCCCCACACCTCTTCTCCCTCACACCTCTTCTCCCCCACGGCTCCTCTCCCCCACGCCTCTTCTCCCCCACGTCTCCTCTCCTCTCCCCCACACCTCTTCTCCCCCACACCTCCTCTCCATGTAAGTTTCCCCTCCCCAAAGCCTACCCTCCCCACAAGCCTCCTCTCCCAGCAAGCCTCCTTTCCTCCTGAGAGTCCTCCCTCCCCACTCCCCCTAGCCCCCTCCCCTCCTAAAGCGTGTCCACGTCAACACAGCACAGCAACTAGCTCACGTGAATCACTTAAATGGTCCATTTGGGAAGACATGAATGCGTGTGTCTTCGTTCAAAATAGGGATGTGTAGAATGGACTCGCTTTGCGTCCCCGGTCATTTAACACTGGGCGCGGAGAGGGGGAGGGGAGGGCGAGGAAGCAGGTGGATGAGGAGGGGATGGGGAGGAAGGCAGTGAATGGGGGGGGTGGGGAGTGGATGGGGAAGAAGGAAGGGGATGAGGGCGAATGGCGAGAAAGCAGGTAGATGGGGAGGAAGGCATTGGATGATGGGGGTGGGGATGGGATGGGGAAGGAAGCAGGTCGATGAGGGAGAATGGGGAGGGGATGGGGAGGAAGCAGGTGGTTAAGAGGCAGTGGGATGGGTGGAAAGGAAATGAGGTGGATGGGGGGGGGGCTAGTGAAGCGAAAAAGAAGAGGAAAGAAAGAAGAGTAAGAGGGGGTAGGGAAGAGAAGAAAGGATGGGGGGGAAAGGTAAAAGAGGAGGAGGAGGAAAAAAGGAGAAAGGGGAGAGCTGGATAAGGGAGAGGATAAAAAGAGGGAAGGGAATGAATAAGTGAGATAGGGGAAATAAAGAACTGGAGAGGCAAGTAGAAATGGGAACAAGGAGGACAAAGTAGGAAGATAAGGGTGAAGGACAGAAGAAGAAAGCGGTGTAAAAGGGAGTAGGATGATAGGAAAAAATAGGCATATGAG
>NC_051417.1:21117216-21117819 GCF_015228065.2 Penaeus monodon | reverse complement strand
ATGAATAGGTTTCGGAATTTGTAATGAAGTTTTAGAAGTTTTAAATATTATAGCATTAACACAGAAATCCATGATATTTTTCAGCCGCTTGCATATGTGTTTTGAAGGGGTTTGGGAAGCTGGAAAGTGAAAATCTCTATCGTTTACATAAAGATAAAACGACAAGGAAATAACACGCTTTTCTTTTGAAGAATCAGAGCTTTTGAAACTCTGTAGTGTTTTCTTTTCATTTATTTTTTATGCAGCCGCCAAAAGAATTTTTCTTTTTTCGGTACGCTTTCTGTGTGATAAGGATAGAGAGAGGTAACAAGTTTGAAACTCTGATTCACTTAATTAAACAGCGATGATAAATTAATAACACTATTGTTCCCGTCCCACTCCTGTAGCAGTCTTTGTGATGTACGTGTGCATTGTGTCTGTTTATCTTGGATCTCCGTTCTTCATTTTCTTTTCTCTCTTACCATTTTCTTTTTCGTGTATGTGTGCAATGTCTGCATTCCTCATATGTTGCTTCTGTTTTGCACTGTTTGCACTGTTAATGAAGACAGAGCGCAGCCAGGCAGCACTGATTTACTTGAGTGGTTTCACACAGACTCGGTCAAC
>NC_051417.1:21116932-21117032 GCF_015228065.2 Penaeus monodon | reverse complement strand
TTGAAGGCCCATGTGTTTGCTCGCTTGGAAATACCGGAGATCTAGTTGCCCATGGCCTATGAGAGGAAGCAGTTTCGATCTACCTGTGTATGTCTGTCTC
>NC_051417.1:21116730-21116807 GCF_015228065.2 Penaeus monodon | reverse complement strand
CAGTGCCTTCGCCGACTAGCCTACATTTGATCTCCGGCAGAATTGTTCCTATTAGCAGAGAATTGGGCATAAGTGTA
>NC_051417.1:21116422-21116580 GCF_015228065.2 Penaeus monodon | reverse complement strand
TTTAATGCGTGCATCTTCCCATTCGATAATTAGCAAGGCGTTCACATTGCATTTCAACCCGATGCATTGCAACATTATTAGTCTCTGGAACCTACAAGTACACGCAAGGACGAAAGTGTACTAGACTGATCGTCGTGGAGGTGGGGGGGGGGGTAGAT
>NC_051417.1:21116093-21116242 GCF_015228065.2 Penaeus monodon | reverse complement strand
GGGGGGGGTCTTGGGGGCAGGTAATGAGGGTTAACTATTCAATTTCAAAGAAAACGGGGTGGCACTAAACTGTCGAGGCGAAACTGTACGAGGGACCACCTTAATGATCTTAATTATTTTAATGCGTCGTTAAACTTAAACTATCTTCA
>NC_051417.1:21115903-21116031 GCF_015228065.2 Penaeus monodon | reverse complement strand
ACCACTTCTGTTCTGTAATTTCTCCTTCTTTTTTTAATTAATCCCTATCCCCCCTTCTTCCTGTTCATCCATTTTCTCTCTCCCTCCGTTCCTTTCGTTTTCTAAAATTCCTTTTTTTCAATTAACGT
>NC_051417.1:21115725-21115854 GCF_015228065.2 Penaeus monodon | reverse complement strand
AGTCATTCAAGGGCAAAGATATTGTTCCATATTTGAGAAAGTTTCATCAGCTGGGGAGCAGTACTTGAAGTGTTAATGGAACTCCGTGGAGTGTTTAACTTGGGAATGAAGATAGATAATTTACATAAT
>NC_051417.1:21114462-21115262 GCF_015228065.2 Penaeus monodon | reverse complement strand
CTAACTTACCTCTAGTCTCAAATATTACGCAAAAACTTGCTTAATACACTTAACAAAAAAACTCGAGAACAACAAACGCCACCGGTAAGAACAGAGAGCGGAAATATAAAGCTCGTTACAAATGCTTAAGCGCAGAAACCATCACAGGAATTAGTTTCGCTGGATGTTGCTTTCACTCTGTCGTTGTTTCAGCTGTCATTCTGTGTTTGCTTAGTTGTTTTTGGTTTTTATTTGTTATTATTTTGTTGCTGTTTGTTTTTTTGTTTTTGTTTTCTTTGTTATCATTTTTTTCTCATTCTGCGTTTTATTGTTTGGTTTTCTTGTTTTGTTGCTTTGGTGTATTTGTTTTCGTTCTATATTTCTGTGTGATACGTTTAGTTTCGTTGATGTTAATCCATTATTCATTCGATATAATAAAATCATTTCTAGGACAACATTCTTTGTCTTCATCCTCCTCTGTCCTCATTCACCACCCTTTTCACATTCTCCCACATTGCCTCACACTCCTTCTCTCTCCTTCACACTTCTTTCTCCCTTCATCCTCCTTCCCGTTTCCTACCCCCCCCCCCCCCGCACCCATTCGGTATCCCAACCCTGTGTTTCCTAAAAGCCTTTGATTGATAATGCAAGGTTGCACGTTGATTTTCCATCCTGTTGCAACCAACATCAAGCAGGCCAGGGAAGGGAACGACTCAACAACTTCTGCAATTTACTCCGTTGCAAGCTTGGAGGCTGGGAGAGTATTTTGTTTACAGTGATAGGTGAATCGGTGAACAGGTTGTTAACACAGGATTGTGAAT
>NC_051417.1:21113784-21113927 GCF_015228065.2 Penaeus monodon | reverse complement strand
GCGGGTTCCGCGGGCGACCCGAGACCGCTGCGAGTCTGGCCGAAGCGAACATAATGACCGCCAGATCCTGCGACCGCCACATCAGGAGGTCATTAATCACACTCCCTCACGCGAAAAGGGCGCCGCCAACACGCACGCGGGAT
>NC_051417.1:21113497-21113592 GCF_015228065.2 Penaeus monodon | reverse complement strand
TTAAATGAGGCAAACATATATATAGATAGATAAACAAATGGATGGATAGAGTGAGAGACCAAATGATAAAATTAATAATGCAGAAATTGACAAAA
>NC_051417.1:21111788-21113234 GCF_015228065.2 Penaeus monodon | reverse complement strand
GTACCTGGATAAATGATTCATTTCGAGCGGAGAGAGTCAAAGCCCCATTAGATTTTATGAACTTTTAACCGAGTGTCATCTGCATGCAATCTGCGACGTCATGGCGATCGTCATTTGTCAGCCTTCTTTGTTATCGTGATCTAATCTTCCCTCTCATCGTCCGGATATCTGATATTACTTAGTAATTAGAATCCGTCCACCTGCCCGTCGCTTTTGAAAGTATTATGAAAATGGTATCAACGCGTTAATCAAATGAGCCACTGAGAGTCATTTAGGTTCTTAATTCTCCCCCTCGCATCAGTTCCGTTTTCTATGATTGATTCTTTTTTTCTTTTTTTTTTGAGGAGAGACTTGCGCATTATCATGGTCTTCCAAGGAATGCACGTGTGAATTATATTACGCAATTATTTCGATTCTCTTTTGAACTCTTATTTCGGACAGGTTTTAAACCCGTTAATCCTCATCCTCATCAAAATGATTATGTCCATCCAGTAATTAAATAACCAACGACCGTACTATTCACATATGACGATTTTAGTCACGTGATCTCGGGGTCTTTCAGCAAATGAGAAAGCTCCTTGAATGGCCTAAAATCCTCTTGTCCTGCTCTTTCTTACATTTCCCGAGAGAGAAACCTGTAATTAATGGATAATAATAAAGCAATCTCGTAACTCGCATGCAAGCGGAATTAAAACACAGATATAATTCGGAAAGAACATTTGCCCGCGGAGTTATGGCAGCTGGAGAAAGGGAGGGGGAGGGGAGTAGGAGAGAAATTATTGTTATTTGTTGTTATTTGCTTCGTGGTAGCTACTGAACCTCAGAGAAATGCAGTAGCGAGCTTTTTTTAAATAGAGTTATGAATCTTCGAGTCCATTTATGCGTCTTTTAGGGGGTTAATTTGATAATTCGAGTAGCGGGAACGTAAGTTAACTTCCGAGGAAATTTTCTGCACGCCAACTGTCGCTCCAGCACATCTGTTATTGTTATCTGGAATTTGAAATGCTGTGTTTAATAGGTTTTAATTAACTTATTATATGTGTTTTCTATGGATTCTTGTGTGTTCATCGAAACTAATTTTTGTTGTATCCCAATTAAGTGATTTAATTTATCAGATGTTAGTTTAAACGTGAGAAAATCAAAACAATATATAGTTATGAGTCAGCTATTGGCCACCAGATGGCAGGCCAAAGTCACGCTTTCCCCCTCGCTTAATAAGCAAAAAACGTTTTACAATAAACCTTCAAAGTTTAATCGGAAATTACTCCGGCGGAAGGAATTATCTTCAGCATTTAAAGTTTGGCAAAGGAGGTTGCCTTTCCGCCATTTCCTTGCGTGTCGTCTGAGGAAGTGCATTAAGAGATGGCGACTTAACTTGTTTCTTCGGGATCACAATTCGGGGTCCCGTTTTGTATTTTTGTCTTCGAATTTGTGCTTATTGGCCTC
>NC_051417.1:21111687-21111752 GCF_015228065.2 Penaeus monodon | reverse complement strand
TGTTGGCTGGAATACCGGCCATGCTTCTAGTTAGATCATTTAAATAAATGCCTAAATTGAATTCT
>NC_051417.1:21111373-21111561 GCF_015228065.2 Penaeus monodon | reverse complement strand
GCGACACACACACACGCGAAATGTCAAGGACACTTTTGCATTTTTCCCAACGGCATTTTTTATTTCAGCCATTGTATCACAGCCCATGCATATCTGCCTGTCATGCACATATCACAGTTCAATCAAAAACAGAACTTGCAAGTATTCACATTTCAACAGCTATTAAAAAACTCGCCCCCCCCCCCCCC
>NC_051417.1:21110689-21111344 GCF_015228065.2 Penaeus monodon | reverse complement strand
TCTCTCCAACATCCATATTTTCCCCTACATGCAGCGCCGTAGTCTATCCTATGGCCGATAAAACGTCATGCAGAAAAGTGAGACTGATAAAGGGAGAAGGACGGAGGGAAAGAGGAGGGGAAGGGAGGAAGATAAGAGAAGGGAGGGAGAGAGGGAATGGGAGGGAGAGGAGGGAAGGAGAAAGTAGACAAGGGAAGGTGAAGGGGAAGGGAGGAAGATGAAAGAAGGGAGGGAGAGGGGGAATGGGAGAGGGGGGAGGAAGGGAGAAGAAGGAAGGAGAGTGTAGAGAAGGGAAGGAGAGGAGGAAGGGAGGAAGAGGGAAGAAGGGGAGAAGAGGAGAGGAGAAGGGAGGAAGAGAGGGAGGTGAAATAGGAGAGGAGTGGGAAGGGAGAGGGCGAAAAGGAGTGAAAGCAAAGAGAGGGAAATTAAGGGAGATGAGGAAGAAAACGTAGAGAGAGAAAGAGAAGGAGGCATAAGGAAGGGGAAAGGTAAGGGACTGAAGAGGAAGAAGAAAGAGGCGAAGGTAAAGGAATGAGGAGGAAGAAGGAAAAGTAAGATAACAGAAATAAAGAGGGGAAAAGGAGAAGAAAGTAGATGAGGAAGAGGAGAGAGAGAAGAAAGTAAATGGGACGAGGAGGGGAAGAGTATAAGACAA
>NC_051417.1:21109739-21110529 GCF_015228065.2 Penaeus monodon | reverse complement strand
ATAGAAATACACCGTCGGTCACTTTCGGAGTCAAGGCGGTGTCGGAGGTGCCATTCATCATATTTCCGAATATTTCCGAAGTGGCAACCCCGGAATAGGGTGTAAGCAAGACGAAGGCACGAAGGCGTGTGAGTCGCGCGGATCGGAGAGAGGCTACGATCTCTCCGCGCGATGCGCTCGGCATCGCCGGCTGACTCGATGGCGGAGCTCGCGCTAGCTCAGAGAGCTCGCTCGTCGCGTCCTCCTTCTATCTCTTCTCGTCTCTCGCTCGCTTCGCGCTCTCTCTCTCCGCGTCTCTCTCTCCTCTCCTCGCTCTCTCTCGCTGCGCGCTATAGAGCGCGCTCGTCGCGCGCTCTCTCTCTCTCTCTTCGCTCTGCTCGCTCCCGCCCTCGCTCGCTCGCGCCTCCGCGCTCCTAGCGCGCCTCGCGAGCGCCTCGCTCTCGCTCGCTTCGTTCTCGCGCTCTCCTATCGTTCTCGCGCTCGGTCCTCTCGCGAGCGATCTCTGGCTCTGAGATCGAGATCTATCCTCTATAGCTCCTCTATCTCCTCGCTCTTGCTATCTCTCTCTCGCTCGCTATCTCTAAGCTCTGCTATCTCTCGAGAGCTATAGCGCGAGAGACGAGATAGCACTAGCTATAATCGCTTCCGCTCTATCTCGCTGTCGCTCTCGCAGCTCTCTCGATGATAGAGAGAGAGATAGAGTCGCGCGCGATGAGAGCAGCGATCTCTGTCTAGCTCTAGCATCTCTCGCATTTTTAGTAGTATGTTGATATCTCGCTCTGATTAAGCA
>NC_051417.1:21108739-21108918 GCF_015228065.2 Penaeus monodon | reverse complement strand
GATTAATGGGAGCAAAACAAATCAAACCCATCATAGAAATAAAGAATAAAAAAAAGATAGGAAATAAACTCGAGCCACTGCATTTCTCTGAAGACGATGTTTATTAGCATGAAGGCGAATAAGTCTCGGTCTTTCATCTAAGGAGAAAGGAAAGAGTTTGTCAAAAGTTTATTCCCCCC
>NC_051417.1:21107675-21108692 GCF_015228065.2 Penaeus monodon | reverse complement strand
AACTTTGCGGTGAGTTTAAGCGTTTTGGTGACACGAAAGACGCTTCTTCTCCTAACTTTCCCTGTTGCTTGTTATGTATATTCAGCGTCGAAGAGGATTGTGGTTGGGGAAGGGAGGGGGAGGGGGGAGGGGGTAGAGGGAATGGAAGGGGAGGGGAGGGGAGCGGAGGAGAGCGGGTAGAGGGTAAGGGAGGGGGATGGAGTAGAGGGATAGGCAGGGGGAGGGGGTAGAGGGGAAGGTATGGGAGGAGAGGGGAAGGCAGGGGGAGGGGGTGGAGGGAAAGGTAAGGCGATGGGGTAGACGGGGAGAGGGAGGGTGGTGATTGGGAAGGAAGGAGAATGGGGAGGGAGGGTGGAGAGGCAGATAGGATAAGGGAAGGAGGTGGGGGAGACTGAGGAGGAGGACGGGGGAAGGGATAGGGAGATTTTGAGGAAGGAAAATGGGGGAATAAATCGGGGAGGAGGGGAAACGAGGGGAGTGTTATAAGGATAATGAAGAAAGGGACGGCCAGGAGAGGGAATAGAGAGGAGAAGGGAAATAGGAGAGAGAGCGAGGGGAAAGGGAGCTTAAGGAAACTGAGGGGAGATAGAGGGGAGAAGGAAGAGCAAGGAAATGGAGTAGAAAAAGAAGAGGAAAGGAAGAGATTAAGGAGACGAGAAGAAAGAGGAGGAGGGGAGAAGAGGAAAAGGAAGATGAAGACGAAAAGAAGAAAGAGGAGAATAGGAGAGGAGAGGGGAGGGAGGAAAGACGAAAGAGGAGAAATAAAAGAAGGCGAAAACAAGAAAGAGGGGGACAGGAAAGAAAAGAAAAGGAGAGGGAGGAAAGACGAAAGAGGGCACAGAAGAGAAGGCGGAAAAGAAGAAGGCAGAGCACAGAGAAGGAGAAAGGAGAGAGAGCGAGAATGAAGAACCACGCAGCAACAGTGCCTCTAATTACTCGGGTCCAGACGGAGTTGTTTTGAGGCGCGAGCGAGGGCCGGAAATGGAGATGGATTGGGGTGTCAGGAGGCCTCGTCTT
>NC_051417.1:21105930-21107332 GCF_015228065.2 Penaeus monodon | reverse complement strand
TGACTCTCAGACTCTTCAGAACTTGCCTTTCTCTCCTTCCTTCTTTCGTTCTTGCCTCTTCCATCTTCCTCTATTCCCTCCCTCTCTCCCCCTTCTTTCCTTTTTGTCTCTTTCATCTTCCTCTATTTCCTCCCTCTCTCCCCCTCTTTGTCTCCATAATTCTCTCTCTTACTCCTCCATTTTTTCATCCGTCTCCTTCCCTCCTTTCTTCTTCCCCTCAACTCCATTCCTTCTCCCTCTTTCCCTCTTTTCTCTCCTCCTATCTATTTTTTCCCTTCTTTCCGCTCTCCTCGCCCTCCTTCCTTCTCTCTCCTTCACTCTTTATCTCCCCCTACTCTTCCTTTCCCTACTTATCTACCTCCTCCCACCTCCCTTTTGCCTCCCTTTCTTATCTCCCTCCTTCTCTCACCCTCCTTCCTCCTCCCTCTTCCCTCGTTCTTTCCCCCTCTTCCCTCGTTCTTTCCCCCTCTTCCCTCATTCTTTCCCCCTCTTCCCTCGTTCTTTCCCCCTCTTCCCTCATTCTTTCCCCCTCTTCTCTCGTTCTTTCCCCCTCTTCCCTCGTTCTTTCCCCCTCTTCCCTCGTTCTTTCCCCCTCTTCCCTCGTTCTTTCCCCCTCTTCCCTCGTTCTTTCCCCCTCCCCCTCCCCTTCTCGTAAAGACCGGTAAGTTCAGCCTTCTATTAGGTTTCGTCAGCGTCGTAAAGCCGGCTGTCTCATTAGAAGAAGGGAGGGAACACTTTCTTGTATCTATAAATCCAAGCAAGCAGAATGTCGTATGTCTTACCTGAAGAGGGGAAGAGGGGAAAGGGGACTAGGAGGTCGAGGGGAGGAGGAGGGGACAGGAGGAGAGAGAGGGGAAAGGGGACTAGGAGGTCGAGGGGAAGAGGAAGTTGAGGGGAAGAGGAGGGACAGGGGGAGAGAGAGAGGAAAGGGGATTAGCAGATAGAGGGGAAGAGGGAAGAGGGAAAAGAGGAATAGGAGTTCGAGGAGAAAAGGGAAGAGCAGAAAGATGACTGATCGAGGGAAAAGGAAGGGGAATTAGGAGGTCGAGGAAAATAGGGAAGAGGACGGGAGGAGAGGAGGACGAAGGCGAAACGAGAAGGGTGAAGGGAGGGGAATGGAAGGGGAGAGGGGTGGGGGAAAAGGAAAAGGAAGATAGAGAAGGAAACTGAGATGGTAAAGAGGGAAGGGAAGGAAGGAAAGAGAAGGGAGAGGAAGGGCAAAGAGGTAAGGAAGGAAAACAAGTAGAGAAAAGGACGTGAAGAGGAAGAGTGCAGGGAAGAGAAAGAGAGAAAAACGTAGAGGAGAAGGATAGAAAAAAATTGAGAAGACGCAGATAAGAGAAGAGGGAAGAGAAAAAAAATGGGAGGGAGGGAGGGAGGGAAAGAAACATATACACGCGCG
>NC_051417.1:21105666-21105905 GCF_015228065.2 Penaeus monodon | reverse complement strand
ATGAGAGAATGAGAGAGGGAGAGAGAAACGGGTGTAAACTCTCTTTATGCTTGGCCAACACGCAGTCACGTATTCCATTAAAAGCTTGTGTTTGCATTAGGATTTTATGCCCTGCTGACTGCAGATGTTTTGAGATTTCGAGTGTTGTAATACCACAATTTACTAGTTTTTTCTTCCTCGTTTTTCTTTTTTTTATAGAATATAAGAACTTCTACTTCGTCTTAAAGGTCAACCTCTGA
>NC_051417.1:21104776-21105249 GCF_015228065.2 Penaeus monodon | reverse complement strand
ATAGAAATAAAACACCGCGACATCGAGAGAGCTCACCCCCGCGTCCCTCACGCCGGCGTAGGTCCCCATCAAGGAAGTGAAATGAACCGATACTCTGGATTTAAGTACGGTTCGCGCGATAACTTTTCTGCCAGTGTTCATTAACTGGCGCAAGACCTGGCCTACATCGGGGCTAATGGGTCTTTTTAATGGGCCTTTCTAGACGCTAATTCTCTCTCCGGGGTCACGCTGCGGCGTTTGGGGGTCAGGCCGGCTTGAGTGACCAGCTTGAAGTTGTTGTTAAGGGGATGGTTTGGCGTCGGTCGTTGAGAATAAGCTGTTGGTTTTAAGCTGTTGGTTTTAAGCTGTTGGTCTGTAATTCTGACTCTGATCTGGTTTCATCACGGCCATCTGCTGTTCGTTAATACGTATTGTGTGTGTCACTGGGCAAGACTAGTAGTATTGTTGATATCCATTCATGCCACGCACTTAAC
>NC_051417.1:21104402-21104484 GCF_015228065.2 Penaeus monodon | reverse complement strand
AATGCTGTCATTAAAGTTAATTCCCATACTTACGTACCAGCAAATGTATATTTAACTCTGTGCACCTCATTATATGTACAGC
>NC_051417.1:21104233-21104366 GCF_015228065.2 Penaeus monodon | reverse complement strand
AATATGCATCCTTCAGGAGAAATAATCAAGCTTTCTTTAGACGGGGATTTTGAAATTTGTACCTGATATAAGGGAATGATAATTCAGAAATACTCGTTCATAAATCCTTATTCAATAACCATCTTATCAGTGC
>NC_051417.1:21103573-21104116 GCF_015228065.2 Penaeus monodon | reverse complement strand
ACAATATCCTGAAATGTGAAAACTCATATTTAAATCTCTTAGGCCGACTAAAAACAAAGAATTTTTTTTTTTAATCCCAGAACAAAAAAAAAAAAACAGACCGACACACGCGCTCTACCGGAATGTCCGGCTGCCGGCACACCAACTCGTAACAGGTGTCGGGGAGAGGCGCGTGGTTTCCATGTCGGTGGCTCTGGATCTATGTTTCTCTAGCTCTTTGGCTGCCTGGTTCTCTAACTCTGGGTTCTCTAGATGCCTGGTTCTCTGGCTGCTTGGTTCTCTAACTCTTGGTACTCTAGCTCTTGGTTCTCTGACTCTTTGGCTCTCTGGCTGTCTGGTCCTCTAACCCTGGATGTTCTGGCTGCCTGTTTGCTTTAGTCTCTAGTTCCGACATTTTAGCTCTTTGATTCTCTAACTGCCTGACTTTCTGGCTCTCTTGTTCTTTAGCTCTTGTTCTCTAACTCTTTAGCTCTCTTGTTCTCTAAGTCTTTAGATTGTTTTTAACTCAGCTAGCACTCTGATTTTGATTCTCTAACTCTTCGA
>NC_051417.1:21103334-21103515 GCF_015228065.2 Penaeus monodon | reverse complement strand
CTTTAGCTCTCTAGTTCTTTGACTACCTGGTCTGCTAGCTCTCTGACTCACACCTGCTGCTCCGCTTTTTGTCTTGACCTCAGTCCCTCACTCCGGAAAGGAAGGTATTTAATTCTGTAGCATTTTTTTTCATCTTCTTATCGTTACAAGAAAAAAACGCTGCATTTATTGTCATGCATGA
>NC_051417.1:21102559-21103067 GCF_015228065.2 Penaeus monodon | reverse complement strand
TTCCCTCTCTTCACCGATGCTGCGAAGGAAAGGCGCTGCTGCTGCCGCTAATTATCGCCATCCTCGAAGGAAGGAAGTGGGAGGGGAAAGGGGGAAATAAAGCAGGGAAATAAGGAGAGGGATGAGGACGAAAACTTGGACAAGAACGGTAACGAGATTCAGGTTCTGGTTGTGGTGGAGGGGGGGCGGAGGAGGGCTGGATTGGCCAGGTGGATGGGGAGGGAGGTGGATGGGAATGGAATGGTTAGGTGGATGAGAGGGAAATGGAGGGAGTGAGGTGGTCAGCTGGAAAGGGGGAGGTGGAGGAGAGGTGGATAGCTAGGTGGATGAGAGGGAGGTGGATTGGGTGAGGTGGCCAGGTGAGGAAGAGGGGGTGGTATGGCAGGTGTGTGTGGAAGTAGAAAGGCGGGGGTGGCCAGGGAGATGTCGAGAAAGGAGGGTTAGGTGGAAGAAGAGGGGAAAGCAAGAGAAGTGACGTGAAATAAACACCCGTAGAAAGAAGATAGAA
>NC_051417.1:21101916-21102415 GCF_015228065.2 Penaeus monodon | reverse complement strand
GAAAAGCGGAGTTAAAAGCGATAGAGAGAGCGAACCTACCCAAATAAATAGTCACAGATATAGATACAAAACTACACATACAAACAGATACCAAAAAATCAGACAAACAGACAAATAAACAGACACACCAAAAGCCAGACCGAAATAAGAGAACAAGAAAGGCGAAATTAAAAGCGATAGAGAGCGCGGGCCCATTCTTTCCTCCCGAAGATGCGCCTGGGACGAGTTAGAGAGAGCGAAGCCACTTCAGTTTCCGAGCGCAAAGGAGAGGCCTGGGTACTGTTTCGTCGACAGCCTGGATTGGATACAAGAGGGATGGGATATGGAACGGACAGATTAAGGCGTTCAGGTCCGATTCAGTTCATTTCGTTCCGTTCGAGATTGGCAATTTGACTGCGGATTGAAGATTAAGATAAAGAGTCTTGATTTTTTTTTTAAGAGGGTCGATTAATTGTTTTTTTTTCTTTTCTGTTGTTACCTTTCTTTCTTGAGGAAAATG
>NC_051417.1:21101341-21101850 GCF_015228065.2 Penaeus monodon | reverse complement strand
AATTAGATCTCGGATGGAGAAAGCAATTCGCTAACTTTTTTCTTCTTTTCACATTTATTCTATCTTTTTCTTTTTCCTTCTTTATCTGTTTCTCTCTCGCTTTAGCTCTCTATATATATTTTCCTATGTCTCTCCTTTCTCATTTCTTTTCTCGTTTTTTTCTTCTTCACCTTCCTTTCACTCACCATCTATCTCGTTTTCCATTTTCTCTCTTTTCCTATTTCCTCTATTCTATTCTACTCTCACTTTTTCTTTTCCTCTTTCCTCTCACTCCCCATCTGTCTCGTTTTCTCTTCCCTCCCTTCGTTTCTCCTTACATCTTCTCCCAGAAAAAAAAAACGATTTTCAACCAGCGATTTTTCAAGATTACAACGAAACAAACACAAAGCTTATGCTCTAGAATACGAACCACCTGACCTTGCTTTGCGTTCGATCAAGGTCACTCAAGAAGACACTTGACCTTAAAGAGGTAAGGTCAAGGTCACGACGAAAAGAATGTTCTAGGCGAG
>NC_051417.1:21100897-21101055 GCF_015228065.2 Penaeus monodon | reverse complement strand
AGTCAGCTAAGGAGAAGGAAAGAAAGAACGGAGAGGCAAGTAAAATTTATGGCTTATTAGTATCATAATTAAAGGCAACTGTGGGAGAAAGGGTTCAATAAGTCCCAAAGGTGTAATTTCATGTGAGGAAGAATTTATGAATTTCTAACTTGGAGCAT
>NC_051417.1:21100436-21100816 GCF_015228065.2 Penaeus monodon | reverse complement strand
TTATACTTATTATTCTCCTGTCCATTTCATTTACTTGCCTCTCTTTATTTTTTCTTCTTCTCCTGCTACACCCCTTTCTCTTGTCTATCGTCGCAATCTTCACTGCATACTTTATTATGAGTGTTATAAAATTATAAAAATAATGATGATGAAATAGTTTATATAATACACACTTAAGCTCCTCTACACATCACGCAAGGAAAGTGTTTTGTCATTATGAGCATTTCAGCGGCGGTGCGCTGTGACAAAATATGCAATTGCACATTGATCGCAAATATTGCAGCCTTCCTTGCACCTAATGGATGACTTGTCAGGTGAGTGAGTGAGGAACAAGACGAATGAAGACAGGAAGGAAACTGTTGGGAGAGACAAATGCTAAC
>NC_051417.1:21099613-21100299 GCF_015228065.2 Penaeus monodon | reverse complement strand
TAAAAATAAAAGAGAAAAAAGAAGACACACCAAATCCATTACGAGAGAATAGAATAAGCCCAATAGAACTTACTCCCAAGCCGACACATCTCCCCTGAGAAACATCACGTGTAGCGGGACCACAGAAATCCCCCTATGGTTGCAACAACCCTTTTTCATGTTCCATTACCCTTCCGCGCTTTGCAATACTCCACTTCCTCTAACATTTGCAACGGCAGTTAATCACCCGAATAATCCTGTATCACCCTCGGCTGTAGTAAATCTTAAACACAGTAGTGATCTATAGTTATTACAACATATGACTCTGCAGTTTCCTCGCGCGTTGCACCGAACCGTGGAATCCCCGAACCGACCTCAGAGGCCACACTATAACTTAATTGTTACAGTAGATTAGCCAAATTACAGCGAACCCCGCCAGCAGCAATAACTGTAAAGCAGATATTTGATCTCGCAAGCGCTGTTTGAAATGGATACCACAGCCGTATTCATCCTCAATGGCGGAGGAGCGACAGCTAATGCGGTTAGAATAACTATTGTGCCAAATATACTGCGCTGGTGTTGAGAGTTTTGCTGTTGCGAATATGTCCGTGGCGTCGAGAGGAAACGGAGATCGGTGATGCTGAAAACTCATACAGGAGGCTGGAGAGTTTGAGAGGGAATAGAGGCGGAATTTGCTCTTCCCTCTA
>NC_051417.1:21098556-21098654 GCF_015228065.2 Penaeus monodon | reverse complement strand
ATATTTCACCCTTTCTCGCCCTTTATCTTTCTTTTCTCCTGTCTTTTTTGTTCGCTTTTATCTGCGCCTTCAAGAGTATTGCGGAAAATGAGAATTCA
>NC_051417.1:21097931-21098113 GCF_015228065.2 Penaeus monodon | reverse complement strand
TCATTCTCTTTCCTTTCTTTTCGAGATATTCTTTCTTCTCCTTTACTTCAATTCAATTCTAATGTCTCTGGTGTAATGCATTTTTTTTTCTTTTTTTCTGCCTCTTTGTAGCATAAGGCGAGATGGCCGCGAGAGCACATGCTGGCGCGCACATAGTCAAAGAGACAATGTCGTGCTTACGT
>NC_051417.1:21097156-21097224 GCF_015228065.2 Penaeus monodon | reverse complement strand
CAAATGGGCTGCAGAAATCACCTTCGTGAGAGCAGCGCCAAGCTAGGAGTCTTGACAATGGGAAAACC
>NC_051417.1:21096697-21096817 GCF_015228065.2 Penaeus monodon | reverse complement strand
CCCCTTCCCCTTTTTTTCCGAGAGCGGATTTTGCATAATTTGATTTATTTTTTTCGCTTTCAATCTGACGGCCATTCCAAAAATTTCCCCACGTGATTTTTCGGGAACCATTCGTCCGGC
>NC_051417.1:21093706-21095725 GCF_015228065.2 Penaeus monodon | reverse complement strand
ACATTCTCCTTCCTTCATTCACTCATCATTTTCAATAAATTATTTCCCTCATAACCCTAGGCTGAGAAAATCATCGCCTAGCATAAAACTCCAATCATCAATCTTTCTGTTATTACGTCCTTATCCATGCGAGGCTGAGGTCGATTTTAACGCCAAATTTACCTTCAACTTTACCGCCAAAATTATTTTCAACTCTCCCGCCAAATTTACTTTCAATTTTCCCGCAAAAATTATTTTTAAATTTCCCGCCAAATTTACCTTCAACTTTCCCGCCGAAATTACTTTCAACGTTCCTGTCAAATTTACTTTTAACTTTCTCGACAAAATTATTTATTACTTTATCGCCAAAATTACTTGACGTCATTCCAACATGGCGGTCGTCTGCATCCCATGATGTCAATCTAACTTTGGTTGACGTGTGCATCAGGTTGTGCTCCTACGTAGTAACTGCTTGACATCATATTAGGTTACTCTAACATAGTGCAGCGTTTGAATTACAAAAGATCATTCCAACATGGCGAAGCATATGGATCATTCCAACATAGCGGGGCGCATAGATAACATGACGGTACTGGAAAGGTTCGGAGCTCCAACACGAAGACGCTCCAACAAGCCAGAGAATAAACACCATACCGCACGAAGTCACTCAAACATGACAAAGCATACACCCTGCGAAGTCACACCAACATGCAGAAGCATAAACACCATACCGAACGAAGTCACTCAAACATAACAAAGCATATACACCCTACGAAGTCACACCAGCATACCACAAGACGCCACTCCAACATGGCGGAGCGCATACATCACATGACGTCAGTGGCTTAGGGCGGGGCATGTTTGAGGAGAGTTCTTTCGTGCTCCCACTGCGAATCGATGAGTGACGATCTTTAATGATGAATAGACTGCATTGATTATTTAGCACGGCGGAGGTGAAAGAGGAATGGGGGGGGGAGGAGGGGGAGAGTGAAAGGGAAATGGGGGAGGAAGAGGAGAGGGACAGGGGAGGCAAAGGTGAAGGGGGAGGGAGAGAGAGGAAAGGAGGAAAGGCAAAAAGGAAGGGGGGGTAAAAGAGGAAAGGGGAAGGTGGTGGTTAGAGGGGCGAAGGGGAATGAAGGAGAGGGAAGAAAGAGGAAGAGGCAAAGTGAAAGGAAGGGTAGGAGGTGGAAGAGGCAAAAAAGAATGAGGGAGGGCGAGGAGAGGGAGAATGTTGGAGGGAGATGGGAGGGGGAAAAACAAAGGGGAATGGGAGGAAGTGGTAGGAGATGGGGAGAGGCAAATAAATGTGGGCATGGAAGAAAAGGAAGAGGGTGAGGAGAGGAATAGAGAGGGAGAAAAAGGAGACACTAGGAAGAGGTGGGAGAGGGCAAGAGGAAGCGCAAGGGAAAGGGGAGGGAAGAATAAAGGGGAACAGGGAGAGAGAGGGAGAGAGAGCGAAAGGTGAGAGAGGGAGTAGATGATGGAGGCGAGACGAGTGAAATTAAAAAGAAAGCAGAAAAAATGAAATAGAGAGAAGAGAGAAAAGAGATGGAAAGGAGGAGAAGAAATAGAGAATGAAAAGGAAGTGAAAAGGGAGATCGAGAGAAGAGAACGAATTGGGGAAGAGAAGAGGAGGCAATAAGCAAGGGGCTGACAAAAAAAGAGGATGGGGAGAGGGAGAGAGTGGAAAAGACGAAGGTGCATTGGGGTGAATGAAAGAGGGGGGGGGGAGTATGGGTGAAGGAGGAATGGAGGGTGGAGGGCGCTAAGTGTGAGCGGGGGGGGGGCTTTACCAAGGGTGAAAAAGGGTGGGATCTCGATTGATTTTATTCAAAGGTATTGGCTTTTTTTTCGTTTCTCTCGGTTGGCAGAAGAAAGTGGGTGTCCATTTAGAGGAGATATTTTATTTAAAAAGAAGCGAGTGAGATGAGGATGCTATAGACTTGGAAGCAGTGTTGCCATTCTAGCAATTGGCCCGCTAAATACAAGTTCTTGGATTGTGATTCGAAATCAAATTACAGAGAAATAACCCTTAATGTT
>NC_051417.1:21093310-21093683 GCF_015228065.2 Penaeus monodon | reverse complement strand
ATGAAGAAACTACATGCATCTATTTTTAATGGGGTCATTTACGTTGATATTCATAGTGAATTTCGACCTAAGGTTGACTGCCCTTACTTGGTTTAGATTATTCTTAAGTTAAATTTGTAAAGCTTATTTGCTATTTTTAAGCATTAGTTTGAGGTTTAATATAGACAGTACTTGATACTATAATACCTGAGATTAGCCATTTGTTGACCTGATTTAGCGGAATTGAAAGTCAAAATCTAGAGGCTTTTAAAGTGTGTCGATGGCAACACTGTTTGGGAGAGAGATAAGAGTGCTGGAGGAATAAAAAGATACAAGAATTTGTAAATGATAAAAAAAGTAAGAGAAATGATAAGATACAAAGGAAAAGAGATGA
>NC_051417.1:21093116-21093267 GCF_015228065.2 Penaeus monodon | reverse complement strand
ATATAAGTACATGCTTCTTTGAAGCGTATCTTAGGCGAAAACAAAGCAGGAAAAAACATCGACGGTAAAGAAAGCAAAGATAAAAAGATAATAGAAATAATAGAATTGACGAGAGGTGACGCAGATAAAACGGAGGAGGAGAGCACATCCC
>NC_051417.1:21092531-21092831 GCF_015228065.2 Penaeus monodon | reverse complement strand
TTCATGTTGTCCAATAAACAATATATTAGGAAGAGTTACACAAGGGTGGGAGGTGGGGAGGGAGAGGTATTGTGAAGGATGGAGGGGAAGGGGGAGGGGGAGGATAGGGATGAAAGGATGGAGGAGGGAGGCTTGGATAGGGGGGGGGCAGGACCCTGAGGGAGAAAAGTGGGGCAGGTCAGGGATGCGGATTCCAGTGGCTTTTTGGAAGGCTCGGGAGGATAAACATCTACTTTCTTTTGTCGCCCGTTTTGGATGAGCTTTATCCAAGCGTAGATGTATACTACGGTTGTATGCATG
>NC_051417.1:21091991-21092311 GCF_015228065.2 Penaeus monodon | reverse complement strand
CCCCTCCTCCCTCCCACACAAGCCACCCCACCCCAATACCCCTCCCCCCCATCCCCCCCCCCCACACGTCACGTCCGCAGTGTCACGAAAATAGATGGTATTTATAATGGCTTTCACTTTTGCGTTATTTACCGTGCGATTGGATAGCCTGGAGGCACGAACGTTTCTCGAATCTTCTGAGACGAAATTCGTATGTATCTCGAGGAAGGCGAAGATAGAAAATTTATTCAACTCACGCTCACGGTTTTCTTGACAGCATTAGCTTATTCTAATTTCATTGTCCATTTTTCTTACGGCATTTGTCCTCTTATGTATTGTTC
>NC_051417.1:21091443-21091647 GCF_015228065.2 Penaeus monodon | reverse complement strand
CACACATTTAGACACATGGGCAGAGACAGACAGTGAGCAAAAGTGAATTGTAAAGAAAGACAAATGGGAAGCGAGAGAGAATTAAGGATTTAAGGGAATGAAGAGCTTTGAGAAATATGAAAATATATAGTCCGGCGCCACAGAAAGATGGAGGAGGAGGGGATATGGAAGGGGGGGGGAGAATGCTGCCTCGAAAACTTGTTT
>NC_051417.1:21090875-21091034 GCF_015228065.2 Penaeus monodon | reverse complement strand
TTACCAATAATTCCCTCTCCCGGTAGCACATAGCTGTAATAAAAGTCCAATTAATAATTCACAAGCCTATAAACACCTGGACTACCGCCTCATGTATTAGTAATCGCCTCCAGACACCTATAACCGGCACTTAATGATACGTCAATGATCACAAATGGA
>NC_051417.1:21090444-21090811 GCF_015228065.2 Penaeus monodon | reverse complement strand
AATCTCGTCTTAATCTCTAGATCATGATAAAGAATAAAGATATTTGTGAATGGTTTGAAGACAGTGATGGTAATGTGGATTTTTATTGCTATTTTCATGCAAGGGAAATGTATTGTGATTATATTTTTCATTTTGAAAGGTGTTTGATATTTCATGAGACTTTCTCGATACAATTATATGATACCATCGCTTGGTTACTTACTTCAGAACGTAATATAGTCATATTCTTTTAGCTTTTGACACTAAGATGAGCTAATTCAGATAAGAAAGCTAAACAAATCCATTACGTTTCGAAACAAGAATATTGAATCCTTTTCAGGTGATAACCAGAAGTGAATTTTGTGTAGTTTTCGTAGGTAGCTGTCTT
>NC_051417.1:21090195-21090377 GCF_015228065.2 Penaeus monodon | reverse complement strand
CATCGGTACATAGAAAGAAGAGTATCATGAGAAAAGAACATACCGGTTTTAGAAAGGGAAAATAGAATAGAGGATTAAAACTCGATAAACTGGAGGAACGAAGGAGGGAGGTGGAGGAGAAATCTATATCACGAGTTTCTCTGGACGTAATTATAGAACAAGCTACCCCCCTCCCCCACCAA
>NC_051417.1:21089946-21090094 GCF_015228065.2 Penaeus monodon | reverse complement strand
ATATTTTTAAAAAGCCAAAAAGCAAATATAATGATAACAAACGTAATCCAGGTGAATGATTAATCAGTACATTGATCGAAATAAATTGCCTTTGCCTCAGGCTGTGACGCAACTCCTGTAGGTTAATGAGGTCAGACGTCAGAGAAGA
>NC_051417.1:21088964-21089124 GCF_015228065.2 Penaeus monodon | reverse complement strand
GTGTTTATATTTGCTCAGGGCGAGTAGGCTTACCTGCCCACTTTCGGGTCAAAGGTCATCGAAGGTCACCTGACTTCCTGGCATTAGGGCTAACGTTTTCTGTAATATCCTTTTCCCCTTTCCTCTCCCATGCTATTTCCTGTTCATACATTTTCTCCTC
>NC_051417.1:21088459-21088718 GCF_015228065.2 Penaeus monodon | reverse complement strand
ATCACTACCCCAACCCCAGTCCCTATCACCACCACCTCCCCATCACCTACTCCCTATCATCTAACCCCCTCCCCTTTCTCCCCCCGCAGTGGCGTGTTCAACAGTGACGGTGAACAAGTGTCTGGCCGCCCTTCGCACGATCCAGGGCTTCCCTTACTTCCAGCCCACCTGCCTGTGCCGCGAGCCCCACCTGGACCGCGAATGCAACGTCTTCAGGGAGTTTCTCTTCGACCACCCGTGTATGTTCGTCGAGAATAAA
>NC_051417.1:21088225-21088336 GCF_015228065.2 Penaeus monodon | reverse complement strand
GGTGAGAAAGGTGGAAACTATATTCCGGGGTGACCTAAACATTTTTGTTTTAGTAGGTGAAAACAGATGGATATTTCGTTATTCAGAAACGAATAGGTCAGTCTCATGAGA
>NC_051417.1:21087327-21087496 GCF_015228065.2 Penaeus monodon | reverse complement strand
TGAATTCTTTCATTTGCAAAAACAAAATATTCATATACGGAGATTATCTAATAGAGATCAATGGCTGTTAAAAGTTATTCGGTGATCAAAACCAGCAAGCATTACATAATGCAACACTGAGTATCTCCGCAGTATTCGTAATGATAAATAAACAAAGCGGAGACAAAAT
>NC_051417.1:21085396-21085893 GCF_015228065.2 Penaeus monodon | reverse complement strand
CGTCCTCCGTTCTCTAGTTCCAGCACACGGCATGTTTACCATCTCCCAGAGAAATACGACGAGGGAAATCACCAATTCAATTTTTTTTCTCTTTTAGGCTCACCCGGTAGGCCTATGCACGAAGGCCTGATACATCTTACTTGAGCCTCCTTCCGTATCTCTCCCTTATCGTCCTCGTGCTCATGATAAGCGGAGGGGAAGATTCAAGAGGCAAGACACAAGCAGGGGCCAAGGAGGGGGGTGGGCTTGTATCAGGGTCATAAAGATACTGGTACAGAAGGGCGAAGTTGATTAATCAGGTCAATGTATTATCGCTCTTAAGGATGGACTAAAAAGGCCTGACTGACAACAAAGGATGGTTGAGTTGCCGTCAAGGGATTTTATTAAAGTTACATTTGAAAGAGACTTCGAGGAGATTCCAAGAAAATTGCCTTTCTTTTAAGGATGCTGGACCGTTCGAAGATGGTTTCATTTTCTTTTTTTTTCATATATATGCA
>NC_051417.1:21084967-21085212 GCF_015228065.2 Penaeus monodon | reverse complement strand
TCATTTTTCTCATCTGTTAATTTCGTCGTTTATTCAGCGTCCGCGAGCACACAGAGCGGGAGAGAAATCTATCCCTTCCTGCCACCATCCATCCCCCGACGCTCACGTAACCGGCGTGAATGACAAGAGAGGGAAATTTCGAGTCAAGTGGGAATATAAAAAAGAGAGTAAATAGTGTTGGTAGAAAAATTATGATTATCGGAGGTCATTAGCGGATGCAGTAATGAAGGAGAGACGCACTCTAC
>NC_051417.1:21084403-21084840 GCF_015228065.2 Penaeus monodon | reverse complement strand
CGGTTAATAGACTTTGTAGGCTTAGTATGTAATTCAGAATCCATTGCAGGTCTCCTTGGTGAAGATTGGACGGTCGATGATATGGTTAAAACAGGTGTTATAAGTGCAGGTGTGTTTTGTGAGTAATGGCTGTAATGTGTTATTAACAGGTGTTCCTCATTATTTTTTGGTTTGCTTTTGTTTTGTTTTTTGTGATGATGGATTGATTACTAATCTTGTTTGCGTGATATATGGGTGGTAACTGTGAGTGCAATGCTAATAAGTGTGCCTTTGCTTTTATTTTTACCTTTTTATTGAATATATAACTTACAAAATACGTGACGCAGAATTTTTTATTTACAGATACTATGACACAAAATGTGTGGGTTAATTGCAAATTCTTTGCTAACATATGTATGACTTCCTGGCGTATTTCAAAAATGTGTGACATACTGACA
>NC_051417.1:21083941-21084261 GCF_015228065.2 Penaeus monodon | reverse complement strand
GTTACATACTTACAAAATGTGTGGCGTACAACAAAATGTATGAATTACTAGTACTTACAACATGTGTGGCGCACTTACATAATGTGTGACGTACTACATATGTGTGAAATACTTACAAAATGTGTATCTCGTAAAGTTATTAGCATAAATGAGTGAGCTAGACACAGAATAAGGGATATGAAAGTAGGAGAAACATTTATTCAAGTTGTCGACGGTAATGAAAAGCAGCAGAGTGTAAATAACTATTTTACTTTCATTTATCATCTAAGTCTTTTTGTGAAGCATCTTACTATGTCTATTTGCTGACAGTAAAGCCTTAC
>NC_051417.1:21083676-21083774 GCF_015228065.2 Penaeus monodon | reverse complement strand
ATGTACAGCCGGCTCGCTTTTCCCTAAAAGAAGTGCAGGTATGCTCTTGGATATGGACGATTCATCATTTATGGAGAAACAAAAGCGTGTATGTGTGT
>NC_051417.1:21082874-21083423 GCF_015228065.2 Penaeus monodon | reverse complement strand
ACCATGTAGCTGCACACCTGAGCTTGTACAGAATTCTCGTCTACACTCAACTACACCCTACCCCTTCACCCCCATCACAAACACACGATAAACAAAAACAAAAAAATAGAAAGACCGGGTCCGCAGTTTCCCGACGCCTGGGGGGCAAGTTAGGTCAGGTCAAATAACCCCTCATGCCACGTGCGCGTCGCGGTAACTTGCATAAGTGCGGAGATAACTTTTACACACAACCTCCACACCGACTTCCGGCCTGGTCTCCACTGCGCCTGCTCCTAACTTGTGGCTGGGCGTCCGGAGCTTCCGCCGCGTGTGCCAGGGGAGCTGCTCAGGTGTGTGCTTATGTTAATGCATACACGATTCTTATACCTGTATTATACACTCTTATGGACGTGTCCTTAGCTTTCTCATATCTTTTTTGTTATATGAAAAAGGTTTCTGAGAGTTAATGCAATTTTTAGATAGATAGATATGCAAAGAGTGAAGTTAAAATACGTGGAAGACAAGCGATATGCAATAATCTTTGTTTCCGGTCTCTCGGTCAGGTGGAGG
>NC_051417.1:21082767-21082833 GCF_015228065.2 Penaeus monodon | reverse complement strand
CCTAAGCTCAGGATGGAAAGGGAGGGGGGGGGGGCGTGTGCCTAATGGCTGTCTAGAGTTAGTCAC
>NC_051417.1:21082237-21082653 GCF_015228065.2 Penaeus monodon | reverse complement strand
CTTCCCCTCACCCCATCACAACCACCCTCTTAGTCAGTATGGTGGTTTGTCTACCTTCCGTGAAGCCCCTCCCCTTTCCTTCACCCCAGCCACCCTCTGCACCCACCTTCCCCTTTCCTCCCACCCACCCTATGCTTTCACCCTCCCCATTCCCCCACCCTGGCTCCCACCTCACCTCCAACCTCCCCCTTCCAACCCCCTGGCCCCACCCATCCCTTCCCCCCACCCCTTGGCCCTCCCCCCCCTTGGCCCTCCCCTCCACCCCTGGCCCTTCCCCCACCCCCCGGCCCTTCCCCCCACCCCCCGGCCCTTCCCCCCACCCCTGGCCCTTCGTGGCCCGGCCTTAACCCTAACCAATTATGGAATAGTTCCCCGGAGAAATGGAGATTATTGTTCGGTGTTCTTGGGTCTCTTTC
>NC_051417.1:21080891-21081685 GCF_015228065.2 Penaeus monodon | reverse complement strand
ATTCACAGACACCGAGGGAGGGAATGAAAGGGAGGGAATGAAAGGGAGCAAGAGGGATTAAGAAGAAATTAAATTAATGAGAAGGAATAAATGAGAATGGCAGGAAAGAGGGAATGAGATAGAATAAGAGGAATAAGAAGGAATGAGAAGGAATAAGAGAAAAAAAATCAAAATGAATGAAAGGAATGTGAAAGGGGAAAAGAGGAAATAAGAGAGAATGAGAGGAAAGGAAGAGAAATAAGAGAGAATGAGAGGAAGGGAAGAGGGAAGAAGAGAGAACGAGAGGAAGGGAAGAAGGAATAAGAGAGAACGAGAGGAAGGGAAGAGGGAATGAGAGAGAATGAAAGAGAATGCGCCTTCCGAGTGAAGAGCAAGACTAATGGCGATATTCCTCAGTGTCGATATTTCCAAAGACAAGTCATGAAAGAGAGGGTGGGAAGCGGCGGCGGGGGGGGGGGGTGAAGGATGGGGTAATGGTTGGTGTGGGTAAGTGGGTGGTTTGTGGGTTGTGGGTAAGTAGGTGGTTTGTGGGTAGGTGGTTGGTTTGTGGGTTGTGGGTAAGTAGGTGGTCTGTGGGCAAGAGTGTGGTTTGTGGTTCGTATGGCTTACGTACAGCGGTCGGCTTATTTTTAGAGCGTGGTTTGTGGCTAGTTTGTGTAAATGGTTTGTTGGTGTACATATGCAGTGTGGATGTGTGGTTATGCGGTCAGGTCGTGAGTGTGCAGTGAGAGCGGTTAGTTAATGGAAACGTTACAAAATAGGGAGGAGGCTGGGCGTATATCTCTGTCTGAATG
>NC_051417.1:21080498-21080855 GCF_015228065.2 Penaeus monodon | reverse complement strand
TTTAGATATAAAAGCGTGACATATTTATATAAATGACATATGAAGACCGGACGGATTTGCAATGACGTCACGCAAACGATAAACCTTTTTTTTTTTATTCTAAGTGTTTAAGGTTCTGTAACGTTCAGTACTGTTTATTTTTGCGAGGTTAAGATACACCTGGCAGACTGATGATGACTGATGCCAGTCTAACAGGTTGATGAAGGCAATTATTTATTATTTCAAAGGAAGGTGATGATATTCATTTGATAATTGAAACACCCGTGAGGATAATTGCTTGAAATACAACGATGTTATTTACACCTGTTACACTTTTCTCTCAAAAAAATGTAACATTAATAAGATGATAGATAAGTA
>NC_051417.1:21080199-21080454 GCF_015228065.2 Penaeus monodon | reverse complement strand
ATCATAAAAAGAAGAAGAACTGAGAGATATAATAACATTATGGGTGATTCTTTCTAAAATTACCCTACATATCTCTCCCTCCTTCAAAATAACATACATGAGCTCTTCCACATACGCAATCCGCCCTTGTTACACATTCCTCCATCCTTTATCTACCATCTTTATTCCCACATTATTCATTCTCTCTTCGTCTTCCTCGCTATCACTGACCTATCTCATTAGGTTAATTCTGCGTTTCTCGTTATGTTGCTGATT
>NC_051417.1:21079960-21080113 GCF_015228065.2 Penaeus monodon | reverse complement strand
GGAAAATACATCATATTTTAGTTATGTGTCTATTTTTCTATTTTTTCCTGTCTTTTTTTTGTAAACTTCTTTGTACTTTCTCTCTCTCTTTCCTTCTCTTTTTTGCTTCACACCCCTTTTCTCCCGCTAGATTTTCTTTAGTCTGTTTACTCA
>NC_051417.1:21077889-21077988 GCF_015228065.2 Penaeus monodon | reverse complement strand
CCCCCCCACTCCTAATCACCCCCTTTTTTTTCGCTCGAAAATTGTATCCTTGGGTTTCCCCAATCGTTTTTTCCTCCGACGGGGCCCCATGGGGGTTCT
>NC_051417.1:21077745-21077853 GCF_015228065.2 Penaeus monodon | reverse complement strand
TTTTTTCCTCCTCCTCCTTCCCTAACCCCCTTTTTTAAAACCCTTTCCCCCCTTCCCACTCTTCTTTTTTTGCTCCTCTTTTTTTTTTCCCTCCTTTTAAAACCCCTC
>NC_051417.1:21077045-21077120 GCF_015228065.2 Penaeus monodon | reverse complement strand
CCGCTTTATCCCACAAGATCGACAAAATCTCAAGATTTTATCCTTTTCTCCACTGACTCTCGGAAAGGTTGAATC
>NC_051417.1:21076635-21077006 GCF_015228065.2 Penaeus monodon | reverse complement strand
ATTTATCGTTTTGTAATAGTTAAACTCAAGACATGTCTAGAATAGGATTCCAATAATAGACTTTAAACAAATATTGGGTACTGATTAAGAAAGGTAAAAAGATGTTGATGTGGAACCTGACAAAAAAAGGGAAAATAAGTGTATCCTAAAATATGTATCCACGAACATATTTCTTACCTTTATCAATGTATGCTTATGTCGGTAAATGTTTACACAAAAGCATATATATGAATAGTATCTCCACAAATACATACAAAAGCACACGTCAGCCGCACATATATAATAATGTAAACATCAACCCACACCATATACACAAACCCAAAATTCTCTCACTGTTCTCTCCGAAATGACTCGCCTCGCCTAACCCTTCC
>NC_051417.1:21076317-21076474 GCF_015228065.2 Penaeus monodon | reverse complement strand
ACGAAAGGAAATGGAGTACAACCACAACAATATGAAATCCAATAAATAGTGTCGAGTTGATTTACCGCCTAAGAAGTAATATGGTCTTACTCTAAACGCCGTGTTTTACCCTTTTCTTTGTTACTATGTCTGTGTTTAATGTCGCATTTACTCACAC
>NC_051417.1:21075553-21076298 GCF_015228065.2 Penaeus monodon | reverse complement strand
GCATTTGCTCACTAATACGAATACCTCTGACAGTATCCATGAGGAAAACCTGCGTCTGTATCCGTGTTCACTAATACAAACACCTCCATCAGTATCTTAGTTCACTAATACGGTTACCTCTCTCCGTATCCATGTCCACTAATCCGAATATCTTTCTTGTTTCCTCGCAGACGAATCTCCTTACACGGTGCACGCCCTCCCCCTCTGCGAGTACGCCCTCAACGCCTGCGAACTCCTGCCGGGGTGCATCACGCTCTACGACCAGTTCCTTGAAGACTGTCGCGTCAAGGATGGCCAGTGCAGGATGAAGAACGCGTGAGTGTTTTCCTTTCTCTTTCCCGTTTTCCTATTTCTCGCCTTCTTTCTTTTTCTAGCTTTTTTTCCCTTATTTGTTTTGTTTGTTTTTGTTTGTGTGTTTGTTTTTTTGGTTGATTATGTTTATTCCATTTTCTTTCATTTTGTTTTATCTTGTTTTTATTTGTTTTGATGAGTTTTTTTATTTAGTTTTTTATTTTATTTATTTCATTTTATCATATTTTATTTCGTCATTTATTATATATATTTTTTTACTTTTTGATGATCGTTTTATTTACTCTTATTAGTTGTTTATTATCATTTTGTACTGTTTGTTTTTCGTTTTTGTTTTTGAGGACTTTTTATCTTCTTAGTAGTTTTATTGTCCTTATTGGTATAATGATTTCCTTATTATTACTAGCGTCTACGTGAGAAATAATTAAGTTGTATC
>NC_051417.1:21074403-21075108 GCF_015228065.2 Penaeus monodon | reverse complement strand
AACCCACAGCCTAAAATCTCGCTACACGCTTTCACTGTATGAATATGCCATTTCTTTTTCTTCTTTTTTTTATCAAAGTGAGCTTAATTTTTTAATAAATGTTCGAAGAGGAACAAAGAGCTCCAGTTCATTATCCAGGCAACAGTTGGTCTGACAAGTCGGCGTCCCTGAGGCAGGTGGGGGGGGGGGGTGAGAGGGGAGAGGGAAAGCAATAATGAAGAGGAGAAAGGAGAATAAAAATAGTAAGAGGAAGAGAAGTAAAAGGTGAAAGGCAGGGGAAAAATAAAAAGGAGGGAAAGAGAAATAGAGACGAGAAGAAAAGGGGTGAGAGGGAGGAGGATTAAAGGTGACAAGGGAGGAAGAAAGGAAGAAACAAGGAGTGAAGAAGGAGGAGGAGGGAGGGAGGATCAGAAAGGAAGAGCGAGAAAGAGAGGAATGGGGTGTAAGAAGATAACACTGGACAATATAGTTACCCACACATATGGATATGCAAAAAAATCAGTTTAGACAGGGTGTATATATCTTTTTCGAATAAGGACTATGACAAGTGTACCCTCCTAGCAACTCTGCGCCCCCTAACCCCCCATCCAACCTTCCCCTCCCCCTCTAGGGAAAAAAGGAATTTTTTTAGACCTATTATCCAGCTCGCAACATTTCTTCAGAATTCCGCAGGGATGATCTGACCTTTTGAAGTCAGTTCAGACC
>NC_051417.1:21073887-21074325 GCF_015228065.2 Penaeus monodon | reverse complement strand
ATCCACATGGTTTCTCTCCCCTATTTTCCCCACCCTATCCTTCTTCTCCTGTTACTTCTCCCCCTTTTCCTTCCCCTTCTCTTCGCCTCCCTCCCTTCTCTTCGTCCCCCTATCCACTTAGGCCCACCCTTTCCTCTCCCCACCCTTTTCCCTTTCCCTCCTCTCCACCCTTCTCCCTCCTCTCCACCCTTCTCCCTCCTCTCCACCCTTCTCCCTCCTCTCCACCCTTCTCCCTCCTCTCCTTCCTCCCAGTTTCACCTTTTTCCCCCTCTCCTCCTTCCCCATCCTTGACCTCACTTTTTCCTCCTAGTTAGGCTCGCGGCGCTTCCTTTTCTGCCTTTTCCTTCTCCCTTTGGTTGTCCCTTTCAGCTCTGTGGTTGGAAAAGGGGTTCGGGTAGTTTCTGGAGATAGGGGGGGGGGGGGGGGTACAACAGCCGA
>NC_051417.1:21073316-21073429 GCF_015228065.2 Penaeus monodon | reverse complement strand
CGTCATTATATAGGTCCTGAAACGTAACTCTCTACACCCAGAAACGATTTTCAAACATATACACTTGACCATAAACAGATTTCCTATGGCTGTAGACCCATCAGCTGTTATGT
>NC_051417.1:21072679-21072849 GCF_015228065.2 Penaeus monodon | reverse complement strand
TACACGGTCGTGGACGCGGGAGACGGTAATCGCAAAGCGGCTTGGGAGAAAGAGGGGAAGGTGGAGAGCAGGGCATTTTTCTCCCCTCGTCCCATTCATAACCCGTCGCCCCTCGTGAGAATCGCCCCCCCCGAGGAAGGTGTCGTCAGCGCCGGCCAGCGGTTGGGGAG
>NC_051417.1:21071818-21072081 GCF_015228065.2 Penaeus monodon | reverse complement strand
TCTAACGTATGTATCCTAACGCTTATGGCATTTAATTGCGTAGTTATGCATCTGTACCTATATAAGTGTAAGTAATTTTCCGGCGGGTAATGCTTAAGATTTTCGGTTATTTGGGCCTCTTCTCCTCTTGCAAAACGAAGATATGCATGGTAGGAGGTCGTAAAGAACCCCCTCCCCCCCAACACGACCTTTGACCCCAATGCCCTTGACTCCATCCCCTCTCACCCCTCCCCCCTTGCCCCCAGAAGAAACTTGCGTCTTAA
>NC_051417.1:21071223-21071428 GCF_015228065.2 Penaeus monodon | reverse complement strand
CCCCAATTCCGATGTGGAATCCCCGTAGAGTTTTAGCGAGGAAACCCGGCGGGAGAGTTCATGATTCCCCATTACTTATTATCAAAAGTTTGCAAATTGGTTATCGATGCCCGACGCAAGTGCCAATAAAGTCTCATTTTATTCATTTGTTTTGGGGAATTAATCGCTCTTTGCCCCCGACGCCGGAACTTCGGCCGGAGACAAA
>NC_051417.1:21069971-21070142 GCF_015228065.2 Penaeus monodon | reverse complement strand
GTTTCTTAATAACGTTTAAGGTGTTCCTTGTCCCGCCTGCTTTCCGCGTATAATCAGCACACTGGGATTCCCCGCGACCGCACAAGCACCGGGACATCAGCTGTGCTTTCTTGGGAAATGTCTATGACACAATTATCCTCAGATTGGCCTCCTCGCGCTGGGGATAGGAAG
>NC_051417.1:21069668-21069848 GCF_015228065.2 Penaeus monodon | reverse complement strand
GGAATGCTTATGGGGGGACTATGAGAGGGCGATGCTCTTGCTGGCGTTTCACTGTGGCTTTTGATTTGTTCCTTCCATTTCATTCAACGGAGGACGGGGGCAAGGGGGAAGGGAAATGGGAAGTATATAATTTTTCAGGTTAGATTTTGTATCTGCTTGTGTGTATATGATTTAACTTTT
>NC_051417.1:21069155-21069324 GCF_015228065.2 Penaeus monodon | reverse complement strand
AGCCGCTGATCCCTTCGCCAAAGCAAGCCAAGAAGTTTCCCTTCCCCCCTTTCGGCTTATGAAACGTCTTGGCCAATTTTCCTAAAACTTGCCTGAGGTTGATTTAGATGCGTCACTTTTTTATGGGCCTCCAACCCTCCCGGGCCAAAATTAGGTTTTACGGCCGTCA
>NC_051417.1:21069063-21069130 GCF_015228065.2 Penaeus monodon | reverse complement strand
AATGCTGGGGGGAGGGGGGTTGAGGTCTGGTTCGGGAATGACTGCAGTGAAGGTTGTCGTATTGTGG
>NC_051417.1:21067252-21067566 GCF_015228065.2 Penaeus monodon | reverse complement strand
GTGGGGGATCAAGAGGAGCAGAGCAGGGTGGGGGATACCTCTCCCCTGAGACGACGTTGCGTAAGAGGGAGTGGGCCATTATGCAACGAGCAGCACGCGGGAGAGGCAAAGCGGTGTTGCCTCTGCAGTTCAGCCCATGTGCTCATTCGGGGCGGGGGGTTGTCGTTTCTGTCGGTTTTTTCTTTTTTTCCCATTCTTTGCTTTTTCCTTCATCCTTTCTTTTCGCATTCGCTTTGTCTCTCTCGTTCATTTGTTTATCTCTTTTTCTTTCATGTTTTTTCTCTTTTTTCGGTCCCTTTTTCAAGTTTCAAGTT
>NC_051417.1:21066722-21066856 GCF_015228065.2 Penaeus monodon | reverse complement strand
ACGGCCATGAATTCGCTCAGGTCCGTGTCCGTGTGAAAACTTTCGCCATCGATGAGGTTTCTGAGAGAGATGAAGAGGATCTGATGCTTCCATGATCCGAATTTCCGGTTCAGCACCATAACAAATCTGCAGTT
>NC_051417.1:21066526-21066652 GCF_015228065.2 Penaeus monodon | reverse complement strand
AATGGGTTTGTTAGGGATTAATAATCCTAGCCTCGGGATTAATGGTTGGATATAAATCCTTGCTCGAAGAGGATAGGATAGCCAGCTGTTCGTTTCAGTCCCCCATCTTGCATCATTCCTCATGTC
>NC_051417.1:21065732-21066061 GCF_015228065.2 Penaeus monodon | reverse complement strand
TTATACCCCCGCCCCCCCTTCACAGCTGTTCCACTTTGCATGCCATTGCACGATAGTGTCTGAGTGTACCGGAGGGAGAGGGGGTAGGGAGCGGAGAACGAGGTATATGATGAGAACAAAGATAGAAATACGGAATAAAAGAAGGAGAGACAAAAAGAAATGAATAATTCGGCAACAATTAAGAAAGGAACTATAAATAAACCCTCGTTTTTTTCTTCTTCCTTTTTTGCCATTCTTTAAACTGCTAATATTGCCATCATACATCTTCCCTCTCATCCCAGGAAAGCGGCATCTATCTCCAAGACACAGCTGCAGAAATAGGCAAGAAT
>NC_051417.1:21065329-21065421 GCF_015228065.2 Penaeus monodon | reverse complement strand
ATCACACTAGATTATTGAGTGATTTATTAATTCATCATTCTATCCATTTACCATCATTCTGTTTGCCTCCTTGCGACTATTTCTTTTCCGTA
>NC_051417.1:21063944-21065116 GCF_015228065.2 Penaeus monodon | reverse complement strand
ATGCACCGGGATCTAGCAAAGAGGCTAAAGTGCTTGGCCTAATAGCCAGCTCTTCCTCTTGATTGTAGTGTTGGCCGCGTCAATAGGGCCACGGAGGTAGGGCGATAGGCCGGGCCGACTAAGACCGCTAATACCAACTGCCTTTTAAGCTACGCTCCTGGGTCTTAGCACATGTCAAGAATATATCGTATACACTTTTTTTTTCTCTCTCTCTTGTCATACTAAAATAGAGAGTCTTCCCGGAAATAAGTATATTAGCTGATCCTCGTTATGTGTTATGTTAGGACGTACCCCGTGTTCTAATTAATTCACTCATTTGTCTTTGTCGTGTCCGGCTTTTTCTGCTCTTGCCCTCCTAACTCATACTATTTTAGGAATCGTGAGAGATATACTGTCGTCTAGGGCGCATCGAACACCCTGTTTCTCCTGATTGTATATTTCTGTGTTGGAATATTTACAATAGAAATATTTGCGAGGTTACAATAGCGAGTGAGGCCAAGTTGGGACTGAACCTACTGCGGACGGCAAGTAGTCACGAACACGATATAATTAGTTTATTTTATGTAGTTTCTTATCTTTTTAAAGCCCCCGTGATGAAGGTTATTAAATGCTCCTAAGTATTGTTTTAATTTGATATCCTTGTTTTATATCCTTTCTCCCCGAGTTTAAATCGTGCAGTAAATTAAACCGGCTGTCGTACGCATTCTGGAAAAATCTGCGGGTGAAAACCCACCTTTCACTAACTGTTGTGTTTATTTTGGAACATGAATGGGTAGTAAAATAAGTGTTTCGGGTGCTTATAACAAGACGTATATTTAGATATACCCTCATTTTGTATTTAAAACATGCCATCTGCTGCCTATTTATTTCACAATAGCCGTATGCTAATCTATATTTATATTTACTGTGCTTAAAGCTGTTTGAGTCAAGGAACTATCCTGTCCTGTAAATAATTTAGATACTAATAGCCTCATATACATTTATAGTTCACTTATGTATATTATGTATATATGTGCACAAGCAAGAGATGTGTAAACTGAAATGAGGATAAAGCAAGAGGAAACATGAATAAAGACACAAAATTGTTTTTTCTCATAAATCATAAGTAATATATAGTGCTGGTAGAACCATAGCCCTGATGTATCGATTTTCCCCCACCCCCCACACGTCAT
>NC_051417.1:21063058-21063650 GCF_015228065.2 Penaeus monodon | reverse complement strand
GCCACGCACGCCTTCCCAGGGAAATCAGGCATCGGGCCACCAACACCTGGAGACTCGCTCGTGTGGGTGTCAAAGAGCCCTCGAGACCGCGCTTGAGTCTGGCGCTTACTGGGCTCTCTGGGGCCGACGTTCCTGCTTGGAATCGCTTGGGTTTCGAAGAGAACTTGACTTTATGTACGAGTCTTTAGAGGAAGGATTTTCTAGGGCTTTTTTGTGTGTGTGTGTTTGATGTGAATTCCTTCCGCAGTTTTACATTTCTGTTTGACCCGCGGGTAAACTGACTAATTCAGTTTTTTTCTCTCTCATCCCTTACAGGAACAAGTGTTTGAACTCCTGGACGAAGCTGAAGGCGTCACCAATGTTCGGCTGCATCTGCCCGACCGACCAACAAAAGCGGAAGTGCCAGCAGATCTATCGCATCGTTCACGACAATCCCTGCGTGGGTGAGTACCCGCCTTTGCCCTCGCCACTTGCGTCACGCGGAGTCTGGGAGGCAGAGTCATGGCCACTAGCTCGCACTGATTCGAACACGCTGAACCTCTGGCAGCAAAATTGTGCGGATTAGCGGAGGTGTTGTATAACCTCATTGTCC
>NC_051417.1:21062371-21063022 GCF_015228065.2 Penaeus monodon | reverse complement strand
GTCATCTAGTCATGTGAACATTACTCATGTCCGAATCGGCTCAAAGATTTTCAAGTTAATGGAAAATGAACAGATCACCAGGTTTTATAGACATGCCCTGAAGTTTCAAATTCTGATTCGTTGAGGTTCAGGTGTCGGGTCAAGCTTGCCGCGGTGCAGATATGCCATGGAAGGACAGAGTTGCTTGCTCAGAGAAGAGAGAGAAGAATGTAATCCCATGTGTGAAAAGCCTGTCATACTATTAAAGGCCCTACTGCTGCCGTTCTAAAAGGTCTAAAAATGTAATCTGAAGAGTACTAGGGACCTCTGCACTCCGTAATAAAAGAGAACAGATAGGAACGTAATTGCTTTGCTAAGTATCTATCGAAACAATAGGCCATCTGATAGTACTTTCAATCACACACTGATCTTTGTCGTATCTGACAAGCGATAAATGGTCGTTGTCATTAAAGAATTTCTTTTTGACAATTGTTCTTTGTCCCTGTCATGGTTGCAATATTGCCGTTAATATAATTTAGTTCTCATTAGTATTACTCCAAGATATTCACTAGCTGTCTTTTAATACGTATTTATTAGTCAAACTACTTGAAACTCCAAAAAATGACTGTCCACAGAAATTTTGGTCGATAGTATACCGTAAACCTCACTGAT
>NC_051417.1:21061920-21062337 GCF_015228065.2 Penaeus monodon | reverse complement strand
GGCTTTAACCTGCTCCAGTCTCATTCAGCACCCCCATATGTAGACCCCCGTAGGCCCCCCCTTCCCCCTACCAGCTCCCTGCCGTCAGCAGAAACCTGTCCCTTCGCCCTGTCGCGTCGCCCTGTCGCGTCGCTGGACCGTGCGTGAACCCCATCTGCGCCCAAACTTAATTCCTAATTACTTGGTCCCAGCTGGTGAGATTTCATTTTCACGAGAAACTGCGGCAGTGTTTTCTCATTTGTGGTGTAAAGGAGAGCGTTAGGGAGGCAGCAGCCCTCTCCCTACTCACCCCCCACCCGCCTGTAGCTCTCTCTCGTAAGCAAGCAACGGCGATCTGCGTGATGTTCATGGCATTTATGCACTGATCTGCAATCTTACGAGCTTATGTGTTGTCTTTTATTTTTATTTATTTTTAGG
>NC_051417.1:21061284-21061492 GCF_015228065.2 Penaeus monodon | reverse complement strand
TGATACAGAAATTAGAGTAAGGCAACTCTTGCTGTGTCCTGTGGTGACATGCAGCTTTTTTCTATTATATATATCATTCTGTGTTGTTTGTTATTTTAAGTAACATTATATTTATAATGCAACAGCATAGTGATGATCATTATATATAAAAACATACTCTTTTTCTCAGAGTCATTATAAGACTCTGGGGGATGGTGGGTGACCAGAA
>NC_051417.1:21060743-21061238 GCF_015228065.2 Penaeus monodon | reverse complement strand
TATACTTTATTTCTCATGACATTCGGTTTGAACCTTAGACACTGGCCTCTGCTGTGAAATATTCTGCGACAGTTGATACGACGTTCTCAATCCAGAATATTCTGCACACGATTGCCCAAATCAACAATATCTATATACATATTTATAATAAAAACTGTGTATTATGCTAATCAAGCACAACCGACACCTGATGACAGTAGTGGAAAAAAAAACTTGATAAATATGTAGATATGTACACACACAGCTTTTAGTAGAACACCCACGTTAAAAGAAGAAAAGAAAAAAAAATCAACCGCTACTTTCCCGTCCTCTTTTCTTGGGTAGAAAAGTGGTTTGCTTTGAGACGCCCTCCTTTCCTTCGCCGGCTGAGAACGCCCTTCTCGAAGTCGCTGTCACCCTCCTGAAGGCGGGAGTAGTCTCAGAGCGCCCTATTCTCATTCCCCTTGAAAAGTCGTCTCGAGAAAGTAGCATTTCAGTGCATCAGAATTGTATTCA
>NC_051417.1:21060473-21060709 GCF_015228065.2 Penaeus monodon | reverse complement strand
GTAATAACCAGCTTGTATTCATCTTTCTAAAAGGCTCGCCTGTGCTGTTATGCCGTTTTATATCTGTGTTCAAGTCGTTGCCGTTTTCTATCTGTCTTCAAGTCGTCTTGGTGTTCAGTGTTCACAATAAGAGTCAGAGGAAAATCAAGATTCTTCATCAGCAAAATGAGCCTTTTAATGGATGAGGTGCAAAGTGACAGCAGCTTCTGAGATTCTCTAGAGAGTCCCCGAGTCAG
>NC_051417.1:21056504-21057316 GCF_015228065.2 Penaeus monodon | reverse complement strand
ACGGGACTTTTTCAGGCAGAGGATTTGGGACTTTCAGCTTAAAACCATACATACAAAGGCTATAATGATGTACTGACATTGCCCCCATTTTCCTCTGTCTACTTTGGGGCATATGCCACCAACCACATAAAAATGCATATGCCTATGAATAAATTTGACCTTTGTACATACTATATCCCTCTACTTCTAGGTGTTGTTAGCTGCACAAATCCAGTTTTTTTCTTGCACCGTTTTTTTTCATTATTCTCTCTCCGTGTCAGCACCGTATCTGAAGGACAGTGAACAGCCTTTAAAAATTTTGCATCGTAGTTACTCTCTCTCCCAGTGCACTTGCTCTGCCTTTCACTCATGATTTCACACTTGGAGAAAAGTATCCTTATGATCTTATAATAGTTGCTGCATATGGCTCTTAGAATGGAAAAATATTGATAGTAAACTAAGTGAGAGATTTTACCGCCCCCAAGCGAGCGCCGACTAGCTTTACTTAGCTAAGGAAGCGAGTGTAGTCACCCCCTCCCCCCTCTCTGTAAGACGGACTGGGAAGGAAGTAGTTGCACCTACGTGGAGACGCCCATCGCCTGGCCTCGGGGTGTGCACGCCCAAAACCGCACCGCCCATGATCACGTTCTTTCTTTAGGTCTGCACTGCACCTCTTCGCGTCTAACATCTGTGTCGGCATGTTCGTATACTGGGTGGCACGCAAGGCCCTCTCTCGTGGCACTTGTGCCCCAGACACCTTTCAGCCCCGCTGGAGGAGGCGGCACTCACGACTGGCCCTGGCGCTCGCCGCTCCCAGACCCTTTGCGGGCGAT
>NC_051417.1:21055410-21056076 GCF_015228065.2 Penaeus monodon | reverse complement strand
AACTGCGAGGGCCAGGGTGCCACTGAGCGAGCGAGCGAGTGCCGGCCGGTGCGGTGCCAGCCACTCCGCGGAGCGTCACTTTTTAGTCTAGCTTATGCACTCTTTCCGTTTTTATCTTTTATTTGCCTATCTTTTTTTTCTCTGGTTCCTTGCAGATACGTTTCCTGTCTCCTCTGCACATCCTTCCCCAGGCCAGGGCGGTGCGGGGTTGTGGGGAATAGTTCTCCCCCCACCCCCCACTCCGCGCCAACACTACCCCTACCCCCCACACAAACGGCCTCGCCCCCCACACACCCGCCCCCGCCCCCGCCCACACTTCCCCTGGCCACCCACTCTCCTGCCCCCGCATGTCACCTTCATAACGGCAGAGCCCCTGCCCGCCTATTCGGCCCAAACGCACAATGTTCTCACCGTAGACCGGCACACAACACGGACTCCCGGTAACTCTCATGGGTCATTTGCAGTCAGCGCTATTCCCCGCGATAACTCGTCCCTCGACGCCATGGACACTCAGATCCAAACCCCTCTCGTGGAAGGCGACGAGGGAGGCCACCGCCAGAACGAGACGCGAGTCGACGGCTTGCTGGGCAGTGAGCGCCCTCGCTACCCCGACGACCCTGATGCAAGTACGTACCTGCCTCGACCCCCCAGCTGGGCCTGTCACTC
>NC_051417.1:21054113-21055352 GCF_015228065.2 Penaeus monodon | reverse complement strand
TGCTGCCTTACAGCCGCCGCCACACCACCTGTCACCACACTGCCCTTCTACACCCCCTCCCCCGCCCCCAGTGCCCCAGCAGCTACTGTGACACCTGTCGTTATCAGTACATGACTAGTAACACGAGACAGTTGACCTTCATTGTCCATTGTGGCAAAGTTAGCACTAGAGATGGTTCAAGTCATCAGAGCTTTTAGATGTAGAACTGGTCCTACATGTGAAACAGGTAGCCTACCCACCCACCCAGGTCCCAGGTAGATTGCAGGTTCAGGTAAGTATCGGCGGTTCATTGCTCTGGAGGGAACCGCCCCGGGCCCCTTCCCTCGTCCTCTATTTGCCCCTTACCTACCCCCCCTCGTGCCCCTATTGTAGTAGGTGTATTAGGCGTAGTGTAGCCCGTCCATCGTTGTTGTTGTCCCCCGCCTACTGTGCCTTCCCCAGCATACATACTAAACCTTCGAATACCGTGTTATCTCCCCCGTGTGTAGGACCCCCTTCAGAGACTGCCGATAATGTAACCGAGTCCTCCGTTAATGTTACTGTATGTGGGGGAAAAACATTCACTAACACAGGGTACTTACTAATCACCACGGAAGTAAACAGTATTTACCATTGGTATTTTGCACGCCATTTATTTCAATATTTTTACCGTAAAAATAACAACAAATGAATTGTTTATTGGAAATTTATATTTTCATGTGAACACATCATAAATATACATTTTGTTGCTTAATCATGGAAAAAGTCACTGAGTTATTTTATATCACAGCCAGCGTTAACATTTCCACAATATAGAAATACCTTGGTAATTCAGAAGACCGATATCCTTCAAATACATCATCATCAGCCGCAGCGTTGGCAACTCTTTCCAACTAAAACTTGCTAGCCACACCTGCAATTTAGCTTAAAATGGCTAATTAAAGTCATTCGCTGGTTTTCCTCCAACAGTACAGTAGTTCGATATCGTCAAAGGCAAAAACTGGGCTAACAAATGTAGTTAGTTAAACGAAAAAGCATCGTATATATATATTCCCCAACAAACCACTAAATAGTCGATTATATCGCTACAAGGGCTTTAAATTCACGAACAGTTATCATATGGCACCGGATTTTCATTTTAGTCTGGTGATTCACAATTAGTTCCTTTTCAATTAATGATTTGCACATGGTTCATGATAAGATAATCTATAAAATATAAGATATATGGTATATGTATTCCTATCTAAAACTTATATCCTT
>NC_051417.1:21053649-21053777 GCF_015228065.2 Penaeus monodon | reverse complement strand
CCAAACAAAAAAATTGAAAAAAAGGGTTTTTTGTTTTAATTTACCCAAAATTGGGGTTTTTTTTTGCCCCCCGCCAAATTATTTCCCCTTTTTTTTAATTTTTAAACCGTAAAAATTTTTTTAAAACC
>NC_051417.1:21053461-21053574 GCF_015228065.2 Penaeus monodon | reverse complement strand
TTTTTTTTAAGGGGTAAATTTATTAAATATTTTAAAAATTTTTAAAAAAATTTAATAAGGTTGTTTTCCAATAAAATTTAAATAATTTTAATTAAAAATTTTTTAAAAAAAAA
>NC_051417.1:21053265-21053382 GCF_015228065.2 Penaeus monodon | reverse complement strand
TTTATATTTAAATTAAATTAAAAATTTTATATAAAACATTTTATTGTATAATATCTATATATTGAGGTTATGATAAAAATAAATTATAATATAAAAATTATATTAATTATTATTAAA